>NC_139237.1:53413227-53484367 GCF_977018435.1 Lepisma saccharinum | reverse complement strand
GGTAGTTGAGTCGATATTTCACTGGAAATAATGTGTTTTCCATTGTTGAAAAAAAAGCAAGCTTCCAGTTTGAATGAATAAGCTATTTCGTCCACTCCTGTTGGGTCACCTAGCAAAAAGTTGAAAACAATTTCTTGAAGAGAAAAAAAAATACTGTTTCTTGTCACCAAGCGTACGTACATGAAGAATATGCATGAGTTGATTTATTTATTTCTTCTTCTCTCTTTCCGAAGGCATACGCGCTTCTTATTCAAGAACCGGAATATTTGTGCCTTTCGAATCGAATTTAAGGAGGGAGTTCCATGACAAACATCTACTGAAGTTTTTAAGATGAGCCCCCGCAGAGTTTTTGCATGTCCTCTCCCAAGTTAGTGTCTCGTACTTGTGTTTTCGGTTTCCAGTGTGGACAGGTTAGAAACGAGTGTAGTGAATAAGAATCCCTCGGGCCTAATCCTTAATATATATAATATTGTCATTATTATCCTGCTGAAAATAATATTATGATAGCCGTCGCCATTTCAGAGTGGCAAATATTTAACTCTATTAATTCTTGAATTTTATTTTAGGTTAGGCATATTCAACGAATTCTTTTTTGATTACAATGCAACAATATTTTACATTTCAACATTTTCGTAGTCGTCTAAACGTTTGAGAAAACCTTTTTTTTGGTTACCGAGATGATAGAAAAAAAAAAGAGAAAATAATTGAATAATTTTAAGAACTTCTTAATATTGGACAGTGTAACCACTATGTTGTCGATGGAAACAAGGCAAGAACAACATTACCACTATGCTATCGGGGTGAACAGCATTTTTCCATTATCATTTGTGTCCACACACAAAACTTCGTGTCTGTCTGCATCCATACCTAGATCGAGAAATTCGAACCATGCCTCAGCCCCTTGTGACTTATTTAATTCTTTACACTCATCAAAATATGTGCTTAATAAAATGCCTCAATCGCACAAGCTATGGCATCCTCTGTAAGCATCCAAGCAACCACATGTATAAATTATAGTCTCCCACACATAATGCTCTTTCATGTCCAAATAGATTCGCTTCCTCCACCATCAGGGCAGTGGGAGCTCGTGTACCATAAGGGGTTGAATAGACCTAAAAAAATCGATTGGGATGGAAAAAAAATAAATAGAGATCTTTCTCAGATCAGAATAGGCTTGTATTTGCTGTCCTCGGGTTTAAGAAGCCTAGTTAGTTAGTTGGTTGTTTCCCCCTGCACCATTTCAATTTTTGAATAATCACTTGTTAGTTATGAACGCACCGTTGACATCTTGTCTGATTATTTATGTGTTTGGGTTGAGGCTCCGTATTTGCTCGCAACATTTATTTTCTTCTTTTTCTTGTTATATGATTTTTACATTAGAAACAACAGATTTCCATTAACAGTATTTCATGTTATGGAAACATTTAAATCTATACGCCATCGGGGGTGGGATTGCAACCTACGTCATCCGACAAAAATCAGGATCGGTATTGTAACATTTAATTGCTCAGGTCATTTTTAAATATGTACAGCTATAGGTAAACATTGTAACTTGAGCCCTCAGAGTCGTAGACCGGCAAAAATACACCTCTGTTAATCGCCTCGTGTGGGGAAGAGGGACAATTGTAGTTGTTGGTGTAATGCACTTCGAAGCAGACGTGCCCCACTTTTTCAATTTCATCAAAACAACCATTATTCATCCTCATCGTTGCCATTAGCCAAAATAGCCTCGCGTTACAATTTTCGTAGTAATCTCCGTTCGCCCCTTGGCTTTTCGTAGATTAACAAAAATCGTCTGAAGTTTGAACTCTCCATACTGTTGCAAGCTGTTTTTGTGATTGTCCGCCTCGATTATTCAAAATACCTCATGTTCGCATATTCAAATACGCACAAGTGAAGGGGGTTCATATCACATCAGTGATTTTAAATTGTATTCTCGGGACCATGCACACATTTCCTAACATTGTTGATTTGTTGTCGATGAGTTGTGCAGGTACAGCTGTGAAGTTGTTAATAAGACCCAACACAGACAAGTCCCCCCATCATTGCTTTTCGACATAGTTGTTGACTATCAGTATATCAGTATAGAATAACATGGTGCCATTTTTCTGTTTCTGTTTGCCAACAAAGCAAATCTACAGGCCACAGGTTCGAAAAACAAGACATTTTTTAAAAATTCTCCTGCGCATAACATGGACCACCTATAGCGATAATATAATATAGATCGATTTTAACAAATATAATTCAAAATTATGTAGTGAGATTTTGGTTTAGTATTTAATCACAACAGCAAAACAAACTTCACAACTGAAGTTAAGTGCATTTTGCATACATGCAGAAACATAAATTTACGCCCCCGAGGTGGTTGTTGGAAGACTATATACAATAAGACACACCGCCCCATTCTTTACAATAATAAAAATATTGAATAAGTAGGCAGTGGAGTAAAATCCTTTGTTTCATTTTGATGTGAAAAAAATTATAGTTGATCTGAACCCCCCTTGTCCAAATGAAGAATAAGCTCCGGTCCCATCTGGAGACTGCAAAACTGATATGTATGTCTATTCAGAAAAACCCAAAAGTTTTAACATCCATGCACATTACCGTACTGTGGCTGTTGCGCCCCACACCCATGTGTAATATTTTATTTCTCTTGTTGGCTGAACGCGAAGATGCTCGAGACTGCTTTCAAAAATTATTTTCGGCCTCGCTTCACGATACAGCCGTATGCATGTAAAACTAGTATATCACACACAGGCAGAGGGGCAAAAGGTAACATTTCTCTCTTTCCCTCGCTTTTGCCCATCTTCCAGTGTTCGTCTAGATAGCATGACTAGCAAAAATATTGAAATCGAAATAAGAATTATCCGTTATGGTCTCCCTCCCTTCTTTGCATGCATGTTGCGCTGACATGTAAATAAGCGCTATGCTTTAATAAAAAAAAAACAACCATTGTACAACTGTATAGGTCCTCGTCCATCTCATGCCAGGGACTGGGTATATCTTGTGTACAGTTTATAGTGGCATCATATTCCTTCACCAGATATCAAACTCGAGAGACTTGCAAGACAGCTCAGGTTATAACTTACTACGAGGTCTGTTTTTTTAAAAAAATAATAATCGTCAGTCCATATGACAATGCTTGCTGTTTAACTAACAGTATTCGAATCTCTGAGGGGCCGGGGCATTCCACATTTACCTTTGCTAGAAAGCGCAGTGCAAATAAATATTCTTTTTAAGTTATGCAATAATTTTGACATTATATTCATGTCCATTCCCCAAGACTAGATTTATATACACAACCAACTCGCTCTTGCAATATATTATCTGATGCAACATTGTGAAAGGTTCTCGTATGTTCGCGAAACAGGAAATACACGTCATAGCTTCCGTGAATCGAAAGCAAGGTTACTGGGGGCACGCAAAATACCGTAAGAAGAATTATATATTCCAAATGCAGGCATCATCATTTTTCTCTTGCACAAATAGAATAATCGGGCTGAATTTCCAGTCTAAAACCACCATATTCTGGCAACAAATATCAAAAACCTGTGGTAATTTTATTATATGATAGGAGGTGAGTGAAATAGTTGTTGCAAGTTATCTTTTAAACCCAGTACGTGTGTAGGAAAAACTGCGTATAAGCTGTATCACACTCTCTCTGTCTGTGTGTCAGGTGGTTGTGTCGTTCGCTAGTTGTATGTCACAGCTTAACCCGTACTAGGTAATATTTTTACATAAGGTAAGTTGGCATACTCTGGTAGGGTATATGTTTCAAGCCTCTAGCTGTAGAGCCTATTTGCAAAAAAAATAAGTTTGGTAACACTACTCGTCAAAAGCAGCTCAAACAGTGTTGCTAGCTGTAGGTTAATTTTCCCCGTTATACAATTGCAAGAGGTGAGTTGCTTATAGCCTATCTGGAAGGCTTGGTGTGTGTGTGTCCATGGCTTATGTCGTAGGTTAATAAAATTTGCAATAGATCTTGTATGTGTTGGCAACCGTCAGCCCTTACATGTGATATAGCAGCCTTACTTATTGTAAGACATAGTGTGTATGGGGAGGTTAGTTTAGTTCACGATAGATCGACCTGTCACGCTATGACCAATTTCTGCTTTTGAGTCACCTGTAAGACTATATGTGGGTGGGTGAAAAAGCTTAGTTTAATTCACGATAGATCACACTTTAAATTTGCTCACTCTCTCTGTGTCTGTGTGTCAGGTGGTCGTGTCGATCGCTAGTTGTATGTCACAGATTAACCTAGGTAATATTAACTGTACTTCAAAAAATAAAATTGTGTGTATCTCATGTCGAACTAGAAACAAAAAAATCAAACATTAAGCATGCATGCAGATTAATTAAGCTGTAAATTTAAAATTTGGCCTCCCCCAAATCGCATTTCATACATACATACATGTAGAGGACCCGTGGCCCACCTCCCAAGAGGTTTGGTTAGCATGCAATAGATCAGTATGCTAGAAAATACAGAGAAGAAGAAAAAAAGGGGAAGAAGAAGAGGAAGCATTAACACTGCACCGCCGGTTAGCATCATTAATTCTTCTTCTTCATTTTACTGCATACTTATCATCTTAGAAGGCTACGCTGTCAACTCCTATTTGTAGGTTAGCCTCGCCTCTGAAATATCATATGGCAATTTTTTTTAAAAAAACAAAAAGTTTGTGAAGCAATCAGATGCTGTCGAAACATCAAAAACACATACACACACACTAGAAAAAAACATGCAACTTTATTTGTAACACACACACATACATTCTCCATCTTCATCAAGAAAATATTATAATAAACATAATTATTTTTATCTATATCTCACAATAAAACTCTATATCCAAAAATATTACAACATCAAAATAACACTAGAGTCGTTAGTACACGTTGCATGCATTACGGAGGTCCTCTGTAGGGTTTCATGGAAGTTTGGGGGAAAAAAAAACACGTGAAACTCTACAGAGGTGCGGTAATCTATAACCGCAGCCATTAGAAAACTTTTACATTTTTGGTTGGGCACCACGCACCCTGGCGAGGTTATAGGGGCCAGGCATCCTAAAAAACAACAATTATTATTTGTTTGTTTGTTTGTGTTACAATACATAAGCGCGCGCACGTATGTGCGTGGCACATCGTTCCCTCCCCGAGAGAGAGGTTTACGTAGGTCACGATATATATAAACATTTGGCTCCGGACTTAGAAAATTACGATAAGGTACACTCATCTTTCAAAAAATAAGAGGGTGAGAGGAGAGGTTTACGAAGGTCACGATATATATAAACATTTGGCTCCGGACTTGGAAAATTACGATAAGGTGCACTCATTTTTCAAAAATGAGAAGATGAGAAGATGAGAGGAGAGGTTTACGTAGGTCGCAATATATAAACATTTGGTCCCGGACTTGGAAAATTACGATAAAATACACTCATCTTTCAAAAATAAGAGAATGAGAGAATAAGAAAATGAGAAGATGAGAGCGCGCGCGTGTGTATATGCCACATCCTTCCCCGAGAGAGAGGTTTACGAAGGTCACTATATATAAACATTTGGCCCCGTTGATTCCAGCACTCCAACTTCATCTCTAATGTTGACGACAATATTCTAAAGGTAGAGAGAATGAGAGAATGAGAGAATGAGAGAATGAGAGGATGAGAGAATAAGAGGATGAGAAGAGAGGTTTACGAAGATCACGATATATATAAACATTTGGTCCCAAACTTGGAAAATTACAATAAAGTGCACTCACCCTTCAAAAAATAAGAGAATGAGAGAATGAGAGAATGAGAAAAGAGGTTTACGTAGGTCGTGATATATAAACATTTGGTCCCAGACTTGGAAAATTACGATAAGATGCACTCATCTTTCAAAAAATAAGAAAATAAGAAAATAAAAAAATGAGAGAATAAGAGAAAGATGGGAGGATGAGAGGAGGATGAGAGGAAGATGAGAGAATAAAAAGAGAATGAGAAAGATGAGAGGATGAGGAGATGAGAGCTCATCTTTCACTCATCACTGCCTTTTTGCGCCCGTGAAACGTCGTCAGCGTAATAAATGAGGCGCGGAACGGGGAGAGAAAGTGAGTTTTTCAACTTTTTGTGGTCGTTTGGTCAAGAAATCAGAGTTGCGGTCAGATGCACAAAAGTACACTACTTGGGTGTGTACTTTGGACAGTAAACGGTAGAAATTAAACGCTGCTCGTCGGACTTGGTAACGTCGGCTGGCTTCATGCCTATCGTTCTGTGTACCGTATCATTATAGGTGTCGACGAGTTCCGGCAGGATGTCGACCCATTTGTAATTTCCCCGAAGCGTGAATCGTTTCCACATGTGTGTTTTCAAGGTTCGATTGAATCTTTCCACGATGCTGGCTTTGATGTGACTGAAGGTCGAATAATATCGAATGTCATGTTTTTGAATAAACTTTTGGAATACGGCGTTGTAAAATTCCTTCCCCTTGTCCGTTTGCAGAAACCGTGGTTGTCTGCCGCCGCTTTCGCGAAAAATTAATTTGAATGCTTCCGTGACGCATGTTCCCGTTTTCGCCTTCAAAGGTAGAGCCCATGCGAATTTCGAAAATGTGTCTATGACGGTGAGGAGGTACTTGTTGCTCTTGTTCCATTTATGTACGTTTTTCAAATTGCCGCTACTCATCTCCACGAGATCGCTTTGCCAGAGGTCGTCGATGCCCTTGGTTACCACAGCCAAACGTTCGTAGTTACGGCGTGCAGGTTTATGCAATTCTTCGACGATGGCTTGCCTAGACATTTTTTAGAGATTACGTTTCAAAAGAAGCACAAGCGTGATGGGATTCAAAGAGGGTGGCACTTCGCTCGTGTTTTGAATGATCAGCTTATCGCCGGCACTCACGTCGAAAACGGTAAGATCTTCGTCTTCGTGTATTTCATATATGTTGCGCGTTTCGTTCCAACGTGCCAGAGGAATGTTTCCTGCTTTCTGGACACCACGATTCGATATCAAAGTCATGGTGGGAACGCTAGCTTTTCTACCGTGAGACCAGTACGAAAATTCGTTTATCTGAATCGTGCCATCGAGGAGAAACTTGTAGTACGGATGATAAGGATGTAACATGTACAGTTTGTTACCTTCGACGAACGTGGAGATTCTCTGTTGATTGGGTACGCTGTTGATTTCGATGGCTTGCAAGGTGAACAATTTGGCGAATTTAGTGTCGACGCCGAGCAGATTACTGTGAACTTGTCCGAGTTTATTTTCGATGGGCAGCAAATGCTCGACTATGGCATCCGTTACGGTAGAAAACGACGGTTTGATTTTCACTTCCACGTTCAACTGCTTGCAGTTTTCGTTGAGTTCTTGCAACTTGGCACCGAAAGAGGCCAGCGTCGATTCCTGCGTGGATTCCAGCACTCCAACTTGATCTCTGATGTTGACGACAATGTTCTGAAGGTTCTCGACTTGATTCAATTTCGAGCTCTTCTCGGTAAGATCGTTCACGATCCTTCGCATCTCTGTAAACTGCGTGTGAAGGTCGGCGACGCTCTGCGAAGTGGGCAGCGTCGACACCAGCGAACTAATTTCGTCTCGAATCTGTTCCACGTTCGCCGTTTCCGTTTCTAGTCGTTTCAGCATTCGAGATATGTTTCTTTTCAAAGCGTGCAATTCTTTGGAGGTGGGGAGATTGGCCACCCTACTCTCGAGATCGCTCAATGAACTTTTGATGTCGTTCGAATCGGATAGTGCCGTCACCGCCGTTTTCAATTTTTCCAAATCTTCGCTCGAAGGCACGCTCGTCCGTAACGATTCCAAGTCACCCTGTATGTTGTCGAGTACGTGATGAAAATGAGCGAGATTCGTTTCGACGTTCAAATTTTCTAAATATTCGATCTTCTGCTGAACCGTGCCCAACGTGTCTTGAATGCTCGTCAACGCTCTTGCTTCAGCGTGAATATTTTTAATTTCTTCGTTGATCAATTCCAAGGACGCCTGAAGCGTAGCGATGGTGGTTTGAATGTGTTCGAAATCTCGATACGCCTCCAATTGAATTTTTATGTTCGCGACGCTTTTACCGATGACCTGCAGTTCGTCCGACGATGGTAGGTTCGTCATTGTATCTTCCAAAGTCTGCAACTTGGATTTAATTTCTTCCAACGTGCTGGTGAATTCTTCTTGTAATTTGGAAACAACGACATGCAAGCGTTCTGCATCTATATCGTTCACGACGGTTTGAAGTTCAGAGAAATTCTTTTCTATTGCGGAAGTTCGTTCTTCGATTTCGAGTTTCAATTTTTCCAAATCTTCATTTTTCGATTGAAATTGCTGTAATTTGGCCAAATCATTTTGAAGCGAATCCACGCTCAACTGTATATTTTGAACGTTGTCGTAAGAAGGTACGTCGACATAATTTTTTATCAGCGTCTTCAGTTCGGAATCGATTTTCAGAATGGGGTCGAGACATTGCGTTTGGAGCGTAGCGATTTCCGACTCTAAACTTTTGTTTAAGGTCTCCTGCAAAGCAATCAAATCGGTCCTCAACTTCTTAACTCGAATGTCCAACATGAGAATCTCTTCTGCGTGGTCTACACGCTTGGTGTTGCCGAAAATGTCGTTAGGCATTTTTGGTTAACGGTTATTTATAATAGGATAAACGATTCGTAATTCTACAAAGAGAGGAATGAGTTTGTTGTAATCTCCGAGAAGTTCCATGTAAAGATAATCTCCTGCAGAAACATCGTACGTAATGTTAGAAAGCATCTTGTCGTGCTTGATTCGAAAAATATTCTTGCCGGTAGAAATTTTGATTTCGCCTGCGTTTTCCGGATTCACGGTGATTTGAAGTTTCCCGTCGATCGGAATTTCGTAGAAATGTAAATTGTTATTAAAAACATAAAACATCTTGCCCACATGGTCATTCAGTTTCGTCCAAATGCTGTTGAGATGAACGATCAGTAAACCATTGAGTTTTGATAATACGGAAGGTAAGAGGTTATTGAAATTTGGCGGTGCAGTCTCCATGTTGATCAGTTTGCGGAAGCCAAAAAGATTCATTGTCCTTGTTAGTTATTTAAGAATACGGTCAAAGTTTTTTTTTGTAATGACAGGCAAAGTTTTTTTTTGTTTGCTTGCGTCACAATACAGGCACGCGCGCGCGCGTGTGTGTGTGCGACACATTGTTCCCGAAAAAGGTTTACAAAGGTCACGATATATAAAC
Source organism: Lepisma saccharinum (assembly GCF_977018435.1). Classification (NCBI taxonomy): domain Eukaryota; kingdom Metazoa; phylum Arthropoda; class Insecta; order Zygentoma; family Lepismatidae; genus Lepisma; species Lepisma saccharinum. Next base: position 53,475,178 of record NC_139237.1, on the reverse strand, counting down.
ATTTGGTCCCACAGTTGGAAAATTACGATAAGGTGCATTCATCCTTCAAGGATGAGAGAGTGCATTCGTCACAATACACGCGCGCGCGTGTAAAAATTATACACCGTGAAAAGCTACGACGAGTTGGAAACACTGCTGGTAGGGTTAACATACACCATAAAAGGCTACGCCTCGCCCCGAGTTGGCAACACTGCTTGTGAGGTTAACATACACCGTGAAAGGTTTCAAAATATTATATAGTGGAATTTTTGTAGAGTGGGTTGGCAACACCGACGAGCATCAAATGATGATTTCGAGCCTCAAATAATGATTTCGAGCATCAAATGATGATTCGAGCCTCAAATGATAATTCAAGACTCGTCAGTGTTGGCAATTTCTATTTGTAGGTGAGCTTAGCCATTAAAAAATCATATAGTGGAATTTTCTTCGGATGGGTTGGTAAAACCCAAGCCTCAAAAAAGGAACATCCAATAGAGTTGCCAAATGTAAAAAGGGGACAATAGGCCCCCTCATAAAAGGCTACAGTAAAAACCCACAGTGTTGCCAACACTAGGCCCCCAACAGTGTTGCCAGTCATAAAAAATACATGGACCCCTCAGACCCTTTGATGAAAATTTACAGTGAAAAACCCAGTAGGTTAACAACACTGTCAAAAAATCTACGGCAGTATTGCCAGATGTAAACAGAGGGCAATAGACCCCCCTCATAAAAGGCTACAGTGGGCCCACAGTGTTGCCAACTCTGCCCTCAAAATATACATCATAAAAGGCTACGACGAGCCCCACATGATGATTCGAGCCCCAAAAGATTATTTAGAACCGGGCCACCTGCACTACTTACACTTGAAACTAAGCCAAGATGCTCATATGAGCTTATTGCCTTTAGTGTAATACTCTGTAAAGTGTAATCTTATTAGCTACATCTACACCCACACCCACACACATTTACTTCCGGTCTACTTCCGGTCCACTTCCCGTCCACTTCCGGTCTACTTCCGGTCCACTTCCAGTCTACTTCCGGTTTACTTGACAGACACCTGTGGGTTTTTCCAGTTTTTTTAAGTACATAGTTTTATTAAGTATATAGTTTTTGATTTGAGCCCCAAGAAATTATATATATAAATACCAAAACCAAAAATAGTAACACACTAAGTATACAAAGCACACTGCTGAACCCAACTGATATTTTGTATTAAGTCTATAGTTTTTGATTTGAGCCCCAAGAAATTATATATAAATACCAAAACCAAAAATGCCAAATCAGAAATATTGTAATCAATGCGATAAGAATATATCTAGCCCTAATTGGGCTAAGCACCAACGTAGTTGTGATCATGAGAAACGCAAAATGCCCACTAAAATATGCCCAAAATGCCATAGAAAATTTAGCATGGCATACTTCAATAGGCATATAGGCGCTTGTTCCGCACAACTATCTATATCGTCCCTACAGCCATCTACATCTTCTTCTGGTCTAAAAAGAAAGCTTGTTACATCTGATAATACTAGACCAGCAAAGCAGCCATGCAAAGCAACCATTAATGGTCAACTAAGGGATTACCGTTTCGTATCATAGCCAAAATGTGATATTAAGAATTTTTTGAATAGTGTAAATTCTCATGTTATTATGTCTCTAACGAAGAATTTGCTCTCACAGCCAAATTGAAGAATGGTACACCAAATAGTGTACAGTAATGATGTCCAGGAAACTGAATGCACTGCCAAAGTTGCTGAAATGTATCACCTCATATAGTAATATTAAAATAAATTTCAAACTAGTCAAGTGACCGCTCAGGACCTTCTAATATCTCCATTTCATTCCTTATTATTTATCTTCTATTATTATTCTGACAGCCACGAATCACCTTCAAAAAGTTGAATCAATTCAAAAAAATTATATCAGGTTATCATGTATAAAGTTTTTGAAAAAATACTAGACACAACATAATTCTGAGTGGTTAACACAGTTAAATATGTTCATCTTAGAAGAAGAAGAAAAATGAAAAGGATAAATTTTGTACAAATAGATAGCGAATACTTTTTGAGTAATATATCTTATAAAATTCGCAGATATTCTCAGAGGAATATCTCAATTCTTACATATTTATATAAGGCCAGAGGTTTAGTAACTGAAATTTTTGAAACCTACAATTTAATTGATGATGATGTATAATATTGTATGACCCACTGTATTATTTTATAACTATGTATTCAATTCTGTAATTTTGTATGACGAATCTAGAAATAGTGATGTAGTGCAAACATTGAACATGAGTTAAATCTAGTTGACAAAAACAAATAAATTCAAGTTTTGGCTGGCTCTTACTCCAATATTATTTTAGCCTCTTTAACTGCATAATAGCTACTCTAGTCAAATATTGCATCTTGACAAAATCAAGATCTCAATTATATTAAATTATTTTACAATATAATATATTTCTATCACACAATGACGTTACTATTAGCATTTAAATTATATTTTTATCACATAATGAAGTTACTATTATACTATTAGTACCATTTGTAACTTCTCTGCTTTGTACTGTTAAACATTGAACATGAGTTAAGTCTAGTTGACAAATATTCAAGGTTTGGCTGGATCTTACTCCAAGATTATTTTTGTTTCTAACTTCTTTAACTGCATAATGCTAGAGTCAAATATTTAATCTTGACAAAAAAGAATAAAACGTGCATAAACTCCACGTATTCTGTAATATATGTGGAATAACCATTTTCAGAGCCAAAGAAATATTTAATTTTCTCTGATCTTTCAAACATTGACTTTAAAGGGAAACATAACATTGATATTAATTTTTAGAACTCTAAAAATGTGCTTCACTTACCAAGAGATGGGTAGTAATAAGGAATGCACCCACAAGTTTTTTTTATGTGCATTCTTCTGCAGTTTGCAATACAGGATTCTTGACTGTATTCCCTTGTCAAGCTTGGGTAATGTTCGTCCCAGAACAGGCATTTTCGCTGATTAGGCGACGTTGCTTTTATGTCATCATCCGCCATTATGACATGTGACTGAAATGAAGTGAAGTCTGTACTGGGTTTGAAATCCCTTACATAGGTGTCCTTTTCTGGAATTACCCAGTTATATCCGATGAAAATCTGTAATGCAAAATAACTAATTTCAAGATACATCCGAAAATTATCTATTCGCAATAAGAGAGGTAGTTTATAAAATTAGATATTTAGTTCTTTATTCAGCCATAAGTTCATGAATTTATTAAATTAATACTTTTATAATTTTCATAATTATCAATTACAATAATAACAAGCCTCAATATTGTATAGAGACTTTACATTATCATTTAGGGCCTCCCTGATGGCGCAGTGGTAGCATCGTTGCCCTGTAATCAAGGTGTTCCAGGTTCGATACCTGGTGGAGGCATATAGTGGTTCGGATCCCACAGAAAACTGTAGGTCCAGTCCCGATTAGCCTTACTGTGCATAAAGTGGACTTAAAACACTAAATAAATCAATCCTCATTTAGTTAATTATAGTTCGAAAAATCTCTTCCTTTTCTGTTATGAAATAGAAAAAAAAAGTTTTGAAATAACCTATGTCCTTCCACAGATTTAGCAACAGGAAATCGGTAGTAAATGTTGTGCTAATACTAACGTCTACCGATAAGATAGATATATGTGTTCGTGACAGGAAATTTTAGGTTGATAAACACACAATATTTTGGATTTGAGATCAGTGTGAGAAGAATCAGTAGCAAAAAGGATAATACAATCGGGGACTGAAGTTTAGTGAACTGATAGGGCAAGTGCAAATCCTTGTTTTGGACTAATGTAGATGGATAATTTGGACTCTGCTTGGAGGCAATGACGTTTCGAAAGATGACTGGACACATAGCAACACGGGTGAGGAGCTTTAAAGAAAGTTCACTTATGTTGTTGTTGATGACATGATACTAAAATAAGATGCAAGGTTATACTTTAATATTTTCAACTATACACATTTGCAGACGTCAGGTGGTTTCTTATTTCATGATGATGCCACAGATATGTGTGAAGTATTCGTGAAACACTAGGGGATGTGTGGCATATTGGCAATCTATGAGTAGTTGCAAAGCTTCAAATGAGTATACTGAAGGGTCTTAGTGACATACATTGCTATTTTTTCCTTCTTTGTTTGTATCGTAAATAAAAAGTACATAGTTATGCTCAAATCGGCTAGCCAATCAGGGTAGTCAGAGAACTGGGTAATAATAACATGAAGATAAGTTAAACTGTTTACTAGGATTAACACAGAGAAGAAGGAGGAAAGTAGGTAGGTGAGGGATGTGTCAGCACATATCTTAGCTTCCTGGTGGCGACACTGGCTGCTACACTATCTGAACTACGTACTAGGAGATCGTAACGAAAAAGGACTGCCTCAGGGCACCCTTCGCTTATGTAGCAGCCAATTCTGCTGTACATTGTCACCTGTGGCAATGTTCTATGCAAGTTGGAGAATTCCAGGAGATGGAGGTTACTGAATATGACATACATCAGGAAGCAAATGTTATCCACGCGCATGCTTAGCCATCTGCACTCCCCCATCTGGATGAACCTTGGTATGTGGTAAAACCATAGCAAGGTATATTACAGAGTAGTAAATAATATACAATGGATATCAAAACAACTTCAATATCCCACACAAGCTGACAAAAAACAAAAAACAAAAAAAATTGGATATCTGGACCCTTTAGGTCACTCCCATCCCTGAAATTGTCACCTCAGGAACACAACCAACAGTTATAGAATGTTATAAGAAGCCTAAACTACCACTCTTGGCAGCAAATATAGCAGCGCTAGAAACAGCAGGACAATGGACAGTTATGACAGAAGATCTCAACGCCAAGAGCCCCTATGGTATTCCAGAATGCAGGACAAAGTTGGTCAAGAACTGGAGCGGATACTGCTAAACTCACGGTTCACCATTGTAGCTCCAACAGAACACACACACTACCCTAAGGGAAGAGGCGAACCAGATGTCCTGGATATAATACTCCTGAAGAATTCAGTCCTGACAGCAGGCCCACACGTCCAACAGGAACTGTCTTAAAACCACCTCCCGATGCAATGCGTTGCACTGCACAAAATCATCACACACGAGACTCCTCAAGCCAAAATTCACCACAGACTGGGACTAATACACCAGAATAATAGTGGAATAATCGACCTCCAGCAGCCGATCAACACAGCAGAAGACATATATAGAGCCAGAACAGCTATCACCATCGCAATGCAGTCTTCGGCGAAACTCAGCACCACGAAACTCCAACCAGATGAATCAAGGACCACAACAGACCGAAAACGTCACACATTCATCCGACATAAAAGATGGGTCCGACGAAAATCGCAGAGGACACAAAATCCCAGATATCGAATACTAGGGAAGGAACTCACGACGAGAATCAGAAATCACTTGCAAAGATCAGGCACAGAACAGTGGGAAAACACATTCAGCGACAAATCGCTGAACCACAAAGACTTCTGGAAGGTTATTAAGGGACGTGCAAAGGCCTCCACCACACCAGGAACAGAGGTACTTCAAGATGGCAACAACCCAATTTTCGACCCACAAGAACAACCCAACCTAATGGCAGCCCACTGTGAAAGGCAGGTCGCACCTCATCCAGAGCCACAGGATCAGCATTTCATAAGAACCACGGAAGAAGAAGTAGAAACACTGCTGCACAATCCGTCCGCCACGAAACCCAAACTTACAACACCTAGGGAAATCCACGCTATAATCAGACGTGTATCCAATAACAAAGAACCCAGCCTGGATAAAATCACCCCAGATGATGAAGAAACTTCCAAGAAAGGAGCTAGTATACCTGACGAAACTGTTCAATGCCATATTGAGGAGAGGATACAATACTTCCCAGATCAATGGAAAACGCCGACGTTCTGCGCCATGTTGAAAGTAGGCAACAATCCCAGGACACCCAAGAACTACCGACCCATCAGCTTACTCTTATAATTGAGCAAAGTAATGTAACAAGTAGTCTTGAGAATAATCCAACAAGTGGTAGAAGCAGAACTACTCGCAGCCTTCCAGTTTGGATTTAGGAAAGCACATAGCACGACAACACAACTGACTCAAGTGGTGGGCCACCTAACAACGAAATTCAACAGAAAGACCTACACACTGGGGGTATTCTTGGACGTTGAAAGCACCTTCGATAGGTTGTGGAAGAAGCAGAACCAGCCTTCAAGTTCACATAGCCAACAAGACAATTGACCCGAATGGTAGACCACGTGACACGTACCTCTCTACGAGCGCGACTTTCCTGTCATCGGCAAGTTAGGACTCTCCTATAGGAACACCACCTTATCTTATTCAAGTATTCAGGATGCTCCTCTACGATGGCCTCTTGCCCAACTGGACATTTTGTGGACATCATTAGAAACTAATATTAATTATATTTTGCTAAATAATTATCACTGCAGATATTCGTATCAATCTGGGCCATTTCAATATAGATGGGAAGATGTTCTTCCAGATCTGGGAGCTCTTCCAGCGTCGCCATAAACAGGTCGCCCTCTTCTATCTCTCCCATGGTTGGTCACTAACTGACGGTATTGGCTTTAGAGTTACAGTATCTTTCCCATCTTTCGAATGATATTGCTGATGTGTTATTTCCCCCCCTTCCCTAACACCGATCAATTTACTTATCTGATCCCACACTTAGTTCATTGTCTTTACATCAGCAAAATTTTAGCTTTACTAAGGTACATATCCAAACTTCAAGCTGTACTGATGCAGGAATTTTTTTTTTATTACAGGGTTAGGTCAAGGTAACTTAATATTATAAGGTAGCGCCATCCGAAAATTGCCGATCATGCACGAGCGCGTGACGTCTTATGGGAGGATCGGTTATGCTCGGTGCCCCTTCGGTTATGTTCGTTCGGGGCTTGGCCGAAGCAAACGGCCGCTATAATTTCTATGCGAGGTTCAGAGAGGGAAAGTGTTTTATTACTTTGAGGAGGGGAATTATTAATTATCGAAACTTCGGGATGGTATTGAGACATTCCTTTAATGATTACTAACATGACTGATTGATTGAGTTGGTGTTTCGACAAGTCCACTTTATGCACAGAAAGGCTAATCGGGACTGGATCTACAGTTTAAAGTGGGATCCGAACTACTACGTCCCTCCACCGGGTATGGAACCCGGGATTCCTCGATTACAAGGCAACGACGCTACCATTGCGCCATCGGGGAGGCACTAGTAGTAACATAATTGAAAACTCGCAAACGTATTGTGAAAATCCATACTTTTCAAACTTTCTGATCGATGTGTTACAAAGATAGTTGCGCATGTTCTCATTTACCATGTCTTCATTCTTCATAGATTTATTTTGTTTATTTGTTTCACTCCGCTTTTCTGCCACTTTGGGCTAATCGCGAAGACAAGATAGTAAAATGTCACATAATTGGCTTCTAATGACAGTAAAGGAAATTACACTTCTTGAATAAAATGTATATTCCGGTTTTATAACAATATGTACACGATATTGAGCATTGTATGAAATAAATATAATGCCCATTAATGAAGTTTTACTACTTCGTTCAATTTAATATTTTACAAATATAATGTGGATGATTTTGTAACTTTCTACTCAGTGTAAGCAGTGGATGTCATACTCTCCTTTCGTGGAAAAGTTTCTTTAAAACAGTAAGCTCTTTGTGGTGTAGTTGACGAACTATATATTTGTGCTACGAGCTCGGCATATATAATAGTTTTTTTCCTGGTTATAGACGAGTAAAATGTATTTGGAAATGTAATAGGAAAATCCAAGACAAAGTCCAAAAAAGAAATTTTACTATTTTATGATTCATACCCTTGTACAGTCCTTCATTGTGATTTCTTGTAACTTATTTGCTATATTTTCATTTATGCTTCAGATATATTATCTTAACCTGTTCTAAATGTCACATGTACAAGGGAGAAATATAATTACCAACATTATTAACCTAATGTCAGTGAACATCAAGTTAAATCTAATTAATGATTATCAATTAAATGGACAGTGTTAATAGAAAAACTATTCTCTGAAGAATTAATTATGTCCTTTGAATTCGTAATTTGGCCCAAGTGTAGATTGCAGGGTGATAATCTCTTCATTACACACAAAATCGCGTGGCAAGATTTTGGTACATGTGTACTATATGACTGTATGTATGCCAGAAGTAGATTGCCGTTGTCATGTTAGGGACTTCATGAAATTTCTACATCTCACACTCTATCCTCAAAGGCATTATTACTGTTTGATTTTTACCATTACCTGGCTTGTCCACCGCAAAGGAATATAAATTATATGGAATTGAAAACAAAAAAAAATGCAGTAATAGTGGCAACATTCTCTTGACTATACGTCAGCTTACAGTGTTGTCCTTTGCATCATTAATATTATCAATGAGCTAAATTTTCTGTGTGTTCGTAAATCCCTTCCTGTACGCTTGAATTAGTAGGTTAGGTGAATTAGGTTTGGTGTTCTTAGCATCCAGTTTCGAGTACGTTCGGCTAGTTAAGAGTGTTGCATTCATATTTGTACAAGTAGACCTAGTGCCCCGGTTCTAAGCCCTCATTTGGGGCTCGAATCATCATGTGGGGCTCGTCGTAGCCTTTTATGATGTATATTTTGAGGACAGAGTTGGCAACACTGTGGGCTCTTACTGTAGCTTTTTATGAGGGGGTCTATTGCCCTCTGTTTACATCTGGCAACACTGCCGTAGATTGTTTGACAGTGTTGTTAACCTACTGGGTTTTTCACTGTAAATTTTTATTAAAGGACCTGAGAGGCCCATGTATTTTTTATGTTTGGCAATACTGTTGGGGGCACAGAGTTGGCAACACTGTGGGCTTTTACTGTAGCTTTTTATGAGGGGGGTCTATTGCCCTCTGTTTACATCTGGCAACACTACCGTAGATTTTTTGACAGTGTTGTTAACCTACTGGGTTTTTCACTGTAAATTTTCATCAAAGGGCCTGAGGGGTCCATGTATTTTTTATGTCTGGCAACACTGTTGGGGGCCTAGTGTTGGCGACCTGTGGGCTCTTATTGTAGCTTTTTATGAGGGGGACCTATTGTCCCCTTTTTACATTTGGCAACTCTATTGGATGTTTCTTTTTTGAGGCTTGGGTTTTGCCAACCCATCCGAAGAAAATTCCACTATATGATTTTTCACTGGCTAAGCTAACCTACAAATAGAAATTGGCAACACCGACGAGGCTCGAATTATTATTTGAGGCTCGAATCATCATTTGATGCTCGTCGGTGTTGCCTACCCACTCTACAAAAATTCCACTATATAATATTTTGAAACTTTTCACGGTGTATGTTAATTTTACTAGCAGTGTTTCCTACTAGCAGTGTTTCCAACTCGTTGTAGCCTTTCACGGTGTATAATTTTTTTTTAGCTTTTTGTGTGTGTGTGAGTGTACGCGCGCGTGTATTGTAACAAACTGGCTTAGAAACATCCTGGTACATTTCTTTTTCTTACCTTCTGTTACCGCTTTCAGTCGTGAACTTGTGCGTTTTTTTCTATTTCGTTGACCTTTGTCCATAACTTGCTTATCATCTGTGGATTCCTCTTCAGTTTGGGAGTCATCTCCTGATACCATTTCTTGCGATTTTGACGAGGGAAGGGGGGGAGCAATTTTAGGTTGGTCATGTTGTCCACTCACGTTTCCTTCTGCTAGTTTCAAGGTCGCGCCTGGCAGGGAAAGCTCATGACCTGCCTGGCTCATTTCACCTTCCGATACACAGCTGTTCGCGGGGAGGGGAGGGGCTATCTTATCACTAATCGAGACTTCAGGCGAGACCTGGTAGTTACTCGAAAGTTCCTCGCGTTCAACTTCTGCTACCCATGTCGAATTTTGACTTTCTGTTGTTAACAAATGGGAAGTTTCCTTTGCTGCTCTCTCTGATGAAACTTTGTTCGTCGGAGGATCCAGTGGCGTCTGTGCGGCACCTTCGGGTTCTTTTACATCTGGGTTCTTTGGGGATTCTTTCATTTCTATGTCCAGGGTTGTCTTGGGTACTTGAAAACTTGTAGGCTGGTATGGCAGTGGTTGTTCTGCTGCATCAATATTGATTGGTGATCGGTGGGTGGCTTCCGCATATGTGGAGGCTGTCCTTCTTCCTGGTTTTCTACGCTTATCGCAACAATTTGAGAGATGTTCTGTAGATTCACATATCCTGCACGTAATCTTTTGACCATAGTACGTTACCCAATATCGATCACCTTTGATAGTGATGTACGATGGAATTGGTTTTTTAACCGTCATGCGAATTCGCTTTGTACCGGTACGCGTTGGGTATATATGTTCATCCGTGTACTTTTCATCATCAACATATTTCACATCACCATATGTTGTCAGTGTCTGTTGTAGAACGTCCATTGGAAGTTCCATAGGAACTACATGTACATTCACAATTACGCTATTTTGATCCGCCCATTCCAGTTTTACCTCATGCTCCCCATTGTCATCAGTGTAAACTAATGTGCCTCCCGATCGTAATATTATCTGCTCGCCTAACACTCGCGATATTAACTTTATAAACACACACTTTCGATATTGATCGATTTCAATACTAAGCACTTGATCTTCTGTTAGTGGCAAATTCTGCTGTATCCACCGATGCAGTTGTATCGATGTTGGTTTTTGTCGCACAAGACCAATTTCACAGTATTCACTCGCCGTACAGACATGGTTCAGAACACAGAAGGTAGACTTAACCGGAATTTCACTCGCTTGCACGTAAATGCTCGACACGGACCGCACGTAGAGACGATGCACCGCGTGCCAGTGCTGGCAGCGAACTCGCGTACTGAAATAAATGACTTGTCCCCCTCAAGCATTCATCGAGTTCCAACGTTTGCACATAGATGGCTCTGTTATTGTTTTTTTTTGGTCACTTGAAATATCGAATATCTCTAAAAACGGATAAAAATAAGCAAAAAAAAGCTATGTGCAAATAAAAAAACTGACTGAATTTTATTGGCCAATACACTTACCATGAGGTCTACAGTGGAGGTGTGTGAATGGAATGCTAAAAAAGCTTTGGGAGGGTACAAAATCAGTATGATAATGGGGATGTTGGTGGGTTGGAGTTTAAATTTATACATGTGCACAGGGGAAACTTTACTTCTTTATCTGTGAAGGTTCTAAGGTGGGTGAACAAGTTGGGAAAACACTAGTATATACATAGACCAAAGTTACATGGTTCTAGCTCCCATAGGAGTCGAGATACTCAACATCTTATAAAATGTCTTAAGACAAATATCTTAATCTTTAAGAAAGTCGACTTCCGGTCTGTCAAGATGTTACTTCCGGTCTGTCAAGAAAATTTTCTTAAGACAAATACCTTAAGACGTTTTCTAATACATTAATTTTCTTGGCTACTAATTGAGCTAGGATGATAATTATAGGTTTGTTGGATAGAGTTTGACGAAAACTTCTCGACTAGCAAACAAAATTAATTCCATCCCCTCAAGTTTCAGAAATATATACATTTTTTATTTTCTAAGAAACTTGATTAACTGGCTTAATTTTGACCCTAATTCGAAACTCTTAATAGCATTCGATAAAAAATTAGAAGTATTCTACAACCTATTAGACAGATGATGATTAGTGCTTGCTGGTTCCGAGTTATTTTAGATTAAAATTTCAAGATGTAATTTCTAAGATGTTTTGTAATTCATAAACTATGGGCTGTAGGAAAACAATTCTTGCTTTATCTGCTATTGCTCGACGAGTTCTATAACTGCGAGCCCCCACTGTGACCTCCAAAAGTAGTGGGGCATTGAACCCATTGTAAAAAGGCCACGACATATATCGTAAAAAGGGGCTCACACGTCATAAAAAATACATCGTAGCCGTTTACGCTGAGGACCCCCACCTACAAAAAAGGTCCTCAAATACATCGTAGACGTTTACGTTGAGGGCCCTACCTATAAAAATAAGGCCCCAAAATAAGATTGAGCAAAAAAATTAGGGCTAGAACATCGTCAAATGCTATAAAATCAACAAAAAATACATCTTAGCCGTTTACGCTGAGAGCCCACCTACAAGAATAACATAGAAACAACCATTTTACACTTTGTAGATTATTTTAACTCGTAAAAGACTGTAAAAAAGTGAATAGGTTCAGTTATATCACGTAAGATCATGGCATACCTACAAAGATGAGGCTCCAAAATGAGATTGAGCAAAAAATAGGGCTAGAACATCGTCGAACGCAATAAAATCCATAAAGAAATCATCAAAATATGTCACTACTGAGGTTAAATACTAGGCATACCTACAAGGATTGCGTAGAAACAGTAGGTTTACACTACTCATAATCGTTCCTGGCAACCTACATACAAAAATAAGTCTTGACGTGGCCACCTGACGAAGTGGAGCCTGGGCCACTGATAATCCTCCCTGGCAACTTCATGTACATAGAGGGGCATTGTGACCGACAGACGAAGTGGAGCCTTGGCCACCGAGGGCAACCATATGATTTAACAGACTACACGCTACCCTGAAGACGGAGGCAGATTCAGCCTCCGAAACGTTGTTATTTTAAAATAACACAGTGGTTGAAAGTCCAAAAAGTAAGAATGAATAATCACCACTGATCAGCTACAAATCAGAAGATACTTGTTAGTATATTTTAAAATTATTATTAGTACAAGTTTGTTTTCTTTCTTCAAATTAGGGCCTCTCCGATGGCATAGTGGTAACGTCATTGCTTTATAATCAAGGGGTCTCGGGTTTGATGCCCAGAGAAGGCACATGCTGGTTCTGATCCCACTTTAAACTGTAGGTTTAGGCCTAATAAGTCTTATGTGCATAACGTGGACTTATAAGCCACCTATTCAACTTTCATCATACGTCTTTATATTCACTTTCATACGCATGGAAAAATAATTTTTAAAAAATATTTTCGGCTTGGAATAAGGCTCAGGCGTATAGGGAACAAAGCAAATAACATTTAGCTTTGTTAATATAATTAGAACACTCATAGAACGTTTCTCAAATTCATCGTCCGATTGGACGATTGGCCCTGAACCTTTCCCTCGATCCGTGGACTTCTTGATCCGCAATTTTGACAATTTTTTCTCTCTGTACATGACCAAAACAAGAAGCAATGTATATATGTAGCGCAGTTCTGTTTACACTAGTAAAGGCAGCATGGCGATATGTCTCCGGATTCATTGGAACAATCTATTCACACGAATACAAGGGGATCCGGGTTCGATTCCCGGTGGAGGCGCATAGTTGTTCGGATACCACTTTAAGCTGTAGGTCCAGTCCCGATTAGCCTTACTGAGCATAAAGTGGACTTAAAACACCAACTCAATGAATCAATCAATATTCATACGAATATTTCGCACGGCGAAGTCACGCCAAGTAGGTATATTGGCCATGTACAATCTTCAGATATCTGTGGCACGCCACTTGGCTGCTGTGTGGCTGCCCCAGAAAGTGTTGGAATTGGATGAGAATCAGTAGGAGCCTTCCTTTGTTGGTGCCTCATGGGTGTGAGTGAATCTTTCTGTAGATGAGATAAATATAAACGTAATTATATCGCTTGTTTGTAGGTCCTCTGCAACGATATCCAGTTTAAAATCCTCCGGTACACGGTGGAAGCCCATAAGCGAATTCAATGTTATATCCAGACCATCTGTTTGTACGACGATATTCACTTGTGTACAGTTCAGCATAGGTTGCAAGACTTGTTTCACAGTGCTCTCGTAGATGTTAAAATTAAATTACAGATTCTGAAAGATAGTATTGCCAATTTACTGTCATCATACGAGTTGATACTAATCAATAAAGCATACTCAATTTCAAATTACAACTAGAAACGTACAAACATTTTTGTAGCTTGCAGACAGCTGTATCAGCAATGAGAATGTATTGGCTGTTGTCAATAAAGAAATCACGATTATCAACTCTTTGATCAACACACTCTAAGATGAAGCACCTGCTCTAAACAGCATTCAGTAGACACTGTACGGTGCAGTTGCAAATTGGCGCTTATGAAACCAGAACGTTGAAACAAATCTTGTTCCTTATTATCATGTCGCCGATGACAGTGTAACTAGAAACTAACACCTACCCACGATGACTTGGAACAACTGCAAGCAACTTTGATATCTGAAGAGGTAGACGTTGCTAATTTAGAGGCCATTCAAAGCACCCTGTTCACTCTCGAAAGTACACCCCCCAACCTCACAGTAACTGAACAGATTGTATTCTATTATCGAATTATTCTCACGATAATTTTATATTGTGTCGCTGCTTTTCTGATCAATTCGGTATCTTGACGTCACCAGCTTATGTAATACCGCTATTCCAAGAACGTAACTCATTATAGCTTGCGTAATTTTCCTTGATGCTGCTGATTCCGGTGGAAAGATTAAATATCTTGCTAGCAGTGAGAATTAGGTACCTGGGTTAAGACCCTGGGTCGCCTTATTACTGAATTACTGACTCTGCTGGTGATTATCAAACGAAAGGTCTTGGTTGGGTTCCCTTATATATATGCGATTCGAAAAAGCCAGTAAACTGGACATCTTCAGGTTTGAAAGAACAAGATTTTAAAACTGACCGCCTTCTACACGCTCGCTTTCACCGTCACGTAGGGCAACCCTACAGCAGGTTGCTTTGCAAACTGCATAAAAAATAAGTATAGCTGTCACTAAATGAAATAACACTGAACATACATAAAACAAATAAAAAAGGATCATGTAGTGATTCTATCATTACAAGGTATACACATCATTTCCAGACTATTGTGTAATTCCTTTAAATATCTCTCTGCTGAAGGTGTATTAATATCACCATTGAATTTAGTAATTGAATTAATATCCGACATCCTGAACTTGGGCCTAGTGTTGTCACAATTTCTTCCTTCTGGTCTCTCTATCGTAAGATAGAAATGTTCTTCTTCGTACCTTTTGGGTAAAGGATGTATTTCTGATAATGCAGAGGCTGAATCATTCGCTTCTTCATCTCTGATGAATTTCTTGTTTAAAGGATTCGGCAGTCCATTTGAATGTAGCTCCTTAATATTGCTATTCAAATTTGCTAGTTGCTCTTTTAATGTCCTAACCCCCCTTTGGTTTTCCTTGGTCAGGGTTTCAGCATTTTTTTTAATGCAGGCATGATTTTTGTCAAGTCTGCTTTCAAGCTTATCAATTCTGCTTCGTGTGTTTCTTTCTCCTTTTCTAGAATAGTAATCCTGATGTCTTGACCTTTTCTTCCTGCCTCGCAGGATTCCTTTTGTTCTTGGATCTCTGCTCGACAGTTGTTACTTATGGAAGATATTAATTGTAATAAACGCTCATCCCGTTCTTCCTCTCTTCGCTCTCTTTCCCTTTCCTTTTGTTCTCTTTTCTCTCTGTCTAATCTGATGGTTTACATCAAAGATAGCAGGAGGGTTGTCATGTCAGGAGAGAATGTACTAGGTATACTTTCCAGGCCTCCTTCACTAGTCTGCTTGGTCAGAACATGAGGCATATCATCAGTATTCTCTTATTTAAGACTTCAGCACCCAATTGCACTATCGAAACATCACTGCTGGCTTCACCAATTGGATCAGTTGGTGCTGTCAATTCATCTAGGCATGCATCGCAAAGGAATTCTTTTGCCCTTTTGTGTCTCGGTGCTAGTATTTCTGGGAACTTTCTGTCCACATTTAGAGAATTTAACCAGATCTGGATTTATGCGCTCAGTTTGATAATAGCCAAGCTTTGTGTCTTTTGCTGGCTTGCCAGAGCTTCTTAAGCTTCCATCCATTTTTTTCTTTATATTGGATCTGATTGGTCGCTAGATATTCCGTCCCTGTCACGTACCCGCGTCTGGCTCTTTTGGACACCACAGGTTTCGTTACCTTTATTATATCGGATTGGTGTTCTTAATCAGAAGGTAACACCTAGTCCCTTGGCAGAAGATACAGGTCGGAATCTATCCGTTCTATCCTCGAACAGATTGTATTGTTTCATCGAATTATTTTCACGATAATTTTGTATTGTGTCGCTGCTTTTCTGATCAATTCGGTATTTTGACGTCACCAGCACCAAGAACGTAACTCCTTATAGCTTGCGTAATTTTCCTTGAAGCTGCTGATTCCTGTGGAAAGATTAAATATATTGTTAGCGGTGAGAATTAGGTACCTGGGTTAAGACCCTGGTTCGCCTTATTACAGACTCTGTTGATGATTATCAAACGAGAGGTCTTGGTTGGATTTAGGTTAAGACCTCTCCCCCTTCCAAGTTTCCGAAGTGATCCTCAGACAGCGAAGTCTTCGTCCAATGGGTTAAGACCCAGTTGGTGGGGGTTGTTGGAGCGGAGTACACACGTGTTAAGACCCTACATCTCATCGTTTGTCAAATTCCTCGCTTTTATAGCAGAAGTTCGTTGATTTGGTTGCCATGTAGTGTTCAACTGTCTGAGGTTGCTAAGGTGATAATTTAGCTTTATGCCCTTCTGGCTTTTCATAATTTATAAGTAATATATCACAACTATTGTTTAATTTTTAGTAATCTTCTGAAAGCATAATCGTCTTTAATACGTATCATTCTAAAGAATGATGGGATCAGAACCAGTCACTTTGCAATTAATTGCTGGGTGATGTAAGCTATTCATCATTAATCCTCTGATGAGGACACTCGTCATTGGCATGACGAGTTAAGGCTTGGCAATACGAAAGGTACAAATAAGATTTAGGAACTTAACAGGTAGAAAAGACAACGGTCACTCGTTTTGTTTTATAAACCTTTGAACCTGAATCATGGCTGGGTTTTAGGATAGTTACCTGTCTATCTGACGAATGAAGATAATTACAATCAATGAAATATACTAAGTCCTCTGTTGGCTTCTCTATAGGTTGACCAGCGCGTCGTCTCACTTTTGGTCCACCGCTCTCTAAACCTCTCCACTCTCCTCAATTCCAATCCAAAGTCAGTCCCCTCTCAGCTTGTCTCACCTCTATATTCCCTAGGCCATGGAGCTATTCGGCCATGCCGAATCGTATTTTTAATTGCCACTATGCAAACCGCTGACTCCATAAACAGAAGAAACTACCTGTTTCCTGAATACCTCAGGAGGTTTGCCTAGCACAACACTGTGCATTGTTTACATGCCTCAGAGGTTGAGACAACTGAGATAAACAAGTGAATGCCCTGGTCAACATGAAGCATTCAGAGAGGCTTTTTAAAATAAACATATAATCTTAGGGATTGATAAGTTCTATCGCCGCGGGGAAAATTTTCCATGTTGAAAATTTGAAAAGTCAAATCACAAAGCTTGACATGACCAAGGTTTGCCAATTCGATATATTTTCTTAAAAAGCAAACAAAAATATAAAAACAACAAAAATAAAATTAATTAAATAACATAGCTTTCTCTTGTTTTCCTAACCCATAAAAAATTATTCTGTTACCCAATACCTTACAATCCATAATAATAAGTACGCATGTCAAAGATGTTTTGTTAAGAAAGTATTGTATATCATTACATGACTGGTATTTACAAAAGTTCATGTCATTAGATGATATAACTTTCGACGTAACAAAATTTTGCGTACGTAAGCTTTTTATGTAGGATTGCTCATTCCTACTAAGTCGCGAGCGCTCGTCATTCGTCTTTTGTCCATCGCCAGCGCGATGCCAAGGCTTGACTTCCAGCGGATGTAAACAAAAAAAACTTCATGCAAATGGCCGACGTGTTTTCGCAAGGAAATCCATAGTTCACAATGTTTCTATAGGATTGAGCCCGATGTGGACCCTTCAAATAAGTATCGTGAACAAAGAATGTTTATTATGAAGTTCACGATATCGTGGATTCTCAAATGTGTAAGTACTATCGTAAGTAAGCGTATATAGCGTATATAAAAAATAGACTTAATATGTTGCATTGAATCTTATGGTAGAACAAGTGTTCGCTGTAAAATTATCACATATACACATATCACTGTTTATGCATGTAAAAAAGCCTGGGTACACCAAGGTATAGAACGTTTTGCTTATTTTATAGCCACTTCACTTATTACCAAACGAAAGGAAAATGTTGTTATGTATTGTTTATATAAGATCTTCCCTTCGTTGCAAGCCAACTAAGCTTCTCAAAATATATAAACTTTCACTGATTATTTCGCTTATTCATATGTATGAGTAGAAAGTATTCGATGCACATAATTATTTAAACTGAATAATAAAACTGTTACAGGCATAAAAGCCCAGAAAATCAAAATAACATTCGATTTCGTCTACTGCGTTGTTATATACACTGTAGTATAGGCTTGTAAACACTGTTGACATATAACTGCACAATTAAAAGATCTTGCAAGTGTCCAAAAACTGTCTACTCTGATTGTAGACATCAGAAATGAAATTTCACACATAAAAATCATGTGTAAAAAAATGTGCCACTATGTCTCATCTTGATGAAAATAAATAACTGCTTGTACTGAACATGTGCATAAAACATCGGCATAATAAAGCGCACTTCCTGGAATGTTCGAAAGTGCTGTAGGAATGCTTTGCTGTTACTTGCATGTTCATTTGGCTATCCGTTATAAAAATTTGTTCTTAAAACAAATATACACTATTTGTTGCTAGCACTGGATAATTGGCACAGCTACTGATTGTTGCTTCCTTGTATTATGGTGTATATTATAATGCATGTTAAAAAACTGGCTAGCATGCATGGTACGGAACTGAACACATGAAGAAGGGCTATGGAAAAATGTTATTTTACATGATGCATGGGAAACATCCACATAAATACACATGGTATAAGATTGCATGTGCATGTGTGGGGAAACACTGAATCACAATTTGAACAACAACTCTGTAATTAGTGTTGTAACCAAAACTGCTGCTGTAGGATATCTGGTCTCTCTGCTTCTCTTCTTCTTCTTTTGTATTACTTGTCTTCTTAGTTTGGGGTAATGTAAAATATGTAATAAATTACCCGTTGAACTTGGGAGATAGGGAAAAATGTTGTCCCAACTGCAAACGATGTGGAGGAAAATTCTAACTGGTTCCTTCACAAAATGTGGTGGATAAATCAATAGTCTGTGATTCACTGAACTGGGATCTTGGTCGAATTCTGCCTTACTGGGAAAGGTGTAGTCCTCTTGTAGTATTACACATAAAATGTCTGCATGCCTCCTTCAAGTTGTTGGTGACGTGTCTCTCCGCACGGTAGTTAACTGCTGCTGCGGAAGTCCTTCATCAGAATGCCCGTGATTGGTGTAGGCACTGCTCGTCCACGTCGTTTCGTATAGACAGGTTAGGTTAATTAAAAGGAAAATTATAATAATGAAAGGAAACTATTGGGAATAGGTGTAATTGATTCACGTTACGCACACAAAACCAAACTCATTCCATTGCCTTTTCTTAAAATTAAATTAAATTAAATTGCCTCATCAAAATGAAAATATGATTAAAATAAATTGATTACATATCTACCATAATTCTTTGAAAATAAATAAGAAAAGAAAATACACAACCGTAATTAAATACAAATATTAATGTCCATGATTGACATGTTGCCTTGAATTAAAATTATTGCTATGTTGCTCTGAACCTACTTGTCTTGCAAGTTGACGGTGCTTATAAAAATAATAAACAAGTGCTGCAGTTAGCAATAAATTCGAAATAATAAAAACTAAAATAGATATGGGCAAAGGGTTTACAACTAAGTCAGTAGGTGGAACCCAACGTTCTGGACACGTCCTTTGACCTACTTTTTATTTTACGACGTTTTATGCACTAAACTAACCTACAATGAGAGAAAAGTGGACAGAAAAAGCTCTGGAATTACTTTTTAAGCTATTTTTTTACCTTTTACAAAAAAGAGAGAGGAGAGAGAGAGTGAGAGAGAGGGACGAGTCTCCCCTTACGATATTTTTCTGTAAGGCGTAGTAGGTGGAACCCAACGTTCTGGCGACGCCTTTTGACCTACTTTTCGCGCGCAGTGTTGCCAGCTCCTCACTCGAAAAAATCACCAAGGTTTTTGTTTTTGGGTCTAACCTAACCTAAAGCAAGGAGCTGGCAACCTTGCTTGAGGTATTTTCTCGCAGTGTTGCCAACTCCTCACTCGAAAAAATCACCAAGGTTTTTTTTTTGGGTCTAACCTAACCTAAAGCAAGGAGCTGGCAACCTTGCTTGAGGCTTGCCTTACAGTGCATAAAGCAAGGTTGCCAACCCACTGGTACTTTTGCCATAGCCTTTTACAAGAAAAAAAAGAGAGAAAGGGGAGAGTTAAACAACCGACAGCTTACCCACAGCCTTTTTTGCTCTAACCTAACCTAAAGCAAGGAGCTGGCAACTTTGCTTGTGCAATCAACCCGGTTGACCGCCCTCAAGTGGAGATTAGTGTTGCCAACTCCTCACTCGAAAAAAAATCACCAAGATTTTTTTTGGTCTAACCTAACCTAAAGCAAGGAGCTGGCAATTTTGCTTGTGCAATCAACCCGGTTGACCGCCCTCAAGTGGAGATCAGCGTTGCCAACTCCTCACTCGAAAAATCACCAAGATTTTTTTTTGGTCTAACCTAACCTAAAGCAAGGAGCTGGCAACTTTGCTTGAGGCTTGCCTTACAGCGCATAAAGCAATTTTTGCCAACCTGCACACACTGGGCAAGGAGAGGCGGCACTGCTGTAAAAAAGAGAGATGGGTGGATGGATGGCAACACAGTATGTGTGTGCGTGTGTGTGTATAATATGTAGCATTATTAACTAGAGTGTGTTGGCAATTTACTTACAACTAAAAAAAAATAGAGATGCCAACGTTGGTGTAAGATGAAGAGAGAGAGAGAGAGACCCATGGCTGGCAACAGTAACGAGCGAATGCGCCATATCGTAATTTTCCAACTCCGTATATCGTGACCTTTGTAAACCTCTCTCGGGGGAACGATGTGCCACACACACGCGCGCACACACCTGTATTGTGACGCAAGCAAACAAACAAAATAATAATTGTTGTCTTTTAGGATACCTGGCCCCTATAACCTCGCGAGGGTGCGTGGTGCCCAACACAGTTCTAATGGCCACGGCTAACAAAGTCATGCCTCTGTAGAGTTTCACGCGTTTTTTTTTTTCTCAAACTTCTATGAATCTCTACAGAGGACCTCCGTAATGCATGCAACGTGTACTAACGACTCTAGTGTTATTTGATGTTGTGATATTTTTGGATATAGAGTTTTATTGTGAGATATAGATAAAAATAATTATGTTTATTATAATATTTTCTTGATGAAGATGGAGAATATGTGTGTGTTACAAATAAAGTTGCATGCTTTTTTTTTCTAGTGTGTGTATGTGTTTTTGATGTTTCGACAGCATCTGAAACGATAAAAAAAGAAATTTTATTGTTAATTTTCACGTGTAAAAACAACAACAAATTTTGTGCAAATTCTGATTGTCTCGTGCTATAGTGCAAAAAAAGATATTGTAACTGATAACTAATGAAATTGACATTTGTAACTGATCTGAACTAGTGAAATTTGTATTGTGCTATTGTAACTGATTGTGCTAGTCCAAAAAATTACTTATTGTGCAAGAAAAGATGTAAAAAACTTGTTAAAACTGCTCTGTGACCCTCTCGTTCTTCACGTCGTAGGCGAAGGGCTTCTCTGCAATCAGGATGACACTGCACAGAGTATCGGCAGGCAGCGCGTCGTGGAACTCGCAGACGACCTTGATGTTGGTGCGATCGTTGACTACCACCTGCTTCCTTTTTGTGGTGTTGATGACGAACATCGGCCTGCGGATTTTGAATTCGCTGGGGGTGTAGTACATGTCCACACTTCCCTCGGTCACGCGTTTGTAAGCCGTGTAAGCTTCGTAAAGTTTGAGGTAATCATTTTTGGTTATGTCCAGGTTGTAATTTTCGCGCGGGAACACTTCGTTGCGTCCATTCTTGAGATAAACGTTCTTGATCTTGCAGTCGTCGAATTTGCTGGAATCTTTTTCCTGATTCTTGTCCCTCCCGGTCTGAAAAAGCACTACGACGAAATCTGGCATGTCGAACTGTATGTTGTTGAACTGCGTCGTCACGTCGAATTCCATGTGACTCCCCGACACCATCTTCTGCACGCATTGGTAACCGTGAAAGTGAATCGGCACCTGCGGACTTTTCAAGATCTCCGCTTTGTACTTGAGGGCGTAGTTCGTTTCGTATTCCACCACCGGCATTCTCAATTCCATGCTCCGGATGACGCACTTGGCTGCTTCGGGTAAAGTGTTGGCTATCGGCGTGGTGCCGTCCGGACCCAAAGTAGCGTATCGCATCAGTGCGTCGTTGTCGTTGGCCGCTCTTCGAAACGTGACGCGCAGTCCTCCCTTCCACATGATCTCCTTGTAGTCCGAGAAGAAACCCGGCAGCAGACGCATGGGAAAGAGCACCGTGTGACTTGTCGTCGATATTTTTGTCCCGGCTTCGAATCCCCCGGCCTGATAGTATGCCGCATCCGTTTTGGATAATTTCAACGTTCCCACTGCCGTCGACGTGATGCCTGGATAATGTATTCTGTCGATGACGGTGTTGTGTTTCCTCACCTCCACCTGCGAGAACAGGTGAGGCACGAAGTTGTCCACGAGTATCAAGTTTGCTGCTGCGGGAAACGCGTCTCCGCTTTCCTTCTTCACCACGTCGAATTGAAGGTAGAGGTCCGCTCTGTGAGGATGAACGAACCCATCCCCTACGTCCACGTCGTATTCGATCTCCCTGTTCGCTTCGTTGAGATTGGCGAACGTGCGACGGTTGGGAGGGAAAGATTGCAATTCGTAACTTTCGATTTGCTCCATTTTTTTTTTCACTATGTGTGTTATTTATTATACGTTGATCTCCACGATGGCAGTGGTCGTTGCACCTGCGAAATCCACCACCTCTCCTTTCTCGTTCGTCACCACCAACTCTATGTCGTCTATGCGGTTGCGACATACTGGAAAATAGATCGGCGAAGAGGGCGTGTAGATGATCGGTTCCATGAACTCGGAACTTGGTTTGAAAGTGGCTATGATTCCCGTCTGCTTGTGACTTCCCAGTAATCCGTCCGAGGATTTCGTGATCATGCCTTCCGCCACGTTGCAGTGTACGTTCAGAGTTTCGATGGCTAGAAATTTAGGAATATTGACTGCCGTGTGCTTGATGCCAGCTTCGAGTTTGGTGTCATTCTCGAAACCTAAAAGTTCTCCCATGGTGCCCAGGTCCACGGTCTCCGTCGCGGATAGGATTTCCACTCTGTGCGTGACCAAATTTTGAGAAAGGTATGTGCCTTTGGGTAATTGAGCTTGCAAAGTGGAAAGATTGTATTGGCCTGGCGTGACGACGATGTGTTCGCTTCCGACGCTAATTTTGTTGTTGTGATGCGTAACATTGGGTATGAGGTACATGCTGTAGAATGCACGCAGAGCTACGGATTTAGGATAGACGATGTCGTCGTGCAACGTGAGTTTCAAGATCGAAGATTCGCTCGTGAGATGGAACACGCCCATCGTGTTTCAGGTTCCACAATGCTTTCTGGAAATCCTCGATCGTAGGGTTATTTATTTTAGAGAGAAACGCGAGCATGGAGAGACAGAGATGACCGCAGTTCTCGTCTCCGAAATTTTGAATGCGTTCGTCGTTGTAGTATATAGAAGTTTTGTTCGTTTTCAGATAATGGACTAAATTTGTAGGTGGAACGCCTCCGAAAGAATCGAAAACGAATGCTTTGTTATTGTCATCGTTTTTGTGGTAACATATCCAATGCGTGCCGGGATTTTCTTGACTGTCCAAGTTGACTACGCCACATTCTCTTCTTTTAACGGTTGAAGGTAACGAGTCGGACATGAAAACTCCTCTGAAGTTTTTGATTCGTAACGGTTCGATCAGAGATTCAATGTCTCGGTTGGTGAGTGCTGCCGTTTCTTTTTTTTAAACTTTTTCATCACCCCCTTCCCCCCTTTCTTCTCCATGGCCAGATTATGACGTTTCTGTTCTTCCAACTCGGCCTTGTTCTTTTTCGAGTCGATGACGGTTTTTGCGATGGCGGCACTTCCGCCGGCCAAACTTCCAACGGCCCCCAATGCTGCCAGGATGGCCGGGATGCTGAATATGAAACCTCCGATCTTTTGCTGTTTCCGCGAACGCTGCAATCTTTTCAATTGAGGTGTGCTGAGCAGCAATTTCATTCCGTGTCCTTTCGACAAGCAAGAACGTTTCTTCTCGCGTTGTTTCTTGGTGAGTAACCCATCGAGGGTACCTAGATTTTTTAGATTCGAATATGGTATCTGGTACACGACACCCTTGGGCTTCATGTTGATGCTCTATGTGTTATTTTCACGGTATGTTATTTATATATATATTCTGAGATTTTTTCTTGTGTAGTTTTTTTACGGTATGTTATTTATATATTTTCAAGGCCTCGTAGTCGTTACACAAATTCTATTACGTGCTTCGTTTTCTTGCCAAGAAGTTTTTTTGTCCCCTTGTACACGATTCGAGTTTTGTTCTCGATTAAAATAGATAGCCTCTCGTCGGATAACATGTTAGCGTATCGATCTGGTAAAAATAGACTGTATTGTGCGTTGAGCAACAGGCGTACCTTGGGACCATACTGGGTAGAAACGATTGAACCGGAAGTTATCGTGTAAGGTTTGCCGACTTCCAATTCCTGAATTTTTACATACTCGACTGACAAATTTAGCATTTGTTTTAATGCTTGGAGATCACTCATTTTTTCAGTCGTCATATCAAAAAAAAATTCAGAGTGTTAGGGAGAAATTTAATTGTTTTTTCACGATGTGTGTTATTTATATATACCAAAGATTATTTTTTTTCACGATGTGTGTTATTTATATATCAAGTTTTTTTTGACACGTATATATATTATTATTTTTTTTTTAACAGAGGAAGAAAGTCCGTGCTTCGGAAAACGCGATGATGTGCGTAATGATATCTTCCGTCTCCTGCATAGACTTGTACCAATCTACTGTGTACCGTCTTCTTCCCTGCCTTGCCTCCTCCAGTTCGTCCAACCTATCGTTTAATTTCTCCCCTGCAGCCGAAAGCAGAATGTTGAGATCACCGCACCTCAGGCCGCTGATCTCCCGAAGACGGTCCTTGAGAACTATTTCACACGGAATTCGAAATGCCGGCGTCGTTCTTGCTATGATCACAAGTTTATTAACAT
Source organism: Lepisma saccharinum (assembly GCF_977018435.1). Taxonomy (NCBI): domain Eukaryota; kingdom Metazoa; phylum Arthropoda; class Insecta; order Zygentoma; family Lepismatidae; genus Lepisma; species Lepisma saccharinum. The sequence goes on along the minus strand of NC_139237.1, from coordinate 53,449,981 downwards.
CTCCGTTAACTACCTTTTTGAATATTTTAGATAGTAGTTCGTGCGGCAAATCAGTTATGCGAGACATGTTGTTATTATTATTATTTTTTACTCTATGTTATTTATATACCCCACCCCAATTTTTGTTTCGTGTTCATGGCGATGGTGGTGCCTAGTGCGGCGACCCGTTCACCCAACGATGCGTCTCTGCTCACGAACCTTTCGAAAGCTGCGTGCTCTAACTTTCTGTCTGCTTCGTGACGTGCATCCAGATCCGTCTGCGTGGTGTTGTAGGCGATGTCGTGATCTTTGCATGCGGCATCCAACGGATTCACACCCTTGTCTCCTCTCTCCAATCTTTTCTCGAGTTTGGTACCCGGTCCGCAGTACTGGTAGCCAGGTAAATGCATCTCAAAAGGTAACTTGTTGATGATGTCGTTCACGAGTCCCTTTCCTTCGGCCACGTTCCAAAATTTCGGAGGCAGCGTGTTGATGATTTTGATCAGGTAACCTATGCCCTTGTCGTCGTTCACGATGAAGTTGGAAAGTTTCGTGCTGATCATGTCCACGATGCCAACCTTCTCGTTGTAGAAATTACGATTGCCTGCATTCTCTTCGCCGGCTATCACCAACAATCGGTCCACGAGTTTCCTAACGTCGTCCACCCAAACGAATTCTTTGGGTAACGTGTTGTAGCGTTTGACGCCGCTGCCCGTTTTGACCTGGTTCCAAATCGGTTTGATGAGATTCCTGTACTTCTCGCCGCTGCTCGATTTCACCCTATTCTGCGAGGCGTCGTTGTTCTGGTACAAGGCATCCGTCATGATCAGAATTTCCTTGTAACTTTGGTAATCTTCGTCGGTGTAATCTTTCGGCTGCGTTTTGGCGACGAGTTCCCACAGTCCCACCGTACCCTGATACCTGTTCCAACTATCCTTGTCGCCTAAATTGACTTTAATGTCGTTGCCTTCGAAGGTCACCTTCGATTTCCCAATCTTCCACACCACACCGCCGCCTTCGCTGGTTTCCATGCTAGGATACAATCCGAACACTTCATCCTTGTCGAATTTCCCCGTACTCAGGTAGTCTCGTGCCAAAGGCCCCAACTCGATTTTATCCGAAGAGGACGTGCTACCAATGGCTCGACGTCGTGCCGGTGCATCCTTCAGTTCGAACGGCGTCGAAGGAATGCTCGAAATTGGCGTGGGTACAGCATAACTTTTAGCTGCGAGCGGCACGAGTTCGTTGATCAAATTTTTATTTTGTTCCGTGACACTTTTAATTTCTTTACCTAGACCGCTGATGGCATCGATCACAGGTTGATCCTGACGTTTCTTCTCTTCGTAGAATCCGCGATTCTCGGATTTCCAACCTTTGAAGCGTTTCGCGAGGTAATCGCGAAGCTTGAGATTTTCGTCTTCGATTTTTCGTTTCGTCATAACGTTTATTTATATACGTCGTTTCTCACAACGTTGCAACGTTTAGAAAGTCGTTGATTTTGTTTCTGTATTTTCCGTCGTTGGGTTTCCTCGTCATGTCGATCGTCGCGAATCCGAAATCGTCACCGTTCCAGCAAGTAGAGCAGCAGCGTTCCGAAAATTGATTGTAGTTCATGTCTCCGCCTACGTAGTCATCGTACGCGTGCTTGAGGTTGGTGTGATCTTGACGAAACAAACATATGAAATTAGCGTTGTCGCGTACTAACTGTTTTGGAATTTTGGAAAACGTTTGAGCTAGGTAAAAACAATCCATTCCTTTGTGACGACCTTGCGTGAAAAAGTTGCGAATTTCATTTTGATTTTCCAGGATGGCGTCGTCGAACACAACGACTGAATTTTCACGACAATCGTCGAGTGGTTTTATTTCCGAGGCGAACGTTGCAATGTCCAGACCATCGTACAGTTTCATCAGTTGCTGGTATTTGGATTGCTCCAAACTTTTCGAGAACACGTACAGGTGCCTGTTCTTCCAATCTAACCAATTCGGTGCAAGGAGAAAATTGTCCACGAGCAGTGTCGTTTTCCCACACCCCGAAGGACCTACGATCAGACAGCGGATGCTGTCGGGAAGCAACTCACCGTTCTTTTTTTTTCTCGTTTGACTTTCCGGATCCGGTAGACGCTTCACCACGTTCCACGTACTCACAAGATCACTTCGTTTGCGTCGATCCAACTCTTTTCCGGAAGTCCCAGCCATTTGACAAACAATTTATCACCTTTCCTACGCAATACTTTCTCGATGAGGTACGTGTCGGGGTGTTTTGTTTTAGAGAGTTCCTCTTCGTAAAATCTTCCTTTCAAAATCTCGCCGCTACTATCTTTTATTATATACGTGTGTCGGTTTCCGGGTAGAACTCGAACCACCGTAAAGAGTTCCGTGCTCCAATTTTTTGTGAATCCCCTGTCGAACGTTCGCTTCAATTTACTGATCCTCACCCGGTCTCCAATTTTGTAGTTAGCTTTTTTGTCGTGGGTGTGTACTTTGGACAGTAAACGGTAGAAATTAAACGCTGCTCGTCCGATTTCGTAACGTCGGCTGGCTTCATGCCTATCGTTCTGTGTACCGTATCATTATAGGTGTAGACGAGTTCCGGCAGGATGTCGACCCATTTGTAATTTCCCCGAAGCGTGAATCGTTTCCACATGTGTGTTTTCAAGGTTCGATTGAATCTTTCCACGATGCTGGCTTTGATGTGAGTGAAGGTCGAATAATGTCGAATCTTGTATTTTTGAATAAACTTTTGGAATACAGCGTTATAAAATTCCTTCCCCTTGTATGTTTGCAGAAACCGAGGTCGTCTGCCGCCGCTTTCGCGAAAAATTGTCTTGAATGCTTCCGTGACGCATGTTCCCGTTTTCGCCTTCAAAGGTAGAGCCCATGCGAATTTCGAAAACGTGTCTATGACGGTGAGAAGGTACTTGTTGCCCTTGTTCAATTTATGCACGTTTTTCAAATTGCCGCTACTCATCTCCACGAGGTCACTTTGCCAGAGGTCGTCGATGCCCTTGGTTACCACAGCCAAACGTTCGTAGTTGCGGCGTGCAGGTTTATGCAATTCTTCGACGATGGCTTGCCTAGACATTTTTTTAGAGATTACGTTTCAAGAGAAGCACAAGCGTGATGGGATTCAAAGAGGGTGGCACCTCGCTCGTGTTTTGAATGATCAGCTTATCGCCGGCACTCACGTCGAAAACGGTGAGATCTTCGTCTTCGTGTATTTCATATATGTTGCGCGTTTCGTTCCAACGTGCCAGAGGAATGTTTCCTGCTTTCTGGACACCACGATTCGATATCAAAATCATGGTGGGAACGCTAGCTTTTCTGCCGTGAGACCAGTACGAAAATTCGTTTATCTGAATCGTGCCATCGAGGAGAAACTTGTAGTACGGATGATAAGGATGCAACATGTACAGTTTGTTACCTTCGACGAACGTGGAGATTCTCTGTTGATTGGGTACGCTGTTGATTTCGATGGCTTGCAAGGTGAACAATTTAGCGAATTTAGTGTCGACGCTAACGAGGTTGCTGTGAACTTGTCCCAGTGTATTTTGTACGGGCAACAAATATTCGACTATGGTATCCGTTACTGTAGAAAATGACGGTTTGATTTTCACTTCCACGTTCAACTGCTTGTAGTTTTCGTTGAGTTCTTGCAGCTTGGCACCGAAAGAGGCCAGCGTCGATTCCTGCGTGGATTCCAGCACTCCAACTTGATTTTTGATGTTGACGACAATACTCTGAAGGTTCTCGACTTGATTCAATTTCGAACTTTTCTCGGTAAGATCGTTCACGATGCTTCGCATCTCGGTAAACTGCATGTGAAGATCGGCGACGCTCTGCGAAGTGGGCAGCGTCGACACCAGCGAAGCAAGTTCGTCTCGAATCTGTTCCACGTTCGCCGTTTCCGTTTCCAATCGTTTTAGCATACGTGATATGTTCCTTTTCAAAGCATGTAATTCTTTGGAGGTGGGGAGATTGGCCACCCTACTCTCGAGATCGCTCAACGAACTTTTGATGTCGCTCGATTCGGATAGTGCCGTCACGGCCGTTTTCAATTTTTCCAAATCTTCGCTCGAAGGTACGCTCGTCCGTAACGATTCCAAATCACCCTGTATGTTGTCGAGTACGTGATGAAAATGAGCAAGATTGGATTCGACGTTCAAATTTTCTAAATATTCGATCTTCTGCTGAACCGTGATTAACGTGTCCTGAATGCTCGTCAACGCGCTCGCTTCAGCGTGAATATTTTTAATTTCTTCGTTGATCAACTCCAGAGACGCCTGAAGCGTAGCGATGGCGGTTTGAATGTGTTCGAAATCTTGATAAGCCTCCAATTCAATTTTTATGTTCGCAACGCTCTTGCCGATGACCTGCAGTTCGTCTGACGATGGTAGGTTCGTCATGGTATCTTCCAAAGTCTGTAACTTGGATTTAATTTCTTCCAACGTGCTGGCGAATTCTTCTTGTAATTTGGAAACGACGACGTGCAAGCGTTCTACATCAATATCCTTCACGACGGTTTGAAGTTCAGAGAAATTTTTTTCGATTGCGGAAGTTCGTTCTTCGATTTCGAGTTTCAATTTTTCCAAATCTTCATTTTTCGATTGAAATTGCTGTAATTTGGCCAAATCATTTTGAAGCGAATCCACGCTCAACTGTATATTTTGAACGCTGTCGTAAGAAGGTACGTCGACATAATTTTTTATGAGCGTTTTCAGTTCGGAATCGATTTTCAGAATGGGGTCGAGACATTGCGTTTGGAGCGTAGCGATTTCCGACTCTAAACTTTTGTTTAAGGTTTCCTGCAAAGCGATCAAATCGGTCCTCAACTTTTTAATTCGGACGTCCAACATGAGAATCTCTTCTGCGTGGTCTACACGCTTGGTGTTGCCGAAAATGTCGTTAGGCATTTTTGGTTAACGGTTATTTATAATAGGATAGACGATACGTAATTCTACGAAGAGAGGAATGAGTTTATCGTAATCTCCGAGGAGTTCCATGTAAAGGTAATCTCCTGCAGAAACATCGTATGCCATGTTAGAAAGCATTTTGTCGTGCTTGATTCGAAAAATGTTCTTGCCGCTAGATATTTTGATTTCGCCTACGTTCTCCGGATTCACGGTGATTTGAAGTTTCCCACCGATCGGAATTTCGTAGAAATGTAAATTGTTATTAAAAACATAAAATATCTTGCCCACGTCCTCATCCAATTTCGTCCAAATGCTGTTGAGGTGAATGATCAACAGACCGTTGAGTTTAGTTAATACGGAAGGTAGAAATTCATGATCTGTCGTCGTGCGGTGTACAGTCTCCATTGTTTGCTTTCGGAAACCAAAGAGATTCATGTTGGTTATTTAAGAAAAAATTGAGAACGTATCTAATATAAATAACACCACAAAAAAATGTGCAATTTTTAGTAACCATCTTTTTTTTCTTAGCAAAAAATGGAGAAAAAGGAAGCGAAACGTGCATGCGACCAATGTGGGATTTATATATCTATTTCTAACTTGAGTAGACATCGGAAGGATGTGCATGGGGGAGGATCAAGTAAGAGAGAGCTCGATGTTGACGATCAAGCGCCACGAAAAAAGCAGAAAAGTGCCGGCGAAAATATTAGAAATATTTTAACCAAGGAGACTTTCCAATCTGAAGAAACATCTGATCTAAACAACTTTTTTCATTCGGTCAAAACCAAGTTAATTTCGTCTATCACCGAAGCTTTGTTGCAATGCTCGTTGAAAATCCACCTCATCGTTTCCGTCATTTACGAAAACGTAAAAAAAGAGCGAGAAACTTTCCATCATTACACTGGTGTAAAGAGTCTCCACGCCGCCGACGTCGATGAGCTGGATGCCATTTGCAACCAGATGTTTGACGCTTTGTTGAACAAGCACGAGACTTTCGAACAACGTGGATCGGGTTGGACACTTTGCGGTTCGTCTCACACTTTAACTTTGAAGGTGGCACGATACAACCCGATGGGAGCATCCAGCTACATCAATTTGCCCCCGGAAATAGCCAGTAAGAAAGCCATCATCAACATTCAAAATGAGGATAACAGATGCTTTTTGTGGTGCATCATTGCCGATCATCACCCAGCCGATAATAAGAAACATCGTTTATACCACTACAACAAGCCAGAATATCTCTCAGAATTTGAAAAACCTATGGCTGGCATTAATTACCCTGTAAATCTACGAGACATTAGTAAATTTGAGGCACAGTACAAGACAGATAAAAACGAAAATATAGCAGTACACATCTTCGGATTAGACAAAAACAACACCATCTACGTTCTCAGACACAGCAACATTAAAAGTAATCGCGTCATCAGATTACTCCTGATCGAAGATGATGATAATTATCATTACTGTCTAATCCAGAATCTTCCAAAATTAACAAGAAGTCAAATTACCACAGATCACCATAAAATTGGAGTATGCGACAGATGTCTGAGTATATTCTACGGTCGAGGAAAAAAAAATGCTGATGAAGAACTCCGAGATCATCATGAAATGTGCAGTAAACATTCGGCTACGACTATCAAAATGCCCTCTCGAGACATGACATTTTCCAACTACAAGGCGTTACTCTGGCATCCCGTGGTGATATGCGCCGACTTTGAAAGTTTCCAACTTCCACTCGCCATCTGCGAACCGAATCCCAGCGTATCGAGCACCACCGAAATTCTACATCACGAAGCCTGCGCTTTTGGATTGATGGTCAACAACACAGGCAATGTTATTTTACATCGTGGCAATGATGCTCCACAAAAATTTGTTCAAACCTTGAAACGGATGGCCATACAATTCGCTCCTCTACTAAGAGAAGACAAAACAATGGAGCCTCTTACCCAGGAAGAGAAGGAAGCATACGACCTTGCCTCTCAGTGTGATGCGTGCGAATGTAACTTCACCCTCGAAAATATCAAAGTTCGCCACCACAATCATCACACGGGAAAATATGTGGCCCCCCTGTGTAACAACTGTAATCTACAAATCAAAAAACCAAATTTTATTCCTGTATTCATTCACAATTTGGAGGGCTACGACGCCAAAATCTTCATAAAGGAGATGGGATGCGACGCTCAACCCATTAGCGTCATAGCTCGCACCAATGAGAAATTCATTTCATTCAGCAAGAAGGTGGACGTTGGAAATGGCAATCACATAGAAATTCGCTTCTTGGACTCCTACAACTTTCTGTCTTCGAGTTTGGCGACACTGGCATCTCAACTCACCGACGATGATTTGGTCGCCACCAGGAAATGTTTCGGCGACCAACATTTAGCACTGTTGAGACGCAAGGGTGTTTACCCGTACGAATATATGACGGATGCTTCCAAATTCTCAGAAACATCGTTACCACCGAGAGAAGCATTCTACAGTCGTCTTAGCGACACCTGTTGCAGCGAAGAGGACTACCATCATGCTCACCTCGTCTGGTCTGCATTCTCTTGTCAAACCATGGCCGACTATCACGATCTGTATCTGAAACTGGATGTTACGCTATTGAGCGACCGTTTTCATCTCCATCGCTCGAGAGGAATGGCAGCATATGGTTTGGACCCCGCTTTCAGCTACACCACACCGGGTTATTCTTGGCAGGCGATGTTAAAATCTACGAAGGTGAAGATAGAACTCATCAAGGACGTCAATCAACTTTTGTTTGTCGAAGAGGCAAAACGTGGTGGAATCGTCCAGTGTCCCCTTCGATACGTCAAAGCCAACAATCCATATGTTGCCGATTTCGATGCAGGGAAACCGACAAACTTCTTGGCATACTGGGACATGAATAACCTGTATGGTTATGCCATGTCCGAGCCTCTGCCCATCGGAGAATACGAATGGATGAGCGAGCAGGAACTTCAAGATTGTTTAGAATGGAGCGAAGATCATGAAAATGGATGTTTCCTGAAAGTAGATTTGGAATATCCTGCATCGCTTCATCAAGAACACCATGGATTTGCGATGGCACCTGTAATGGAAACGGCTCCGGAGAAGAAGCTGATGCTCACCTTCAAGAGCAAAAAGAATTACGTGGTGCATTATCGTCTCCTACAATTCTACCTCCAGCATGGATTGGTTTTGAAGCATGTGCACTCGGGATTGAAGTTTAAACAGACCAGGTGGCTAGCACCCTATATCGACGGCAACACTCAACGTCGAGCATCAGCTTCTTCTTCCGCAGACAAAGACCTATACAAATTAATGAACAACAGCATCTACGGCAAGAGCATGGAAGATGCGAGGAAAAGAAGAAATATCAACTTGGTCTCCGACCCGAAGAAAATAAACAAGCTCGTCGCTCAGCCCACGTACAAGAACTTCACGATACTGAGCGACACGTTGGTATTGATCGAACGTGCTCTCCGCCACATAACATTCGACAAACCAATCGCCGTGGGAGTCGCGATCCTCGAGTTGTCGAAGCTGGCCATGTACAAGTTTCACTACGACATCATGAAACCACGCTATGGAGAGGCGATCGAGGTGGCGTACACCGACACGGACAGCTTCGTGTACAACATCCACACCGATGATCTATACGAAGATCTGAAAAACATGAGCCAGCATTTCGACTTCTCTAATTATCCCAAAGATCACGCTCTCTTCGACAACAGCCAGAAAATGACGATCGGGAAGATGAAGGATGAAGTCAACGGCCGCATCATCACAGAGTTTGCGGGTCTTCGAGCGAAAATGTATGCCGTGAAAATCCAGGACGAGACCGAAATAAAAAAAAAGCAAAAGGGGTGGGGCGTTCGAGCACAAACAAACTAACCATAGAAGATTACAAGTCGTGCTTGTTCGACAAAAAAATCAAACGCATGACCGAACATCGGATCACGAGCACCATCGACCAGTTGGGTACATCCACGATCAACAAAGTGGCGCTTGATCCCCACGACACCAAATTGAGGCTACTGGACTGCAACATCCACACCCGAGAATGGGGATGTCATGACGAGGAAGAAATCTGCTCGCACCATTAGACTTCTTCATTAAAAAAAGTATGTATTATTTCTTGTACCACTTTTTTTTTAAAAAAAAAACAATTATTCAGACTAATTTTTGCATTCACATTTTTTTTATATTTTTCTATCATTTTTTTTAAAGAAAAACAATCATTCACACTTTTTTTATATTTTTCTATCGTTTTTTTTTTAAAAAAACAATCATTCACACTAATTTTTGCATTCACATTTTTTTTTATATTTTTCTATCATATTATGTACACTATTTTGAGGATATTTTTTTTCTTTCAGATGCAGCACCCTACGCAAACTTTTTTACTTCTTACACTTTCTATTCTTAACCAAAATTTTTTCTTCTCTTCAATCATAAAACACACACATTACACACAGAGGTCCTCTGTAGGGAGTTATGGGGGGGTTAAAAAAAAAAAACACGTGAAACTCTACAGAGGCATGACTTTGTTAGCCGTGGCCATTAGAACTGTGTTGGGCACCACGCACCCTCGCGAGGTTATGGGGGCCAGGTATCCTAAAAAAACAACAATTATTATTTTGTTTGTTTGCTTGCGTCACAATACAGGTGTGTGCGCGCGTGTGTGTGGCACATCGTTCCCCCGAGAGAGGTTTACAAAGGTCACGATATACGGAGTTGGAAAATTACGATATGGCGCATTCGCTCGTTACTGTTGCCAGCCATGGGTCTCTCTCTCTCTCTCTTCATCTTACACCAACGTTGGCATCTCTATTTTTTTTTAGTTGTAAGTAAATTGCCAACACACTCTAGTTAATAATGCTACATATTATACGCACACACGCACGCACATACTATATTACCATCCACCCATCTCTCTCTCTTTTACAGCAGTGCCGGCTCTCCTTGTTTAGTATATGTAGGTTGGCAAAAATTGCTTTATGCGCTGTAAGGCAAGCCTCAAGCAAAGTTGCCAGCTCCTTGCTTTAGGTTAGGTTAGACCAAAAAAAAATCTTGGTGATTTTTTTTCGAGTGAGGAGTTGGCAACACTAATCTCCACTTGAGGGCGGTCAACCGGGTTGATTGCACAAGCAAAGTTGCCAGCTCCTTGCTTTAGGTTAGGTTAGACCAAAAAAAATCTTGGTGATTTTTTTTCGAGTGAGGAGTTGGCAACACTAATCTCCACTTGAGGGCGGTCAACCGGGTTGATTGCACAAGCAAAGTTGCCAGCTCCTTGCTTTAGGTTAGGTTAGAGCAAAAAAGGCTGTGGGTAAGCTGTCGGTTGTTTAACTCTCCCCTTTCTCTCTTTTTTTTCTTGTAAAAGGCTATGGCAAAAGTACCAGTGGGTTGGCAACCTTGCTTTATGCACTGTAAGGCAAGCCTCAAGCAAGGTTGCCAGCTCCTTGCTTTAGGTTAGGTTAGACCCAAAAAAAAACCTTGGTGATTTTTTCGAGTGAGGAGTTGGCAACACTGCGAGAAAATACCTCAAGCAAGGTTGCCAGCTCCTTGCTTTAGGTTAGGTTAGACCCAAAAACAAAAACCTTGGTGATTTTTTCGAGTGAGGAGCTGGCAACACTGCGCGCGAAAAGTAGGTCAAAAGGCGTCGCCAGAACGAAGCATTCCACCTACTACGCCTTACAGAAAAATATCGTAAGGGGAGACTCGTCCCTCTCTCTCACTCTCTCTCTCCTCTCTCTTTTTTGTAAAAGGTAAAAAAAATAGCTTAAAAAGTGATTCCAGAGCTTTTTCTGTCCATTTTTCTCTCATTGTAGGTTAGTTTAGTGCGTAAAACGTCGTAAAAAAAAAAGTAGGTCAAAGGACGTGTCCAGAACGTAGCGTTCCACCTACTTAAGTCATGAAATGAAATGCCCTTACTAATAGATTCATTAAGTTGCTTTAAGACAAGTTCAAGCGGAGTCCACTGGGAAATAGTGAAATCAGATAAATTCTTGGGAATATCAAGTGGTAATTCAACTTCCTTCATTTTTACCTGTTCTAAATCTAAAATTCTGGTATGTAAAATTTGTTGATCCACAATAATCTGAGAAAAATCCTGAGAATTAAAAAATATAGATTGCCCCTCATTAATCTGAATTGATCTGTGGGTATTCAAATTATTATTTAAATTCTGAATGACAATAAATTGACCTGTACCTGATATTAAAATACCATTACGTGTTCTAATAAACTGAAAAAAATTGTTGTCAGTAATAGACTTCACTTCAAAATTACAAGAAACTGATCTGTTGCGTAAAAGTAAGTCTTCTAAATACTGTACATCTTTATCAATGGTAACTTCACTATGCGAGCAGAGGTAAAAAAAAGTTTTTAAGCTCACATGCGCTCTCAACAATTTGCACCAATCGTGGACTTCCTTATGTTGCATACTGTAAGTTAACTCTGGAATTCTAATGCGGGACCAAAAATTATTACGTAAAATGCCTAAGTTTACTGCTCTAAAAATCAGGAGCGATGTCATTCATCTGTACTAAAGGTGTTTCAAGAAGTAAATGAAATGATCTACTACTGGGTTCATAATTAATCAAATATACTTTGGTCAAAGAATAAAATAATCCTATGTCTGTCTTGTAAAGCGAATAAATGTACGGAGTCAATTAGGAGTTAAAATATGATAAGATAATTTTCCTGAAGCTATTTCCATAATTATAAAATCTAAACGGTCTATCATCTCAGAGGCTTACAATAAAGCAACTATATGTCTCTCTTCATTATAATCATAACAAAATTAAGCAAGTAATTCTTCCTTTAAATGCAAAACTGATTGCTTTAAAACTACAAAAATTCCATTGACAATGTTGACCATCTTTAATTGACTTTGTTTCATATTTTGTACTTCCTGAATAATATGATGTTGATTGGCTGCTAAAGTTTTAACTGATTGCGATAAATGATGAACTAACATGGTATTGAAAACAGAAAGTCCTGCACTAAACAAATTTATTAAATTGAGAAATATCTGCCTCTTCTCTCTGTTGTGGGTATTAGTAACATTCTGATATAAATTTCGATAATTAGGTCTTACGTCTCCTACTGTAAATCTACATGGAAAATACTGAGAAATTTCAGTAAGAATTTGGTTTGGTTTGAGTTAGTGTTTTAAGTCCACTTTATGCACAGTAAGGCTAATCGGGACTGGACCTACAGTTTAAAGTGGGATCCGAACCACTTGTGCCTCCACCGGGTATCGAACCCGGGACCCCTTGATTACAAGGCAATGACGCTACCACTGCGCCATGGGGGAAGCCCTAATTTCAGTAAGATAATCATTAATCTTGGTGCTAGTGTCATTATGAATGACATTCCATTGCGCACACGCGGAATCATTTTCAACCTGAATATGCGCATCGATGAAAATATTCACTGTTGTAAAAATATTTTTGCTGCTATGAATGGTTAACCCTTGTCTCTCATAATATAAGCCTAATGATTTGAAAAATATGTCTTGCGACCGTTCATTGTAAGGTAGGGATCCAATAAAATTAATCAAGGGTAGGACTAGGATTAAAATCGAAAGTAGGAAAGTAATTCTGCTGGTAGCCATGCTTCAATTTCAATTTCAATTTCCTTTATTAAAGGGCGAGGTTCAGCCTGCGGCTGTTCTACCACCTAACCCCAGGGTGTGCTCGTTGCTATGTGAAGTACGTATGCATTACGTCGTCTGGGAGGATCGGGTTTGACGGTGCTCGTTGCTATGTACAGTAAGTTTGGTGCGGGGTACATTTAGCTACTAACACGTCGCAAAAATCGGAACAAGCAGGTTATTGATTTTGTCGCATTCGATATATTTTTATTGTATTATTTCTCTTGAAATGAGATTGTTTTGTTCATTCCACCTATAATCATGCCTAATGTGCAGTAACAAGCTGTGAGAATTATAACCAAAAAAATAAAGGAATTGATATAAAATATCATAGATTTCCAGCTGATAATCGTCTAAGTAAACAGTGGATTCGTGCTTGTGATCGAGAACATAATATTAATATTAAATATGCGAGAGTGCAGTGCCCATTTTTGTAAAGAAGACTATGTGCGAGATCTAAGAGCAGAACTTCTGTGTTTGCCAACAAAGAAAGTACTGAAGCCAACTGCAGTGCCATCACTAAAATTACACCATATTACTTCAGTGCAAAATAATAGAGAATGTGGTGTAGCAAATTATCCTGAACCTTCCTCTTCAAAAAATGAATCATTTTTGGATGTACTGATAAAGACTGTGTAGATGTACGCTACGAAAGGTGTGAAATAAGGAAACGTTCCTTAAATAAGCTAAATACTATGTCGCCGAAAAAAAAATAGACGTAGGTACAGAAACTGCTAGCAATATTTCGTTGTTGGAAAACACTATTCATCGCTTACAGAAGAACAACACACGTTTAGATAAAGAAATTTATAAGTTAAAGATTAAGAACAAGCTTTTGCAGCTTGCTTTAACCAAAAAAACTAAACAAGTTCAAAATCTTCAACATAACCTAACCCACAATGTAACAAGAAAACTCACGAATATCTTGGGGAAAGTGTTCAGTGACACTCAAATACAATACTTAGTACACGGTAAAACGAAATCCCTATGGACTAAAGATGATATAAGCAAAGCGTGGACTCTTCGTGCCGTTTCAAAAAAATGTTAAGTTTATTTGAGAGATATAGTTGGTATACCTTGACCTGGACTTTCTACGTTAAGAAGATGGGTGTCGAATTCATTTCGTTGCCGGCCAGGTATATTAGGTGATGTTTTGCAATTGATGAAATATGTGTGAACTCTCTCTAATTGTAAATCTTATTTCACTAATAATTTGTTTAAAAGTTTGTTTTATTTAATTTCGTATTAATTATGTTCGGGTCTCTGAGTTCCATATTTTCGGAAATTTTACGTACAGGAGGATGATGAAGTAAAGTGTAAGATTGGCATTTTGTGCTACAAAATTTGTATTGTAAATAAAACCCAAAACATTGAAAACGCAAGTCCAGTTTGTAATTTCCATAAAATGTTAATTTTCGATATCAAAGTGAGTTTGTACAAGTTACCGTGCTGATAAGTTACAGTTGTGTGAAATCGTTTTGCGTATTAAAAGCTATAATACGTGTACGTGCAAGCGAAGAGCGAAAGTGTACAGTAGTAGAGACAATTGGAGAGTTCTAAGCCCTCATTTGGGGCTCGAATCATCATGTGGGGCTCGTCGTAGCCTTTTATGATGTATATTTTGAGGACAGAGTTGGCAACACTGTGGGCTCTTACTGTAGCTTTTTATGAGGGGGTCTATTGCCCTCTGTTTACATCTGGCAACACTGCCGTAGATTTTTTGACAGTGTTGTTAACCTACTGGGTTTTTCACTGTAAATTTTTATTAAAGGACCTGAGAGGCCCATGTATCTTTTATGTTTGGCAATACTGTTGGGGGCACAGAGTTGGCAACACTGTGGGCTCTTACTGTAGCTTTTTATGAGGGGGGTCTATTGCCCTCTGTTTACATCTGGCAACACTACCGTAGATTTTTTGACAGTGTTGTTAACCTACTGGGTTTTTCACTGTAAATTTTCATCAAAGGGCCTGAGGGGTCCATGTACTTTTTATGTCTGGCAACACTGTTGGGGGCCTAGTGTTGGCGACCTGTGGGTTTTTACTGTAGCTTTTTATGAGGGGGACCTATTGTCCCCTTTTTATATTTGGCAACTCTATTGGATGTTTTTTTTGAGGCTTGGGTTTTGCCAACCCATCCGAAGAAAATTCCACTATATGATTTTTCACTGGCTAAGCTAACCTACAAATAGAAATTGGCAACACCGACGAGCATCAAATGATGATTCGAGCCTCAAATAATAATTCGAGCCTCGTCGGTGTTGCCTACCCACTCTACAAAAATTCTACTATATGATCTTTCACAGGCTAAGCTAACCTACAAATAGGAGTTGGCAGCACTGACTTATAAACCCACTGGGTCCTCTTGGCATGTTCTTTCATGATGTGTTGCTAGGCTATTGGGCATCTTGGCGTATACAATGTATATATTTTGAGGGGGGGGGTTATGGCTTTTTATGCTGTACGAATACTGGGAGCTTGACAGTGACAACCAACAGAGTAGGTAAACCTACATCCAGGAACTGGCAACACTAGTTTCTGACAGTGAATTTGAAATAAAATATTAAACAAAATACATGAGTAAACACTGTGGGTACAAATAGTACCAGTGTTGTGCCCCCAACTCCAACTGGGCAACTGGGGGAAATAATTGTACAACAATTTGTACCTAATTGTACAATACTTGTACCTAATTGTACAACATACATATACACAGACATAAAAGAGAGAGCCTTCCCGCAACTTACTTCATGTACAATTTATATGATTTTACAACTGTGAAAAGAAAGCATATGTGTTCTGTATGCACACATTTATTCTTATTTTTCGAAGTTGAATGAAAGCACATGTTTTTACGCTCTCGTAATACTAACCTTGCTCCACTGATTTTAAATTGCTTCCATCCGCTTTTTTTTTCTGTGTTATTTCCGTATGCACGCAACATTCGCTTTCAATAGTATAATGAAACACAGAAGGAATGTTAGTATAGCAGGCTCCGAGTTTACAATTTATTAAATTAAACAATAATTTATGTAAGAATATACTTGTACTTACCGAACACAAAATAATAAAAGCACATGTGAATGTTTGCGTGTGTTCATGTTATATGACGACTGAGTAAAAAAATAATGTTGACTCCCCGAAAGATAAAGTTCCTAGTTCGACATCAGATGCATGCAAATTTTATGTTTTGCTCTCCAAAATCTTGATTTTTATGTTTGTGCTATTTGTCATACAGCAGAGGAGGAGGAGGGAAAGGGAGGGGAGGGGGTACTATTAGCGCCATCTATTAGCAAACAATAGAAATAAAAAGTAGGTCAAACTTTTTCAACACCCAAATATTTTAAACGTCTTCGCTTAGTAATACGATCTAGCTGAAGACGTTTAAAAGAGTACTCTTAGTCGACGAAGCTAATTGCTAGGGCCCTTATATTACTAAAATATTCTTTAGTTTGCATATTTCTCATACCGCCATATGTTGTTCTAGTTGACTTCTTCCAAAAAAAAAAATGCTAATTAGCGAGTGTTAATTAAGCAAGGCAAGTAAAAGAAGCAAAATAGGACAACATATGTGCCGGCGTGAAAATATGTAAAAAATCGATTCAGAGGTGGATCGAATTAAAATTGGGGAATATTTTGCATTTTTTCCCTATAATGTACAAAACATTTACCGTACATAATCTTTTCCATTTACAACAGTATAAAATAAGAGGAATGTGTGACAATATCCATATTAATTAGGAAAGTATGTTGTATGCTAGGTTAGCTAATTGTGTCTTCTACAGCTTCACTGTATAGAGGGAAGATGGAAAAAGAGAGCTCTACGGAAACTGACGCTCTTAACAATATTGTACGTCCGTGAAAATTATATATAAATAAGACTTAAGCGTATTATCTGCTTTCATGTTAGATTTTGCCAACCTGTGAGCTGTAGTGTTTAGGTGACAAGCGACGTGCTCAAATATGATACTGTTGACAATATTGTACGCCCGTGAAAATTATATATAAATAAGACTTAAGCGTATTATCTGCTTTCATGTGAAATTTTACCAACCTGTGAGCTGTAGTGTTTAGGTGACAAGCGACCTGCTCAAATATGATACTGTTGACAATATTGTACGCCCGTGAAAATTATATATAAATAAGACTTAAGCGTATTATCTGCTTTCATGTCAGATTTTACCAACCTGTGAGCTGTAGTGTTTAGGTGACAAGCGACCTGCTCAAATATGATACTGTTGACAATATTGTACGCCCGTGAAAATTATATATAAATAAGACTTAAGCGTATTATCTGCTTTCATGTCAGATTTTACCAACCTGTGAGCTGTAGTGTTTAGGTGACAAGCGACCTGCTCAAATATGATACTGTTGACAATATTGTACGTCCGTGAAAATTATATATAAATAAGACTTAAGCGTATTATCTGCTTTCATGTCAGATTTTACCAACCTGTGAGCTGTAGTGTTTAGGTGACAAGCGACCTGCTCAAATATGATACTGTTGACAATATTGTACGCCCGTGAAAATTATATATAAATAAGACTTAAGCGTATTATCTGCTTTCATGTCAGATTTTACCAACCTGTGAGCTGTAGTGTTTAGGTGACAAGCGACCTGCTCAAATATGATACTGTTGACAATATTGTACGCCCGTGAAAATTATATATAAATAAGACTTAAGCGTATTATCTGCTTTCATGTCAGATTTTACCAACCTGTGAGCTGTAGTGTTTAGGTGACAAGCGACCTGCTCAAATATGATACTGTTGACAATATTGTACGTCCGTGAAAATTATATATAAATAAGACTTAAGCGTATTATCTGCTTTCATGTCAGATTTTACCAACCTGTGAGCTGTAGTGTTTAGGTGACAAGCGACCTGCTCAAATATGATACTGTTGACAATATTGTATGTCCGTGAAAATTATATATAAATAAGACTTAAGCGTATTATCTGCTTTCATGTCAGATTTTACCAACCTGTGAGCTGTAGTGTTTAGGTGACAAGCGACCTGCTCAAATATGATACTGTTGACAATATTGTACGTCCGTGAAAATTATATATAAATAAGACTTAAGCGTATTATCTGCTTTCATGTCAGATTTTGCCAACCTGTGAGCTGTAGTGTTTAGGTGACAAGCGACCTGCTCAAATATGATACTGTTGACAATATTGTTCGTATATTGTATTGTATAGGAGACTAGAAGCATATAATTTGGCGGAAAAAAAAACCCAAGTAAGGTCATAGAGAATAGTTAAAAAAAAAGTGAACAATTATATTTTGCATTGCACAGCATTGGATATTAAATAACATACCCCCAAAAAATCTCTGCATTATGCGTTCTGTAAAAAATTGCCCTACGTGCCAAACTGCTGTGTCAAGTAAACATTTTCAAAGGCACTGTCGTACTTGTGTGCCGGGAAAACAAATATGTGCAACCAAACTTTGCTCTAAGTGTGGAAAAAATATTTCTATTGACAACTTCAAGCGACACCAGCTTACTTGCAAGAGCACTGGAACATCTCTACCGCAACCTTCCAAGCGAAAGGTAGAAGTAACCTCCCTCGATGCATCGCCACCTGCCAAACGCGTCAAGCTGGCGAAGAAAGCAGACCGATTTGCGTAAATTCTATGCTGTGCTATGCTGCAAGTATAAGAAACCGTCTGATGAAATATATAAATTCTTCCATGCCACAAAAGCAAAAACACTACATCAGGCAGATGTCACTGACCTCGACAGCATCTACGACAAGTTTGTCGAGGAGCTTGTGGCAAAGCACGAGGAGCATCAGGCTGAAGGCTCGGGCGGTTCGCTGTGTGGCGACCCCCACAAACTTCGTCTGAAACTTAACAAATTCCTGCCACTGGCAGGGTCTAGCTATATTGCCCTGCCACCCGAGGTTGAAGCAAGAAAAGCTGTTCTCAATATTCAGAACAAAGACACCAAATGCTTCCTCTGGTCGGTGCTGGCAGCATTGCACCCTGTTCACTGGAAAAACCACTCGTACCGTGTTAACCACTACACGCAGTATGAGTCGGAACTGGAGGATGCAATGGCCGGGATTGCCTACCCTGTAGAAGTCTCGCATATTCGCAAGTTTGAGGTTCGTGCTCGTGACTTGTTGGGCCTACAATTAGCCATCAATGTTTACGGTCTCACCGAGGCAAACATCGTCTACCCTATTCGGGTAAGTGATGTAGATGATGATAGTGCACAGCAAATTGACCTTCTTCTTATCAAGAATAACACCTGCCACCATTATACGCTTATTCGCTCTTTTTCCAGACTTGTTTCAAATCAGAAAAATAGACATAATGGTCACATCGTGGTGTGTCGCAGGTGCCTGTCCACTTTCGACAACCGAAACCATTATAAATTCAAACACTCTCGAGGACCCAACATTGCTGCTGAGAAGCTAGCTCGCCACATGCTCTACTGTGGTACCAACAAGCCTGCACGAACTATCCTGCCCGAACCTGGTGCAGTAGAGTGTTTTCGCATGCACAGTGCTATGGTGAAGTATCCTGCCTATATTGTAGCAGACTTCGAGGCCTTTCTTCAACCTCTGTCTAACTGCCATCCCAACCCCGAAACATCCTCTACTATTCCTTTCCAAATCCACGAGGCCTCGAGTTACTCCTATGTTGTGGTGTGGCGAGACCAACATATTGCCTCCGAGCCCTATGTGTATCGCGGTCCCGACCCGGTCAAACACTTCCTGGTGAGAATGCAACAGGAAGGCATCAAGATAGGGAAGGTGCTGTTGGCCCCCAAGCCCATGCTGCCTCTGTCTCCGGAAGACAAGCATCAGCACGAAATGGCTCTAAATTGTCCTGTTTGCAACTCAGTCTTCAATGATGATAACAAAAAGGTCCACCACCATGACCATTATGGGACCGGAAGCTACATTGGCCCGTGGTGCAACAGGTGTAACTTGAGAGCCAGGGACCCGCGCTTCATACCGGTCTTTTTCACAATGGCTCGGGATATGATTTCCATCACTTGGTCACACATCTAGGGTACGACAATGCGAGAATCAATGTCCTGGCACAGAACGAGGAGCGTTATATTAGCATCAGCAAGTGGGTGCCGATCCCCGACTCAAGCAGCAGCATCGAGCTTCGGTTCCTCGACTCTCTGAGGTTCCTCCAGGCAAGCCTCGATGCTCTTGCTGGGAAGCTCAGAGACGACCAACTAGCCATTACCACATCAAGTTTCCCGAACTTAGATGTCGCACTCATCAGACGTAAAGGGGTCTACCCCTACGAATACGTCACACACCCTTCCAAGTTCGAAGAAGAGTTGCTGCCTCCCCAGGATAAGTTCTACAGCCAGCTGAGAGGTTCAGGTATTACCGACGAGGAGTACAAGCATGCTCAGTCTATGTGGGTCAAGTTGGGTTGCCGAACTTTCGGTGATTACCACGATGCATACCTGAAGCTTGATGTGACGCTTCTTGCCGATGTGTTCCAGGCGTTTCGGGCGACTGCGATAAACATTTACAACCTGGACCCTGTATATTTTTACAGCCTTCCTGGACTGGCATGGTCGGCCATGCTCCTGCTGACTAAAATTAAACTTTCACTTATCTCCGATATTGATATCATGCTTTTCATCGAGAGAGCTATCCGGGGCGGCATGGTCCAAGTGTCGCAACGCTTCGCACACGCCAACAATCACCACATGGCCACTGGTTACGACCCCTCCCAACCATCAAGCTACATCATGTACACTGACGTGAATAATCTTTACGGGCACTCCATGATGCAGCCACTCCCAACAGGAGAGTTTGAGTGGGTTGATCCTTTATACCACGACATCGAAAAAGAATGCGACGAGTTTGGGTTTTTTGCCGAGGTGGACCTTGACTTCCCCGAGAAGCTGCAGGATACATTCTGTGACCTTTCGCCTGCTCCG
The DNA here is from genome assembly GCF_977018435.1 of Lepisma saccharinum. Classification (NCBI taxonomy): domain Eukaryota; kingdom Metazoa; phylum Arthropoda; class Insecta; order Zygentoma; family Lepismatidae; genus Lepisma; species Lepisma saccharinum. The sequence goes on along the minus strand of NC_139237.1, from coordinate 53,429,531 downwards.
GAATTCAAGTGTCCACCTGGCTCGGATCAACCGAAGCTCGTCATGGACTTGGAGCCCAAAAAGCGTTATGTGCTACACTACCGGAACCTCCAGTGGTTAATGCAGCAAGGGGTCTCGGTCAAAGCAGTTTACCGCGTGCTCTTGTTCAGGCAGTCTCCATGGTTGAAGCCGTACATCGAACTGAACACCAAACATCGCACTGCTGCCACTTCGGAACTTGATCGCGATTTTTTCAAATTAATGAAAGTAGTACAGGTGTCCGGGTTCTAAGCCACCATCATTGGGGCTCGTGGGGCTCGCAGTGTTGCCAACTGCTTACTCGAAAAAATCACCAAGGTTTTTGTTGGTCTAACCTAACCTAAAGCAAGGAGCTGGCAATCTTGCTTGAGAGTTCACAAACCGGAAGTGGGGCTCGGTGGGGCTCGCAGTGTTGCCAATTTTTTACTCGAAAAAATCACCAAGGTTTTTGTTGGTCTAACCTAACCTAAAGCAAGGAGCTGGCAATCTTGCTTGAGAGTTCTGCAACCGAAAGTGGGACTCGCAGTGTTGCCAACATCTTACTCGAAAAAAATCACCAAGGTTTTTGTCTTGGTCTAACCTAACCTAAAGCAAAAAGCTGGCAACTTTGCTTGAGGCTTGAGTTACAGTGCATAAAGCAATTTTTGGTAACCTACTGGTACTTTTACCATGGCCTTTTACAAAAAAGAGAGGAGAGAGGAGAGAGAGAGAGAGAGAGAATTAAACAACCGACAGCCTACCTACAGCCTTTTTCTTCTTGGTCTAACCTAGCCTCAAGCAAGGAGCTGGCAACCTTACTTAAGACTTGCCTTACAGTGCATAAAGCAAAGTTGCCAACCTACTGGTATTTTTACCATGGCTTTTTACAAAAGAGAGAGGAGAGTGGGAAGAGTTAAACAACCGACAGCCTACCTACAGCTTTTTTCTTCTTGGTCTAACCTAACCTAAAGCAAGGAGCTGGCAACTTTGCTTGAGGCTTGAGTTACAGTGCATAAAGCAATTTTTGGTAACCTACTGGTACTTTTACCATGGCCTTTTACAAAAAAGAGAGGAGAGAGGAGAGAGAGAGAGATGGGTGGATGGCAACACAGTATGTGTGTGCGTGTGTGTGCATAATATGTAGTATTATTAACTAGAGTGTGTTGGCAATTTACTTACAACTAAAAAAATAGAGATGTCAACGTTGCTGTAAGATGAAGAGAGAGAGAGATTTATGGCTGGCAACAGTGGTGAGCGAATGCATCTTATCGTAATTTTTCAAGTCCCCGGGGGACCAAATGTTTATATATTGTGACCTTTGTAAACCTCTCTCGGGGGAACGATGTGCCACACGCGTGCGTGCCTCTTATTATTTCTGTATTGTGATGCAAACAAACAAATAATAATTGTTGTTTTTTAGGATACCTGGCCTCTATAACCTTGCCAGGAGTGCGTGGTGGGGTGGGTGAAGTCAGATTCAAAGAGAATGCCACGTGATCACTTTGATTCAATAGCTCCGTCTAGTTCGCTGCATTTTTTAACTGCACTCATGCGTCTAGTTGGTTACACGGTGCAACCTACCTTGTTGATTTTGGGTGTCATGTAGTGTATTTGGTGTCTGCACCACGTCTTGGAGAGGTGTAATATGTGGTGTGGTGTATGACCACGTGGTGAGTGGTTAACTAATCAAATGAACGTTTAAAGCAGCAGACAGGCATTTGTTGAATCTTCTGAACTTGAACACCGCTATTCGTCTACTTGGTTGAATGTTATTTTCTTTCACCAGCCTGACACCGGGATACACCTGCACTGCATCTAATGTCAAAGAAGTGCAGCGTACTAGACGAGGATATTAAATTGCTCTGTTGTAAATGAGATGCATGATGTTCTCTCGCAAGTTGTTAATATGAATTGATGTTACTGTGAAGAAACTGAAGGCAGAATAATGCCAATGCTATCTGGACTCGCTTAGTTAATTCAAGATAGTCGCGACAAACGTAAACGGGTTGTGCAGGACTTGGAAAAATTTTTTCGATTGATGAAAATTTGGTTCTATGATGATGACCTATACTAAATTTTTGGTATGGGAGGACAGAGGATACCGAGACTCGACCAACACACTAAACCCCAGACCTCTCTATGGCTACATGTTCGGAAGTTACGAGTGATTAAAAGTTTTGGGAGGGTGTGTGCAAACATCCCTTACCCTTGAACTCAGGACCACCAAACTTTGGCATACATACGCTACATCCCCAAAATCGACAAGGGGTGGTGTTTGGGGGAGATTTTTCGATTTATTTTCGCGCAATATCTCACCGTTTTCGAGTTATTTGCAATTTTTAATGCCGGACTTGGAAAGTAAATAATTATCTACCTCATCAATAAATTGAAATATAAAGGAATAATCATACTACATCTACGAAATGTCAATATCATGCTGCTGCTTCAGACAGAGGGGGGGGGGGTTCAACCATGATAACCTATGTTTATTTTGTTAGGAGCCAATGCTAGTGCATGTCTCTACGATGATCCTATCGAAAAGAAATTGACAATTGGCCCACCCTTGACCTCCAAATTTCGTACACGTACTCTACATCACCAAAATCAACAAGGGGGTCGACCCTATCTTCTGCACAAGTCTGACGTGTACGTCCTGTTTCGCGAAGAGTCGACAACCTTCCACAGCTGTTTGTATTATATTACATCAGATATTATATTGCATGAGTGAGTTGGCTGTGTGTATAAAGACTAGTTTCAGACATGGACGCGAATATAATGCCATGATAATTAGCTGCTGTCCAAAGTTATTGCATAACTTAAAATATTTATATATAAAAAAGGATATTTATTGTACTGTGCTTTCTAGCGAAGGTATTATTGTAAACGATATTGTTTGTAAATGTGGAAAGTTAGAAGCTCAATCCCCGGCCTATCAATGATAAAAAATTTCATCACGGACAACAACCAAAAAAAAAGGGTGTGCACGTCACAAAAGCATTGTCATATGGACTGACGATTATTATTTTTTTTAAAAAAAAAAAGCGTGATATGAAACATGCATGCGAAGAAGGGAGGGAGATCATAACAAAATAATTCACACTTCGATTTCATTACTTTCGCTAGTCATGTTTCACCTCCTATCTAGAAGGATACTGGATGCTATTTTATTTGAAGATGGCTAAAAGCGAGGGAAGGAGAGAAATGTTACTTTTTACCTTTTTGCCTGTGTGTGACGAAAATAGTTTTACATGCATACGGCTGTATCGTGATCTGCTTGAATCATCATCACATCTGTGAGTTTTCAGTATTGCTGAATATATTTACATATCAACTAACGGTTATGAATTACGTAGAAATTGGCTTTTGTTAACGGTCCAGTGGCGAAGTTGGAAACAGAGAGCGGTCACATCAGACAGGTGCTCCTGGTATCTAAAGAAATGCCCCCCTCTTACAGAAAAAAAATGGAGTGTTAGAAAGGAAAGATGTTATACCCGAATGAACGGGGAGTCTCGAGCATATTCCAATCCTCATCTTCGCGTTCAGCTAACGAGGAAAAAAAAGAAACTTTACATATGGGGGACTCAACAGCTGCTGTACGGTATTGTCCATGGATGTTAAAACTTTTGTTTTTTTTTCTGAATAGACGGACATATCAGTGTTGCAATCTCCAGATGAGACCGGAGCTTATTATTATTATTATTATTATTATTATTATTATTATTTTGGACAAGGGGGATCAGATCAATGTATGGACTAAAACTTTTCTTTACATCAAAATAAAACAGAGGATTTTTTACTCCACTGCTTACTTATTATTGTAAAGAATGAGGTGCTGCGTCTTATTGTATAGTCTTCCAACAGCACACCTCGGGGCGTAAATTTCTGCTTCTTCATGTATGCAAAATGTACTTAACTTCTGTTGTGAAGCGAATGGAGAGTTTGTTTTGCTGCTGTGATTAAATACTAAACCAAAATCTTATTACATAACTTTGAAGTATATTTGTTAATACGATCTATATTATATCATCGCTATAGGTGGTCCATATTATGCACAGGAGAATTTTTAAAAAATGTCTTGTTTCTCGAACCTGTGACCTGCAGATTTGCTTTTGCTGGCAACAGAAACAGAAAATGGCACTATGTTATTCTATACTGATACAGGTATACTGTAATCATAACAATTTTCTAGTAACAAAACAACAACTATGTCGGAAAGAAATGGTGGGGGGTTTGTCTGTGTGGGGTCTTATTAACTACTTCACATCTGTACCCGCACAACTCATCGACTACAAAGCAACAATGTTAGGAAGTATGTGCATGGCCCCAAAAATACAAATTTAAAATCACTAATGAGACATGAACTCCCTTCACTGGTGTATATTTGAATATGCGAAAATGAGGTACTTTGAATAACCACAAAAAAGCTTGCAACGGTATAGAGAAGGGTCACAACTTCAAATTTTAGACGATTTTTCGTTAATCTGCAAAAGGCCAGGGCATACGGTAAATTGATTTTATTGAAAAGTATGCAGAAGCAGTGTTGGAAGCAGTTTGAAGACTGAAACGGCTATGGAAGAACACTTATTATAATGTTAATATTTCAGTATAATGTTTTCAGAATTGCTTTTTGATAATGTTCGGTACTTAATTTAATCAATTGTTAGACAAAACACACATTCGAATTCAAGGACGGAAAATATGAACAGCGAATGAATGCTTTAGAGTAGATGTGATATTAGTAGTGCAGGTGGCCCGGTTCAACGCCATCAATTGGGGCTCGGTGGGGCTCGCCGTGTTGCCAACCGCTTATTCGAAAAAATCACCATGGTTTTTGGTCTAACCTAACCTAAAACAGCAAGGAACTGACAATTTTGCTTGAGAGTTCACAAACCGGAAGTGGGGCTCAGGGGGCTCGCAGTGTTGCCAACTTCTTACTCGAAAAAATCACCAAGGTTTTTTTTGGTCTAACCTAACCTAAAGCAAGGAGCTGGTAATCTTGCTTGAGAGTTCTGCAACCGGAAGTGGGGCTTGCAGTGTTGCCAACTGCTTATTCGAAAAAAAATCACCAAGGTTTTTGTCTTGGTCTAACGTAACCTAAAGCAAGGAGCTGGCAACCTTTCTTGAGGCTTGTTTTACAGTGCATAAAGCAAGGTTGCCAACCTACTGGTATTTTTGATATAGCTTTTTACAAAAAAGAGAGAGGAGAGAGAGAGGGAAGAGTTAAACAGCCGACAGCCCACCTACAGCTTTTTTGGTCTAACCTAGCCTAAAGCAAGGAGCTGACAACTTTGCTTGAGGCTTGCCTTACAGCGCATAAAGCAAATTTTTGCCAACCTACACACACTAAACAAGGAGAGCCGACAACAAATATGTACTGCCGTAAAAGAGAGAGAGATGGGTGGATGGTAATATAGTATGTGTGTGCGTGTGTGCGTATAATATGTAGTATTATTAACTAGAGTGTGTTGGCAATTTACTTACAACTAAAAAAAAAATAGAGATGCCAATTTTGCTGTAAGATGAAGAGAGAGAGAGAGATTTATGGCTGGCAAGAGTAATGAGCGAATGCGCCATATCGTAATTTTCCAACTCCGTATATCGTGATTTTTGTAAACCTCTCTCGGGGGAATATTGTAACACAAACAAACAAACAAAATAATAATAATTGTTGTTTTTAGGATTCCTGTCCTCCATAACCCCGCCAGGAGTGCGTGGTGCCCAACCAAAAAAGTAAAGGTTTACAAATAGGAATTGGCAACACAGACTAGTCGCTTCACAAATTTTTTGTTTTTTTTAAAAAAAATTGCCATATGATATTTCAGAGGCGAGGCTAACCTACAAATAGGAGTTGACAGCGTAGTCTTCTAAGATGATAAGTATGCAGTAAAATGAAGAAGAAGAATTAATGATGCTAACCGGCGGTGCAGTGTTAATGCTTTTTTTTTTTTTTTTTTTTGTATTTTCTAGCATACTGATCTATTGCATGCTAACCAAACCTCTTGGGAGGTGGGCCACGGGTCCTCCACATGTATGTATGTATGAAATGCGATTTGGGGGAGGCCAAATTTTAAATTTACAGCTTAATTAATCTGCATGCATGCTTAATGTTTGATTTTTTGTTTCTAGTTCGACATGAGATACACACAATTTTATTTTTTGAAGTACAGTTAATATTACCTAGGTTAATCTGTGACATACAACTAGCGATCGACACGACCACCTGACACACAGACACAGAGAGAGTGAGCAAATTTAAAATGTGATCTATCGTGAATTAAACTAAGCTCCCTCACCCACCCACATATAGTCTTACAGGTGACTCAAAAGCAGAAATTGGTCATAGCGTGACAGGTCGATCTATCGTGAACTAAACTAACCTCCCCTACTCATACATACACACTATGTCTTACAATAAGTAAGGCTGCTATATCACATGTAAGGGCTGACGGTTGCCAACATACACAAGATTTATTGCAAATTTTATTAACCTACGACATAAGCCATGGACACACACACACCAAGTCTTCCAGATAGGCTATAAGCAACTCACCTCTTGCAATTGTATAACGAGGAAAATTAACCTACAGCTAGCAACACTGTTTGAGCTGCTTTCGACGAGTAGTGTTACCAAACTTATTTTTTTTGCAAATAGGCTCTACAGCTAGAGGCTTGAAACATATACCCTACCAGAGTATGCCAACTTACCTCATGTAAAAATATTACCTAGTACGGGTTAAGCTGTGACATACAACTAGCGAACGACACGACCACCTGACACACAGACAGAGAGAGTGTGATACAGCTTATACGCAGTTTTTCCTACATACGTACTGGGTTTAAAAGATAACTTGCAACAACTATTTCACGTTTGTTTGTTCGTTGAAACGTTTCAACGTTTATGTAGAAAGGTTGAAACGTATTGTCACGATTAGTCGAACATGTCGCGAAAGGCAAAATAAAAAAAAATAACTCCCAAATTCAAAATCGACCAAACAAGAGATAGTGAAAAAAAAAAAACATGGAACCTTACAACATCCATTGAATAATCGTCATTTTGCTGAAATATCTCAGGCGTTCGCTGGATGATCATGAAAAATTACATTTCTAAAATTACAGGGAGAAAAAATAATAATCTAGAAGTCTCGATTGTGATAACAGAAGAGATGGACGCGACGAAAAAACAAAAAAAAACATAAGAAGATTAATCGATGCGGACAAGATAAACGATGATCAACATTTATGCAGAAAAATTGAAACGTATTGTCACGATTAGTCGAACATGTCGCGAATGGCAAAATAAAAAAAAAATAACTCCTAAGTATGATTACAAAGCGACAACGCCATCGGCAAGACATAATTACCAGAAAATAACTGCAACCGACACAGTGAGAGGGGTCTTCATATTGTAAGACCAGTTCATCTGCTTGCTATTAAAAAAAATAAATACCGAACCTTGCAGGACACCCGGGAAGCCTTGAACTGTTCTTGTTGAAACTAAGTGACACTGCTGTGAAGTAAGTCGCTCGATAGTTTTTTAGTATTCAGTCACCAAGCCCGTGGTAGCCATTCTAGGTAGTTGAGTCGATATTTCACTGGAAATAATGTGTTTTCCATTGTTGAAAAAAAAGCAAGCTTCCAGTTTGAATGAATAAGCTATTTCGTCCACTCCTGTTGGGTCACCTAGCAAAAAATTGAAAACAATTTCTTGAAGAGAAAAAAAAATACTGTTTCTTGTCACCAAGCGTACGTACATGAAGAATATGCATGAGTTGATTTATTTATTTCTTCTTCTCTCTTTCCGAAGGCATACGAGCTTCTTATTCAAGAACCGGAATATTTGTGCCTTTCGAATCGAATTTAAGGAGGGAGTTCCATGACAAACATCTACTGAAGTTTTTAAGATGAGCCCCCGCAGAGTTTTTGCATGTCCTCTCCCAAGTTAGTGTCTCGTACTTGTGTTTTCGGTTTCCAGTGTGGACAGGTTAGAAACAAGTGTGGTGAATAAGAATCCCTCGGGCCTAATCCTTAATATATATAATATTGTCATTATTATCCTGCTGAAAATAATATTATGATAGCCGTCGCCATTTCAGAGTGGCAAATATTTAACTCTATTAATTCTTGAATTTTATTTTAGGTTAGGCATATTCAACAAATTCTTTTTTGATTACAATACAACAATATTTTACATTTCAACATTTTCGTAGTCGTCTAAACGTTTGAGAAAACCTTTTTTTTTGGTTACCGAGATGATAGAAGAAGAAGAGAAAAAATAATTGAATAATTTTGAGAACTTCTTAATATTGGACAGTGTAACCACTATGTTGTCGATGGAAACAAGACAAGAACAACATTACCACTATGCTATCGGGGTGAACAGCATTTTTCCATTATCATTTGTGTCCACACACAAAACTTCGTGTCTGTCTGCATCCATACCTAGATCGAGAAATTCGAACCATGCCTCAGCCCCTTGTGACTTATTTAATTCTTTACACTCATCAAAATATGTGCTTAATAAAATACCTCAATCGCACGAGCTATGGCATCCTCTGTAAGCATCCAAGCAACCACATGTATAAATTATAGTCTCCCACACATAATGCTCTTTCATGTCCAAATAGATTCGCTTCCTCCACCATCAGGGCAGTGGGAGCTCGTGTACCATGAGGGGTTAAATAAACCTAAAAAAATCGGTTGGGATGGAAAAAAAATAGATAGAGATCTTTCTCAGATCAGAATAGGCTTGTATTTGCTGTCCTCGGGTTTAAGAAGCCTAGTTAGTTAGTTGGTTGTTTCCCCCTGCACCATTTCAATTTTTGAATAATCACTTGTTAGTTATGAACGCACCGTTGACATCTTGTCTGATTATTTATGTGTTTGGGTTGAGGCTCCGTATTTGCTCGCAACATTTATTTTCTTCTTTTTCTTGTTATATGATTTTTACATTAGAAACAACAGATTTCCATTAACAGTATTTCATGTTATGGAAACATTTAAGTCTATACGCCATCGGGGGTGGGATTGCAACCTACGTCATCCGACAAAAATCAGGATCGGTATTGTAACATTTAATTGCTCAGGTCATTTTTAAATATGTACAGCTATAGGTAAACATTGTAACTTGAGCCCTCAGAGTCGTAGACCAGCAAAAATACACCTCTGTTAATCGCCTCGTGTGGGGAAGAGGAACAATTGTAGTTGTTAGTGTAATGCACTTCGAAGCAGACGTGCCCCACTTTTTCAATTTCATCAAAACAACCATTATTCATCCTCATCGTTGCCATTAGCCAAAATAGCCTCGCGTTACAATTTTCGTAGTAATCTCCGTTCGCCCCTTGGCTTTTCGTAGATTAACAAAAATCGTCTGAAGTTTGAACTCTCCATACTGTTGCAAGCTGTTTTTGTGATTGTCCGCCTCGATTATTCAAAATACCTCATGTTCGCATATTCAAATACACACAAGTGAAGAGGGTTCATATCACATCAGTAATTTTAAATTGTATTCTCGGGGCCATGCACACATTTCCTAACATTGTTGATTTGTTGCCGATGAGTTGTGCAGGTACAGCTGTGAAGTTGTTAATAAGACCCAACACAGACAAGTCCCCCCCCCCATCATTGCTTTTCGACATAGTTGTTGACTATCAGTATATCAGTATAGAATAACATGGTGCCATTTTTCTGTTTCTGTTTGCCAACAAAGCAAATCTACAGGCCACAGGTTCGAGAAACAAGACATTTTTTAAAAATTCTCCTGCGCATAACATAAACCACCTATAGCGATGATATAATATAGATCGATTTTAACAAATATAATTCAAAATTATGTAGTGAGATTTTGGTTTAGTATTTAATCACAACAGCAAAACAAACTTCACAACAGAAGTTAAGTGCATTTTGCATACATGCAGAAACATAAATTTACGCCCCCGAGGTGGTTGTTGGAAGACTATATACAATAAGACACACCGCCCCATTCTTTACAATAATAAAAATATTGAATAAGTAGGCAGTGGAGTAAAATCCTTTGTTTCATTTTGATGTAAACAAAAATTATAGATGATCTGAACCCCCCTTGTCCAAATAAAAAATAAGCTCCGGTCCCATCTGGAGACTGCAAAACTGATATGTATGTCTATTCAGAAAAACCCAAAAGTTTTAACATCCATGCACATTACCGTACTGTGGCTGTTGCGCCCCACACCCATGTGTAATATTTTATTTCTCTTGTTGGCTGAACGCAAAGATGCTCGAGACTGCTTTCAAAAATTATTTTCGGCCTCGCTTCACGATACAGCCGTATGCATGTAAAACTAGTATATCACACACAGGCAGAGGGGCAAAAAATAACATTTCTCTCTTTCCCTCGCTTTTGCCCATCTTCCAGTGTTCGTCTAGATAGCATGACTAGCAAAAATATTGAAATCGAAATAAGAATTATCCGTTATGGTCTCCCTCCCTTCTTTGCATGCATGTTGCGCTGACATGTAAATAAGCGCTATGCTTTAATAAAAAAAACAACCATTGTACAACTGTATAGGTCCTCGTCCATCTCATGCCAGGGACTGGGTATATCTTGTGTACAGTTTATAGTGGCATCATATTCCTTCACCAGATATCAAACTCGAGAGACTTGCAAGACAGCTCAGGTTATAACTTACTACGAGGTCTGTTTTTTTAAAAAAATAATAATCGTCAGTCCATATGACAATACTTGCTGTTTAACTAACAGTATTCGAATCTCTGAGGGGGCGGGGCATTCCACATTTACCTTTGCTAGAAAACGCAGTACAATAAATATTCTTTTTAAGTTATGCAATAATTTTGACATTATATTCATGTCCATTCCCCAAGACTAGATTTATATACACAACCAACTCGCTCTTGCAATATATTATCTGATGCAACATTGTGAAAAGTTCTCGTATGTTCGCAAAACAGGAAATACACGTCATAGCTTCCGTGAATCGAAAGCAAGGTTACTGGGGGCACGCAAAATACCGTAAGAAGAATTATATATTCCAAATGCAGGCATCATCATTTTTCTCTTGCACAAATAGAATAATCGGGCTGAATTTCCAGTCTAAAACCACCATGTTCTGGCAGCAAGTATCAAAAACCTGTGGTAATTTTATTATATGATAGGAGGTGAGTGAAATAGTTGTTGCAAGTTATCTTTTAAACCCAGTACGTATGTAGGAAAAACTGCGTATAAGCTGTATCACACTCTCTCTGTCTGTGTGTCAGGTGGTCGTGTCGTTCGCTAGTTGTATGTCACAGCTTAACCCGTACTAGGTAATATTTTTACATGAGGTAAGTTGGCATACTCTGGTAGGGTATATGTTTCAAGCCTCTAGCTGTAGAGCCTATTTGCAAAAAAAATAAGTTTGGTAACACTACTCGTCGAAAGCAGCTCAAACAGTGTTGCTAGCTGTAGGTTAATTTTCCTCGTTATACAATTGCAAGAGGTGAGTTGCTTATAGCCTATCTGGAAGACTTGGTGTGTGTGTGTCCATGGCTTATGTCGTAGGTTAATAAAATTTGCAATAAATCTTGTGTATGTTGGCAACCGTCAGCCCTTACATGTGATATAGCAGCCTTACTTATTGTAAGACATAGTGTGTATGTATGAGTAGGGGAGGTTAGTTTAGTTCACGATAGATCGACCTGTCACGCTATGACCAATTTCTGCTTTTGAGTCACCTGTAAGACTATATGTGGGTGGGTGAGGGAGCTTAGTTTAATTCACGATAGATCACATTTTAAATTTGCTCACTCTCTCTGTGTCTGTGTGTCAGGTGGTCGTGTCGATCGCTAGTTGTATGTCACAGATTAACCTAGGTAATATTAACTGTACTTCAAAAAATAAAATTGTGTGTATCTCATGTCGAACTAGAAACAAAAAATCAAACATTAAGCATGCATGCAGATTAATTAAGCTGTAAATTTAAAATTTGGCCTCCCCCAAATCGCATTTCATACATACATACATGTGGAGGACCCGTGGCCCACCTCCCAAGAGGTTTGGTTAGCATGCAATAGATCAGTATGCTAGAAAATACAAAAAAAAAAAAAAAAAAAAGCATTAACACTGCACCGCCGGTTAGCATCATTAATTCTTCTTCTTCATTTTACTGCATACTTATCATCTTAGAAGACTACGCTGTCAACTCCTATTTGTAGGTTAGCCTCGCCTCTGAAATATCATATGGCAATTTTTTTTAAAAAAAACAAAAAATTTGTGAAGCGACTAGTCTGTGTTGCCAATTCCTATTTGTAAACCTTTACTTTTTTGGTTGGGCACCACGCACTCCTGGCGGGGTTATGGAGGACAGGAATCCTAAAAACAACAATTATTATTATTTTGTTTGTTTGTTTGTGTTACAATATTCCCCCGAGAGAGGTTTACAAAAATCACGATATACGGAGTTGGAAAATTACGATATGGCGCATTCGCTCATTACTCTTGCCAGCCATAAATCTCTCTCTCTCTCTTCATCTTACAGCAAAATTGGCATCTCTATTTTTTTTTTAGTTGTAAGTAAATTGCCAACACACTCTAGTTAATAATACTACATATTATACGCACACACGCACACACATACTATATTACCATCCACCCATCTCTCTCTCTTTTACGGCAGTACATATTTGTTGTCGGCTCTCCTTGTTTAGTGTGTGTAGGTTGGCAAAAATTTGCTTTATGCGCTGTAAGGCAAGCCTCAAGCAAAGTTGTCAGCTCCTTGCTTTAGGCTAGGTTAGACCAAAAAAGCTGTAGGTGGGCTGTCGGCTGTTTAACTCTTCCCTCTCTCTCTCCTCTCTCTTTTTTGTAAAAAGCTATATCAAAAATACCAGTAGGTTGGCAACCTTGCTTTATGCACTGTAAAACAAGCCTCAAGAAAGGTTGCCAGCTCCTTGCTTTAGGTTACGTTAGACCAAGACAAAAACCTTGGTGATTTTTTTTCGAATAAGCAGTTGGCAACACTGCAAGCCCCACTTCCGGTTGCAGAACTCTCAAGCAAGATTACCAGCTCCTTGCTTTAGGTTAGGTTAGACCAAAAAAAACCTTGGTGATTTTTTCGAGTAAGAAGTTGGCAACACTGCGAGCCCCCTGAGCCCCACTTCCGGTTTGTGAACTCTCAAGCAAAATTGTCAGTTCCTTGCTGTTTTAGGTTAGGTTAGACCAAAAACCATGGTGATTTTTTCGAATAAGCGGTTGGCAACACGGCGAGCCCCACCGAGCCCCAATTGATGGCGTTGAACCGGGCCACCTGCACTACTAATATCACATCTACTCTAAAGCATTCATTCGCTGTTCATATTTTCCGTCCTTGAATTCGAATGTGTGTTTTGTCTAACAATTGATTAAATTAAGTACCGAACATTATCAAAAAGCAATTCTGAAAACATTATACTGAAATATTAACATTATAATAAGTGTTCTTCCATAGCCGTTTCAGTCTTCAAACTGCTTCCAACACTGCTTCTGCATACTTTTCAATAAAATCAATTTACCGTATGCCCTGGCCTTTTGCAGATTAACGAAAAATCGTCTAAAATTTGAAGTTGTGACCCTTCTCTATACCGTTGCAAGCTTTTTTGTGGTTATTCAAAGTACCTCATTTTCGCATATTCAAATATACACCAGTGAAGGGAGTTCATGTCTCATTAGTGATTTTAAATTTGTATTTTTGGGGCCATGCACATACTTCCTAACATTGTTGCTTTGTAGTCGATGAGTTGTGCGGGTACAGATGTGAAGTAGTTAATAAGACCCCACACAGACAAACCCCCCACCATTTCTTTCCGACATAGTTGTTGTTTTGTTACTAGAAAATTGTTATGATTACAGTATACCTGTATCAGTATAGAATAACATAGTGCCATTTTCTGTTTCTGTTGCCAGCAAAAGCAAATCTGCAGGTCACAGGTTCGAGAAACAAGACATTTTTTAAAAATTCTCCTGTGCATAATATGGACCACCTATAGCGATGATATAATATAGATCGTATTAACAAATATACTTCAAAGTTATGTAATAAGATTTTGGTTTAGTATTTAATCACAGCAGCAAAACAAACTCTCCATTCGCTTCACAACAGAAGTTAAGTACATTTTGCATACATGAAGAAGCAGAAATTTACGCCCCGAGGTGTGCTGTTGGAAGACTATACAATAAGACGCAGCACCTCATTCTTTACAATAATAAGTAAGCAGTGGAGTAAAAAATCCTCTGTTTTATTTTGATGTAAAGAAAAGTTTTAGTCCATACATTGATCTGATCCCCCTTGTCCAAAATAATAATAATAATAATAATAATAATAATAATAATAAGCTCCGGTCTCATCTGGAGATTGCAACACTGATATGTCCGTCTATTCAGAAAAAAAAACAAAAGTTTTAACATCCATGGACAATACCGTACAGCAGCTGTTGAGTCCCCCATATGTAAAGTTTCTTTTTTTTCCTCGTTAGCTGAACGCGAAGATGAGGATTGGAATATGCTCGAGACTCCCCGTTCATTCGGGTATAACATCTTTCCTTTCTAACACTCCATTTTTTTTCTGTAAGAGGGGGGCATTTCTTTAGATACCAGGAGCACCTGTCTGATGTGACCGCTCTCTGTTTCCAACTTCGCCACTGGACCGTTAACAAAAGCCAATTTCTACGTAATTCATAACCGTTAGTTGATATGTAAATATATTCAGCAATACTGAAAACTCACAGATGTGATGATGATTCAAGCAGATCACGATACAGCCGTATGCATGTAAAACTATTTTCGTCACACACAGGCAAAAAGGTAAAAAGTAACATTTCTCTCCTTCCCTCGCTTTTAGCCATCTTCAAATAAAATAGCATCCAGTATCCTTCTAGATAGGAGGTGAAACATGACTAGCGAAAGTAATGAAATCGAAGTGTGAATTATTTTGTTATGATCTCCCTCCCTTCTTCGCATGCATGTTTCATATCACGCTTTTTTTTTTTAAAAAAAATAATAATCGTCAGTCCATATGACAATGCTTTTGTGACGTGCACACCCTTTTTTTTTGGTTGTTGTCCGTGATGAAATTTTTTATCATTGATAGGCCGGGGATTGAGCTTCTAACTTTCCACATTTACAAACAATATCGTTTACAATAATACCTTCGCTAGAAAGCACAGTACAATAAATATCCTTTTTTATATATAAATATTTTAAGTTATGCAATAACTTTGGACAGCAGCTAATTATCATGGCATTATATTCGCGTCCATGTCTGAAACTAGTCTTTATACACACAGCCAACTCACTCATGCAATATAATATCTGATGTAATATAATACAAACAGCTGTGGAAGGTTGTCGACTCTTCGCGAAACAGGACGTACACGTCAGACTTGTGCAGAAGATAGGGTCGACCCCCTTGTTGATTTTGGTGATGTAGAGTACGTGTACGAAATTTGGAGGTCAAGGGTGGGCCAATTGTCAATTTCTTTTCGATAGGATCATCGTAGAGACATGCACTAGCATTGGCTCCTAACAAAATAAACATAGGTTATCATGGTTGAACCCCCCCCCCTCTGTCTGAAGCAGCAGCATGATATTGACATTTCGTAGATGTAGTATGATTATTCCTTTATATTTCAATTTATTGATGAGGTAGATAATTATTTACTTTCCAAGTCCGGCATTAAAAATTGCAAATAACTCGAAAACGGTGAGATATTGCGCGAAAATAAATCGAAAAATCTCCCCCAAACACCACCCCTTGTCGATTTTGGGGATGTAGCGTATGTATGCCAAAGTTTGGTGGTCCTGAGTTCAAGGGTAAGGGATGTTTGCACACACCCTCCCAAAACTTTTAATCACTCGTAACTTCCGAACATGTAGCCATAGAGAGGTCTGGGGTTTAGTGTGTTGGTCGAGTCTCGGTATCCTCTGTCCTCCCATACCAAAAATTTAGTATAGGTCATCATCATAGAACCAAATTTTCATCAATCGAAAAAATTTTTCCAAGTCCTGCACAACCCGTTTACGTTTGTCGCGACTATCTTGAATTAACTAAGCGAGTCCAGATAGCATTGGCATTATTCTGCCTTCAGTTTCTTCACAGTAACATCAATTCATATTAACAACTTGCGAGAGAACATCATGCATCTCATTTACAACAGAGCAATTTAATATCCTCGTCTAGTACGCTGCACTTCTTTGACATTAGATGCAGTGCAGGTGTATCCCGGTGTCAGGCTGGTGAAAGAAAATAACATTCAACCAAGTAGACGAATAGCGGTGTTCAAGTTCAGAAGATTCAACAAATGCC
>NC_139237.1:53146424-53413127 GCF_977018435.1 Lepisma saccharinum | reverse complement strand
TCGTGGGTCAGGACAAGACACCTCGCCTTGTAATTAAGGGGTCCCACATGCACAGTGCTTTGGATTCCACTTTAAACTGTAGATCCAGTCCCGATTAGCCTATCTGAGCATGAAGTGAATCTGGAAAAAGTTTTAATAACTTCTGATCCGAAACCGAGACAAGAATAAGCACAAACAATAACGAGAAGAACCTCACCACACAGGATACGAAATGAGGCTGTGACAATTCGTGACTCGTCTCATCGCAATATCATTCCTATGCAAAATGAAATGCTTCCAACACATTAAAACAGTGCGATTTGTGATTTTATCAGAGGGAGGAGGACTTATTTTTACTTATGTATTAGGTATACTTAGAATTAGACACTACTTTCTTAAAATCTAATTTCATATACAATTAAACACAAACACAACGCCATTTTAAGTTAAACCCTAAAGTCAAACTATAAGAAAATCAGATGACTGTACGAGAGAAATGAGAATCACTGCAGGTTCTATGGTTTGCCAGTTTGCTTGTCAAGGGCACTGTGATGCTTAGACTTGATCCAACTTTTTGCAAATTTTTCTGCATGGAAGCAATGCACTGGGGGTCTATTTATTGAAAGGAAAAGTAGGTTTAAAACTTCTAAATGATTTCTCTAATCAGTTAAGTTAGGTTTATTGCATTGAACCCGCTTTCACATTCAGTTGATTTTGGATTGGATTCACAAGGTCTTGGAGTGAGATGGGAATGTTTGATTGATTGATTTGGTTTATTTTACTTCGCATTTCTGCCTCTTTTGGCTAATTACGAAGATGAGGACGAGTGATGATTATGATCAAATTGATGAAGAGAAACTCACAAATAACACCCATGTCCAGGCCGGGATTCAAACCCGGAACCTCTGTCATCGTAGCGCGCAATATGCTAACCACTCCGCCACGGAGGCGAAGAATTGGCACCCTAAAACACACGCATGTACCTACATTCTACATTTAATACCACTACATATGAAAGAAAACCTTGGCTGGCTCTTCATATTGTCCACCAAAGATTGAAATGAAAGAAACTTTCGAGAGTATGTTTTTCCTTGCTTGCTCTGAGACCTGAAGGATTTCGGTTTTGTATGGGTAATAATAGTACTTTCAATGATTAAACAGCGTCATTAGGTACAGCTAATTATATTACAAATAAATGCTTTGCCATGAATTTTTTAAAGATATCTTTATATGTAGGCATAAAAGGTAAAAACAAAAGGTAAAGTGCTCCCCTGTGCTTAGCACTACGCCATGAAGGCGTATAGGGGTAACGCCCCATTTTTCTTGATCCGGTCGTGAGTGGGGGTGATGTGATCAGCATCACGCCCCTGACCGCCTTTACCCCCCAGGGTTTCCCCCAGGTACCCATGTCATTCGACGCTGGGTGGGCGCCGGAGCCGCTTCCAACGTGGATACGGGCAGCGTGGTGCGTGCGGTGTGATGCGAGCGCCGCACCGCAGATATGTGCGTGAACGCCGGGAGTGTCCAACGTTACTGCGTGCGATTGTGATGAGCAGTTGCGACTAACATGGCTTCCAGTTCGGTGCTTTTGGCCGTTGTTGATGCAAGGTACAGATTTTTAATGATCGATGTGGGTGCATATGGCAAAGAAAGTGATGCTGGTGTATATTCTAACTCAGCACTTTATCAAAATGTCGAAAATGGTTTCTTACCAAAAGATTTGCAGCTGTCCAACTTCCATCAAAAAGACCTATTTGTGTTTGTAGGAGACGAAGCATTTCCATTACGAACATATCTTATGAGACCATATTCTAAAAGAAGAGTTCAAATAATGCAGCCGCGTCATATTTCAATTATCGTGGAGTGTGCTTTCGGCATAAGTGCTGCGAAATTTAGGATCCTATTGAAACCAATTGAAACTAGTGTACAGCATGCTGTTCATATTGTTAAAGCAATTCGCATTCTGCATAATGTTATAATTGACATGAAAAAGATTCTCTTGTAAACGTCTTGGACGAAAATGTGATGGACAGGAACCTACAGCTCTCGAAGGAACAACCGCGCTTCGAGAGCAGCAGAAAATGTACGAACCGTATTCTGTCATTTCTTCTCAGTGAATACAATTTGATGTTTTTGTTCATCCACTAGTAGATTTGGAATCACTTCTGACCAAACAATAGACCCTTTAATTGACATTAATGGCTTTTTTATTCATTTTCGAGGGGTGACGCTATTGTTAATTAATCTAGCGCCACGTGTCGGTGGTGGAGGAGGAGATGAGTCATCGATGACTCATGCACACGTGTGAGTTTGAAATTAATGGTTTTTCCATTAGTGTACAAAAGACACTATTATGTATTCCGTTTTCTGCCTATGCTAACACTATTGTTGTACTTTATATATGAGTTTCAGCCGGATATGAGTCACAGATGATTTATACAGACGTGGGAACTTGGAATTAATGGTTTTTCCACTAATGTACAAAATATACTTTCGGCCTATTCTTAACAACGTCCGGCCATTTTGGCGTCGGTGGTGAGTCATATTTGGTATAATTGAGGAGCTTGAACGGTCCTGGGTAGAGGCTAGAAAATATTAGCCAATGAGTGAAGGTTTTTAATAAATGAATCAACCAATCAGAGAAGAGTAATGAAAAATAATATTCATATTGACGGGCCTTTTGTCTAAGAATCTATAAATATCGAGCGGAAGACGAAGCGGTCCAAGAGAGTTCTCAAGTGTTTGGCTTGAAAGACGTACTGATTTTTAAGCGTAACTGAGTTGTTGCAGTGCAACTAAAGGCTTAACTTGGTAAGTATATTTTTTTGTGTACTATTCTTTATTTCAAGTTGTTCTTTAACTGCCATGCAAACAAAGTTTAAGCGTTTTACATTATTTTTGAAAATATTATACAAAGAATACTCGAAAATAAAACTAACAATATGTATTGTTATTGTTCCAGGTTCTGTCACTTTCTCTCTTTCTGAATTCCACCCATTCTTTTGTCACTGCGATGTTTTTTAAAAAATATTATACAAAGAATACTCGAAAATAACACTAACAATGTGAATTGTTATTGTTGCAGGTTCTTTCTCTTTTTTTGAATTCCACATACGAGGGAAGAATGGCTTCCAGCTCCAGGTCCAACAGCAGTGCGGTGAGTACAGCCGAATCCATTTTAACCTATTTTAACCTGGGATATTACACTTCTCCAGAAAATATTATAAATGCATTTTACAACTTTTGCGAGAGGGTGGTTATTTACTACGATTATCCATATTCTGATCCGACTTTGTTTTGCGAGACTGCTCACAACATATTGAATCAAATTGGTTCGGGCGAACCCCTTTTTTCAATAGCGGGGGAACGGAACAGATATTTCAGACGCTTTGCCATGCTAGGCAGGGAGGTTTCTTTTGATATCCCAACGCAGGTAGTCGCGGACCCCATTCTTTTGTCACTGCGATGTTTTTTAAAAAATATTATACAAAAATATTATAAAATATCACTAACAATGTGAATTGTTATTGTTGCAGGTTCTTTCTGAGAAGCAGATGTGAAGTACTCTGAAAAGAACTGAAAGCCCGATTGGAAGAAACGAATAGTGAAAACTGACGTTGCTGAGCAGGACCCCAGGGAGGTGAGTGATTTGGTGCTTATATGTCCATGTTTCTTCGATTATATCGATAAGGATTGTGTGCTGGAGGCTTTGAAAAAGTATACCCCTTACAAGTACATTACATGCTGGGGCTGTTATTCAAATGAAGGCAACCAACTAGCCCACGATTGCGTTATTAAACATTTTTACGAGTGCGAGGATGTGCGCGGTAAAGACGAAGTTCAACTCTCCGATTGTTTTATAATTTGTCAAGAAGAATGCGGAGAGAATGAATGCCAGAATTGTGTAGAGTGGATGTGCGAGAGAATCCAGCGTTATCTGCAGGATCCGGACAATACAAGTCATATTTTCGATTTTTATTTTGCTAATCATGAAGATGTAGGTGATGGTTTGAAGGCACAGGAGGAATCGACAGGATACAGAGACTTTTACAGTGTGTTGTGTGAAATTTCAAATGATTTCGAACTAGTAAAAACTCTTATAGCGCCTATACGAGAAGCGGAGCTTGCTCGAGGTTAAGAAACAATATTTGTTAATATCTAAAGTGAAAATGGCGCAATATATTATTGATGCGCAAGGTTTTATGTACAATAATAAATTTATATTGCGTGAGATGTGTGTTAGTTCTACAAATTTGGATACTGTGTATTATGCTCTTGTAAAAGTGCCAGAATATTTCAAAGAAAATAATGAATCCCAATGGGTGAAAGAAAATATTCATGCTTTATCGTACGATACTCCTCTGGGATGTGAAGTGTACTATGTTCGTAGTGTAATTAGAAATTTGAACTGTCAAGGTTCAACTTTCTATTGCAAGGGAGAAGAAAAATCCAAACTTCTCAAAGATTTGTTCAATATTTATAATATTGTAGATTTGCAAAGTGCAAACTGTCCTTCGCTTAGAAATTTGTATATGTTTCAAGGAGGATTGTGCAAGTATCATTCTGATACTTCGCCTCCATCAGAACAAGGTTGTGCATTAAGAAATGTACAAAGACTTGTATCTTGGTACAATACTAAAATTACCAATATGTAATGTACTTTAGAACAAATAATAAAAGATTTGTGAAAAAAATAATTGTTTTCTATGTTGTTATTTAGCCTTATAGGCCTTTTTTCAAGAACTATTGACTTTTTTGAGTGTTAAGTAATACCAGGGATTATTTGTGGCTGTTATATCATGCGAGTCTTATTTTTACTACAGTCAGGACTACATTCCACTGACTGAAGCTTAAAGCTTAGGCTCTATAGCATGTTGAATGGTTAAGCACTGGTCAATATGAATTTTACAGAGGCTAGTAGGAGGCATAGGAACACACGCCAGAGCCTTATTAGTGTGCAAGAACCTTTTACATTGACAAATAATGCTGACTTGTATCTGTTTTTTAGTTTACATATTCATTTAGGATTCAAATGAAACAATTGCAGTATTTTTTAAAAGTTTATTTTTATTCAAGAATATATCAGATTTATATACACGAAAAGTAGACTACCAATAAGCGAAAATCACATAGTCATTACAATTTAGTCGTCGCTGGAATTCCTCCATGAGGGTGTCATAGTAAGAGAGAAATTTTCGCCATTGTTCAAAATTTAGTGTGACTTCTCCGGTGGCGTTGCTGATTTCCACTTTTATGTTTTCTCCACTGCCCTCGAAGGTGAAGTAAAGTTCTCCTATAATGTTTATAGATCTGAATCTGTCTTCTCGTGTGGGGAATCTGTTCTTGTAAGTGTCGAAGATCGCATCTGATTTGTACACGCATGCTGGGTACTCATCGCTATTTAGGACAATGTAATTTTTTTCATGTTTCAAAATCAATTCAGTGTCGGTGAAAGTACCTCGAATAACGACATCCATGTTGTTATCAATGTTGTAGCGGCTTTCTGGTTCCATCTTGTGTTTTTTATGTGTATCTCTAGTAGACTGCAATGCTTACTGATTTTGTTGGATATATATATATATATATATACACACACACAATTTTTTCAAAATAGGCGCAAAGTACTACAAAAAGCAAGCTTTACCAGTTACACAGCCAATATTTCCTATTTCAAGTAACTACATGTACCAGAAGCACTTGAACCCCAACACTAACTAGACTTCAATTTATACTATATTATGTGCTAAATGTAACATAGTATAAATTGAGAATTACAAAAGCAGATTCTGCTATGTAAATAGCCTTTTGCAAAAGTCCGATGACAAAAGTTTAAAAATTGTAACAGCCCAGACAGGGACTCGAACCCTGGACCGATAGGTTAAAAGCCTAATGCTATACCAACTAAGCTATCCGGGCACGCGCTCTACACGTGAAAAGTTGGTTATGTTAAGAAATATCCAAGGGATCAATAGCATACAAGTGTTATGTGTATGAAAGGAAAATATAAGCTTGACATTAATAATCATTAGAAGATACGATTCACAAAATCCCCTGAACAAGTGTGGAACAAACGTTTTGCGGGAGCAAAGAAAGACTGCCAGACCCTAACCCAGGGGAAAATTTTCCCACCAGTCGCTCGCACGGCGGATGGGGTGAGCCTCCATTGTTAGTTCTCGCGGTCTTTGCTAAAAAATTTTTTTTCCTCTCATCTAAAGCGCATTACGCCTTGCCTCTATTATGATTTTTGAATGGTGCTTAAATTTGTAGTGGTTAGCACGTGTCGCCAATATTTTATTTTGGAAAGTTGCACGCGCCCCGGGATAGTCGAGAATTCAGTGAAAAAACATCTATAATTGTTTACCGAATATAGATAGTTTTACTGGAAAGAGACATGCCACATATCTCACATTCTATAAATAGGAAGAAATAAGTTATGTATCCGGGAGGGCTACGAAGCGACTGCAAGACTGAATAGCAAAGTTAGCGGCTAAAATGAAAGCTGGATTTTTTATAAGGTACTTTATGATGCTTGGGGGTATATAGACGCTCCCTCTTGTAATCTGATACCAAATTGTTACTTTGGAGTGTGGTGCGAAGAACGTTGTATCCAAAGATGTCATCTTTGCCGATCAGTATTGTAAGTTTATTTTTTAATACTGTGGTGGTTTATTTACTTTTTTAAATACCTTTTTTAGTAACTCAATTCCACTTTTTATAAATGAAACAAATGGTTTCTACACACGAAATTTTTATTTTCACAAACTAGACTACTACAAAGTATGTAATACATCAACCTTTTTCAATTGTTACATATCAGAGAATACTATTCTACTACAAAGTAGCGTTATACTAACGCTTTTTTTTATCTCAAATATACATTTGTAAACATTACATTATTGTTTGAGAAAAAGCTCCTCTTTTTTTTCCTAGTTTTTGGATTGATTGTTGCAAATTGCCTCCCAGAACTCATCCTCTAAAGAACGATCATGAATGTGAGCAGGGTGCGTATCTAATGCACACGTAGACTCGGGTACATATATTGGTCACTGGCCACAAAAGTGAAACTTTTTTGACGGGACTTCATTATATCTAAACAAACAGTGGCGTACGGGATTACCGTACAACTCCCTTGTTCGTAATGTCTGTATGGGGGTACTAGAAAAATACACTTTATCATCATTGGTGACAAATTTATTTATGTGGCTTACTCCTTTTTGCTCAGTCCTTGATTTGTTTCCTTGCCACAGATCATTGCATGTATATGCAAAGCTGACCTGAAGATCAGATAGCATTTTGGTATATAATTGCATAACAAGAGTAATATCCAGACTGTCTATTTTTGTTTCAAAGGTTTGTTTATTTCTCACTACTATTCTGTTGTGACTGCATTGAAATAGGCCCCACACGCGTTCTTTGTATTTGTTGATCAACTGCTTCATTTTTTCTTTCTTTATGCACTCAAGATTAAGGCATCTATGATTGCTTTCTTATTTTTCTCCATGCTCGCATTCCACACAAGTAGGGTGAGGATAGTAAAACACTATTGACTGGGCCACAGCTTCTACGAGGCACTGCTCATTGATTAGGTGCTCACAGCATCCACACTGTTGATAAAGTCAAGAAAATCACATTTGTAAATTATTATTTTTTTCAAATCTTTCGCAAAGATATTGTGTTTCAGTTCCTGCTACACATTGGTCAAGGAATAATTATTCTGGTTATACAGTTCAGTTTAAAAAAACTCTGTCACAGAAGCACTGGGGTTTTCACCAAAACTGTCAAAATATGTTCCGTGGCAATTCGAATCAATGTACAGGGCAAGTCCAATGTATTCCAGGCCCCGAATCTCTGTCTTTATTGAAACTTGATATTTTTCGGTAACGTATTGCCTGCAAACACTCCAACGAAGCTTTCAGATAGAACACTGTCTTGATGTACTGTCATGGCAATGCTTATGGTATCCATTTTGCAGCCGAATTCAATGAATATAAGTTCTCGTCTGACGACGAGATGCTGCCTTCTTTGTAGTCTGATGTCGAGTTGTTCTCGACTTGGGTTGAGGCACATGCAGGTACAACGTGCTGAATGAAACTGTAGTGGTGTAGAAACTGACCGTACAGGTGCGCGTTTCTCAGAGCACAAGCTATTTTTCTCAGGCGGTGGTTCTTCTCACAGCAGGTATAGGCAGGGAAACTTTGTAGAGCTGATTTAGGGCATCCAAGCTGCTCCAAGTTAATCACAGTGCGTTGAAGTAAGGTAGAAAGGAAATGGCACTTTTCTGCGCCAAAGGAATAAATGCCTGCGGAATTTTCGGTACAGCAGGATAAAATAGTGGACATATTGGTAAAATTCACTTCTCCAGCTTGCCAAGAGAGGCCGTGCACATTTTGAGTTTCCCATAAATTTTCATTTTGTATTCGGATATCGAGATCATCCCATGCGCACGGAGGTTTAAATACCCATGATTGCAAACAATTAGAATCTGGATCCACAACAGCTATTTCTTTTGGAATATATTTTCCTTGATTATCTCGAAATCCTATAAAATCAATAACTGCTCTCATATTGTGATCCGACTTTATGGCTGACACTCACTCAACTGAAGGGATATTTGCTATAATCAAAATATACGTCACAATAAGACCCCCGTGAAATCAGTTTCAATAGTAGGAGAAAGAATAAAGATATACAGAACAGATTATTTTAGAGTTTCTTTGTTATTTAGAAGCAGGTTAAGTTATCTACTCTATTTTCCCATTTTATTGAGGCTTGGTGGGTCCTAGAGCCACTTTATGCATGAGCTGAAAATTTTGAAGTCAGATAACCCCCCCCCCCCGAACCTTCTATCAGAGTATAATATTTGTTACATGGTACATTTTTTGTTTTCAGGAAGAAATAAAGCAGGAGTGCCCCTTCTGCGACCTTCAAGGGTTTAGGGGGAAGAAGGACCTTTTACAGCATTTATATTTCCATCACCCCCCCCTACCTAAGAAGACGAAGAAAAACATCAAGAAGGGAGCCCTCTGTCGGAACATTTATAACTATATATAAAAAACAATATCAGTGCGAGTAAAAAAAGAACAATATACAAATACGTGTGTGTGTGTGTGCCGTGCGTGAGTGTGTGTGTGTGTGTGTGTGTGTGTGTGTATCTAATTATGTAAGTATTTATTTTTACAATATATTTTCTTGAAAAATGACATTTATATTTTGTTTACATCCCGTACGGTAAAGAGACATAGTACTCCAATTTTCGGCGTTTCGTGTGAACTGCCTGGTGAGTTTTTTGTTCCTTTTCCGAGACTATTTCGAAATTAGCTTTACGTTTAATTTTTCGAGGGTTTTCAACCACTCTCTTTTCAATTTCTCCTTTAACAAGTTGTTTGAAATAGTCAAAATTAATTTGCAATTGCGTCCTGTAGTTCATGGTAATTCCGCGCACTTTAATGACATGTTTCTCATCGGTTGCATCATATTTGTTTTCCATTTTATATGCATAATTCTTGGGGCCACCACCAAGAAAACATGAGATTTCATACGGCTCTTTAATCTCATCGGTCAGTTCACCGAGAAAGGAACCTGTAGGTAACAGCATTTCACCCTGCTTTTCAACATAGAATACAGAGTCAGTGTCCACATAATGGATAGATTCTTTTACTTGATCCATGAATGAATATAAATGCATTCTTCCATAAGCAGTGATAAATGCTGAGACAAGGACATTGGAGAGCTCTAGCGGCGAATTGGCCGTTTCCAGGTCGACAAAGTTTACTAGCAAGCATTTTTCAGAAATAGGGACTACATTTTTAATCTCAAATTATGGATTGAATACACTATCATGGGATTTCTTTTCTGTATTGACAAAAACTGACTTAGTTTTTAATACGGATTCGCTAAATTTACCAAAGAGGCTATTAAGGAGTATTTTGGATATGTAACGCAGCCCAGCATTGTATCCAATTTCTTCCTTGATAAGCTGAATACCCTCATGTTCGAAATAATCTCGAATATACTTGTCTTTGTCATGTTCTGTACTGCAAGTGGAAGGATATCCTGAGGATTGTTGTTTCAGTCTAAGGAAAGTATCTACGTATTCTCTGAACACATTATCTGATTCTTGTGCTGAAGGAAAATCCCATACTTCATAAATTTTTAGTATTTTGTACCCTTTCTCTACAGCCAACTTGAGTTCTTCTGATACCCAGGTGCCATGTAAGTATCTTTGTTTTTCGGTGTGTGGGCACTCTTCCTGATTCTCACTTTGTGCACATGCATGGCAGAGAGCAAACATTAACTTGCTATTGCACGCCATGCCAAGCACAGGTAAGTATACATTTTTAGGTGGGAGAACATCGCACTTTACTACCCCGAATATGTTCTCCAGTGGAAGAAACTCGGAAGTGTAAATCACAGGTTTGCCCGTGGGCATCTTTCGCTGTTTCATCATGACCGGGTACAGGGAAACAACATCTAAAAGTTTCATGCGTGAATTCTCGCCATCTTGGCGTTCGTATAGAGCCCTGAAAAGTTCTGTACGTCCGCCATTGAAGGCTTGTTTGGGGATAAGCGGGGAGTCAAGTGAGTAGCAGTTCTCACCAATAAATTTGCGTAGTTCCGGATCGGTTTTGATTTCGTTATGGAATTCACATTCCCATTTTTCAATTACCGTGTACCCCATTTGCTCCAGCAACGCTTTTCTTGCTACTGTGCGTTCGTACCTCTGGTTTAATGTTTCTCCTGTTTCATTAAGGGGTTGATTCCTATTTTCAGGGGAACATAACGGGCATGCATGAAAATAACAGCCCAGAAAACTGTACACAGTTTTAGACTCTTCATGGAGCTCGTCCAGCTTATAACGGCCTACTTTCGCTTCCCCGAGATTGCCAGCATGCCTCAATGAGATATTATTGGTATATTCTATCCATTTCAACCATTTCAACGAAATTAGAGAATAAGTATCCTGCTCCCGGAATCCCATCGGTGGTATCTTGATAAGTGTGCTTTCTTTTAGAAATTTAGCCCTGAATATCAATGAGGCTAAAGATGCAAGTGTCGCACATCTCAGAAAGCATTGAATTCCCGACAATTGTTCAATTAAATTTGAAAATTCAATACACGCAGCTGTAAGGATTTCAACATCACTAATACAATACTGTCGCAACTCTTTTTGGAAATCAAATATTTTCCCAGCCTGAACAGTTTCTTCATGCCACTTGCGAATTTCCTCCCGTTCTTTAGTGGACTTGGCGTCCACATCATAAAAAGAAATATCAGGGTAGGGCCCCACGTAATGTTGGTTCTCCGGCGTAGAGAAAAGATAGGGAAAGTCGCCTTTACGCAGTTCATCTCCGAGACCAAGACTTGTAGGCAAGTCTTTTAATTTCATTAACATGAAATTTAATGAATCACGGAAAATGATTTTCTTGCACACACTCATTTCAATAATATTACGCCCTCTCATAATTACTGAAGGCATAATATTTCTTTAGTGATCAAATAGTTCAGTACAAAATGAGAATCGTAACGTCCCGCATTATGTGCAATGCACACAATTTTCTCAAATCCTTCCCTGGGTGTTTGAATATAATGCATAAATTTCTCAATATTGGGGAAAATATGCATACGAGGGCCACACGTTTCGCAGAAATCAGCTTCAGAGTCTTTGCACGTGTGACAAGCCTGCTTGGCAACAGCCAGATTCACTTCGTGTTTCTGTGCATCTTCCCCGTCATCCAACATACATTCAAAATTATAAAAAATATACAGAAATTTACTGATTGGATCTACTTTGACCGGGAGAATATAACATTTGTGGGTAGGCTCGACAAAAGCACTACAGCTTTTGCAAAAGAATTCTTCACATTTATGGGGAGTTTTACGGGACCTTGTATTAATAATCTTACAACAGATTGAGCACTGTTGAATGGATTCACACACACTGGATTTACGGCCTTCCGTACGTAAATGGTTCTGGAAACATTTTCCAGACAGAAACGTACGGTTACATTTTCGCGGGACAGAGTTAGTGTTTTCCTCTAAATGACTACCTTCACATTTGGAACAATGCAATGTACACTCTCTATGTTGATATTTGTGAGCAAATCCTATTTGGCATTTTGCACAGTAGTAATTTTTGACTAGTAGGTTCCGAACTGAATTGACTATATCAAAGTGTTCGTTATAATACAACAAATTGATTTGTTTAGGGGCGAATGGAGTTGACCGTATCACCTCATAGTCTCTTTCCCCGTCTTTCATTGCAAAAACAACAATCTGGTACTCTGGCCCTAGCTTATTCTGAAACTTCATAATATCTTCCACTGTACACCCATTGTAAGGGTCGACGCTTGCTTCGTGGCACAAGCGCATAGCAGCTTCTTTAAATAGATGATCCGTGCGTGTAAACGAGCGGATGTTTTGTGTGTCTTTATCGATTTTATCCTTTCCAAGTATAATTGCACGTGGTAAGCACAAATTATCATCGTTGTTAATTACAGTGATAGCCCGTTGTATCTGATTAGCATTATTCATTGTTAGTAACGGAGCGTACTTTCTGTAGAGAGGGAATTTGCTCTTTCCTCTTCCGCGCCGCGGTTCCACAATATGGGCCGTGCATTTAATAGTATTCCCCACAAAGAAAGACTCGTTGCTATTGAGGACTTTGGCAACATAATGCTGGATAATGTCCACATTTAGAGCTGAAAGGCGACGCCAAGGGATATAGATATCCCTGTCGTTACCTCCCGCAGAAATAATCACCCCAACTTGACTCTCCGGTACAACATCATAAAAAACCCTTCTCATCATGAACTGGAACATCGATCTGACAAAAGAATGGGGGTCCGCGACTACCTGCGTTGGGATATCAAAAGAAACCTCCCTGCCTAGCATGGCAAAGCGTCTGAAATATCTGTTCCGTTCCCCCGCTATTGAAAAAAGGGGTTCGCCCGAACCAATTTGATTCAATATGTTGTGAGCAGTCTCGCAAAACAAAGTCGGATCAGAATATGGATAATCGTAGTAAATAACCACCCTCTCGCAAAAGTTGTAAAATGCATTTATAATATTTTCTGGAGAAGTGTAATATCCCAGGTTAAAATAGGTTAAAATGGATTCGGCTGTACTCACCGCACTGCTGTTGGACCTGGAGCTGGAAGCCATTCTTCCCTCGTATGTGGAATTCAAAAAAAGAGAAAGAACCTGCAACAATAACAATTCACATTGTTAGTGTTATTTTCGAGTATTCTTTGTATAATATTTTTTAAAAAACATCGCAGTGACAAAAGAATGGGTGGAATTCAGAAAGAGAGAAAGTGACAGAACCTGGAACAATAACAATACATATTGTTAGTTTTATTTTCGAGTATTCTTTGTATAATATTTTCAAAAATAATGTAAAACGCTTAAACTTTGTTTGCATGGCAGTTAAAGAACAACTTGAAATAAAGAATAGTACACAAAAAAATATACTTACCAAGTTAAGCCTTTAGTTGCACTGCAACAACTCAGTTACGCTTAAAAATCAGTACGTCTTTCAAGCCAAACACTTGAGAACTCTCTTGGACCGCTTCGTCTTCCGCTCGATATTTATAGATTCTTAGACAAAAGGCCCGTCAATATGAATATTATTTTTCATTACTCTTCTCTGATTGGTTGATTCATTTATTAAAAACCTTCACTCATTGGTTAATATTTTCTAGCCTCTACCCAGGACCGTTCAAGCTCCTCAATTATACCAAATATGACTCACCACCGACGCCAAAATGGCCGGACGTTGTTAAGAATAGGCCGAAAGTATCTTTTGTACATTAATGGAAAAACCATTAATTCCAAGTTCCCACGTCTGTATAAATCATCTGTGACTCATATCCGGCTGAAACTCATATATAAAGTACAACAATAGTGTTAGAATAGGCCGAAAACGGAATACATAATAGTGTCTTTTGTACACTAATGGAAAAACCATTAATTTCAAACTCACACGTGTGCATGAGTCATCGATGACTCATCTCCTCCTCCACCACCGACACGTGGCGCTAGATTAATTAACAATAGCGTCACCCCTCGAAAATGAATAAAACAGCCATTAATGTCAATTAAAGGGTCTATTGTTTGGTCAGAAGTGATTCCAAATCTACTTCCACTCACGACTTTCAAATACTTAAAACGTGAAAACTGTTACGGAATCCCACTCCTTATCAACAATTAAACGATCTTTGTAACGAGGGTTTGTTTTATCCCACAACACATTTCTTCTTTGCACTTCTGCAATAAGCCCTTCCATCTTTCTCGGCGACTCGCCACCGGACGGCAAATGCGATACAAAACAAACCTCTTTGAAAATCAAACGTTGCGTGCGTTGCGAGCGGACGAATCGCACGCGTAACGTGTCCACGTAGGACGGGCTCATTGCTGACTACAGGTTTGATCGGATACGACTGCCGCGTTGCTCGCATCGCACCGCACGCACCGCGCTGCCCGTATCCACGTTGGACATAGCGTTAGAGAAGTTCCCGGATTGGGACATTAAAATGATCTGAACTGAAGTGGAACTCTATAAGTAGGATATATTCAGTTATATGGTTTCTATATCCAGTAGGTGGGAGATGATTATTCCTGGTTGGAATGACTTAAGATAGGGGGTGGGGGAATCTTCCTCACACCCTCTAAATCGCAACATGCATTAAAATGAATAGATGTGTCTTTGTTCGCAATTTTCACATTTCGAACTCCAGATTTTCCGTTCCATTACATTCAAAATTAGCCCAGAACAAGGTTCAGAGCTTTATATGTTTCGGAATTATTATCTGATCTTAAATTATCACAAAATATAAGAAAAACAAAGAAATAAAAATTATCTTTTCAAATTTAGCATTAAATAACAGTAAATTCGTGTGTGCTGTTCTAAAATGGAATATTTCCCATGCCTTCACATTATACCTAGGAATGGGAACATATGAAGTAATATATATATATGGGAGACAGAAATTTGTACATCCCAAATGAAAAACGTTCCTGCGCCACTGGTAACACATTTTATTTCAACCAATTTTATTTGACAAGGATAAGCCGCGTTAGCTCCAGTCGCTGTCGACCTCCGTGGTGGAGCGGTTAGCACAGCGCGCCAGAATGCCAGGGTCCCGGGTTCGAATCCTGGTTCGGATATAGATATCGAAAATACCTCGACGTCCCTCCGGGATTTTGCACGCTGGACATCGTCTTATGATATGTTACTGAGAAGAAGGGCGCCCAAGGATTTATTCTCAGGTATAGCAGAAGATGTCCAGTGGCGAAGCGTCCTATGAGGCCAGGAGGCCGGGCCTACCCACGCCATTACTCTTTTAAAGGTGTATTTACTTATTTCGTCAAAACATATGTAATGCAATGGAAAAGTTTGGAATTTTCATTTATGATAATTACAAAAAAATTCTAACCCTGTCCAGTATACTAACTTTCCACGGAGTGAGGCACATTTGCTAGGGCCTCTTCTCTTCACATTCCGTCCTACGGCAAGACCATCTTGAGGTTCAGGCCACAGCGCTCAGTCAAGACGTCATCATCTGGAGGCGATCGTCTTAACGCTGTAAACTCCTTGTCGTAATTTTACCGTAGATAATTAAGGTATATTTATTTCTCTTATGAAGTTAAATTTTGACATTTACCCTCCCGACGAATATAGTTAGAAGAAAAATTTATAATATTCAATATTTACACCAAAATTTTCATTCAGGAAGTCACTATGGCCACCACAAAAATTCCTACCATAGCACAAAGAAAGAGTCGAAAACCGTTAGAAACTTCCTGGCGGAAATATTAAAACATTGTATATACGTATTTGAAAAATATTATCGGGAATATTGGTCTGCTAAAATAAAACTCGTACCCGCTTTTGTATGAACTTTGTTTTGTAAAATCAATTGATTAAATAAAACAATAAACGTTAGGTTGACCGTAAACTTTCCAAGTTACCTAATCAATTAAATTGTCTTTAAGTTTACCCAAAATTAATCAACCAATTAATGCAGATATTCTGTGTAGCTATACAATCTCAATACAAATCCTTAATTTCTATATTCTTGCAGCAAAAGCGAAAGAAATAGGTACAAGGGCAATGTTACATTTCTGTGATAAAGACTAAACCTAAATCATTTGTCACATTGTAATTTCGAACCTATTGACTTTATTGAACGAAAGATAATAAACAAATTGAATCTTTTCATTGTCGTTAGTAAGATCTGTTACAATAACTTAAGAGTTTCATTGAAGAAAAAAGCAGATTAATATTTCCATTTTAACGTTCAATTGGGAAATAAACAGTTGGAATATTTCCTTACACTGTTTTTTACATTTGTTAAAAAAGTCGTGAAGAATGTTAATAAATTATGAAACAATAAACATTATCGCTGATTTAATAATCAAAGTTACGAACATTGAAGCTTCACAAAGACAAAAAATATAAAGCAGTTCATGTGAAACAGTCTTAAAAATTTAATACATTTGATTTGTAGTTCATATTAACATAGCTAGGTAACAAAATGCTTTCTGTGTGAAAACATTTGTATTTGAAACATAAGTAATATATTCTTGGATAGTTTTACACACGAACATTTCGTCGAAGTTCTTGTTACACATCGAAACTTTGTATTTGAATGTACAACATATCTTCCATTAGCCTCCGATTAGCATAAATAAGCATAAAGCGGGATAAAATAAGAATAAACGTACACATGTATCAACTTTGCCCCGTTGTATAGCTTTCTTTCATTAAGCACATTTTGAAACTGAAAATTTGTGTAAATAATATGAATAATTTATCGAATGCTTGCATAAAATTTACACTAACAAATTGCTTTGGTAGACGTAATATTAACCAACGTTTGTAATTCAGGGTAAATTATTTGATATTTCTAAAAAAATGTTGACATGTTGTCCACATTTACGAGTATATTTGATGCCTATTCCGGACACATGAAATGTTTACATCATGAACTATTACTCTTATTTATTTTTTAGTATAAAACATTTGTTACTTGTATCTTTTCGTAGTGACTGAATCACATGGAATTGCCCTAAAAATTTCTCATTTTTAACATCTTGAAGAAATGTGAACGTTACTCTTACCTTTTTCATTGTAATTGCCTCTGCAATTTAGTACACAAGACTTATACACCATACCTCTTCCACAGTTAAGCATATTTACACGTCATGTAAACTCGATTACAGTTCTTACATTTGCATTACAATTCCATATTCACTAAAAAGGTCCAACATTGGGTGCGTTCCGAAAGTCTTAACGAAACGAACGCATTCAACGAAAATAACTGGGCTTGTGAATCTGGTGAAACCAGTTATTTTACAGACTTATGGGACACGCTAGGCGAAAGCGCAGGCGCAGCGTTTTGTTTAGAGAAAGTTTCCGCATGGCGTCAGCGGAAGGAATGTCCTTATGGCAAAAATAAACTCTATTATGGCCACTGTTACTCATTTTAATCACATTCTAAGAACGGTCAAGGCATACTTATCTTGTGCATGTTGCTTCATATCGCTATCTGTTAAAATTATAATACATTTTCCGAACTAGTGCAGTTTGAATCCATCAGCACGCGCTTTGTCTGCAAGGAGCAGACGATTTTCACGGAACAAACCAGCATCCTGGCCCGTGCGTTTGGTGAATCTCGTTCTTGCACGAAACGCACGGAATGCGACTTTTGGGACAGCATAATGAAACTCACGAAACGCACGGAAGCACTTATGGAACGGCCAGTTACCATAACTCGTTTAACGCGTTAAACTCGTGCGACTTTCGGAACGGGCCCATTGATTCCGAAGAAGCAAATCAAACATGGCGGCTATCTGTAGCGTTTTCTGGTCAGAGTGCTGATGGTCTTGTCGATTCACCCAACACCGTAACGTAAACAGAAAGTCCAAAGAACTTATATTTGTAAAGTAAGTCTTCATACCAAATTACGTAAATTAAAATGATAGTTACGCCTTATATTTACAAAGTAGTTTTACTTTCACTGGGAATAGAATAATTTATTTTTATCGTGAACGGGGATTCCCTCTCTCGTTCCCCCTCTGTGAAAACTTGTCTCCTGCTCACGACGCTAGAAGGGAGCTTGGCTCGGAGCGCGAGGTTCGTGATGGTAGAGCTTTGTTTTTGATTCGTGTCGTGTACAGCGATCAGATTTATGCAATAAGTGCTGGACTGAAATGCAAGAACAACAAGAACAATCGAGTTCTTAATTGAGTGAAGATGTAATAATCAGTAAGGTAGGACCCACTTTTGGTCTTTCATGTTTCCTTCTTATAACCATCATTTCTAAAATGTTTTCAACTATATTTTCCTTTGCAAGTAGCAGTGGCAAGTGACAGCAAAATATTTAAAAAAATTCAAAGTTGTTGAAACGTTATTTAATGCGTTAACACTGTCGTTGAATAAATATTACAAGCAGACATTTTTTTATGCAGCCGACACAAGCGAAGAGGTAGGCAGTTTCGTTTACCCTGAAGGGATAACATTGAACCACTCTCCATGACATAGTCCCCCCTTTCTTTTTACAGATTTAAGCAACTAATGGAAATTATCACACTTCTGTGCCTACCCTGCTAGGAACGCTACGCTTCGCCACTGATTAGATGTCATATCTTGCCCTTCAGTCCACAGTCATAAAAACGTTTGTTGTTGTCATCTAATTTTAGATGCCAGCCTCAGTACGTTTGGAGCTGCTGAGGCATTTGACTTCTTTTGGGCTCCCTTTCTGTAGCCATGTATTTTTTTTTTAAATATAGAAACAGATCAACCACAGATGATGACGGAACCAGAAAAAAAAATAATACGGAGGCAATGAGTGGGCAGGAATACTTTCTGCGGTACAATCACATTTAATACGCCATTAAATATAATATAAAATGCATATTTGGGCTAAAAGACCATATATTTATCAAGTTTTTCTTTCTCGCTGGTATGAATTGGAAGGGACCCCTTCTGGCCCCCTCTGGCGCAGTTGATGGGGCAAAGTTGTACTGCACCTACGGGCGTCTCACCGCACGCTCCCCCCCTCTTCTGACGCCTTCGGGATCCCGTAGAAAGAGGAGGAAGAAGAAGTTTATGTTATTTGGCGCGCTCTTAAAATAAAGGAGAAAGAAGAATATTTTAAGGAAGACGGGAAATTACCTGAAAACGTATCGGCACGAGCAAGATAAATTGGAAAAGTTAATCGAAATCCGTTGAATTGTTAATTTGAAACGTTTCCTTGTGTTTTGTTTCTTATAAGGATTTACCCAATTGTGGATCGAGTGATATACCCATGTGACTTGTTTTGTAAGATGAGGAAATTTGTGTGACAGTGCACGAAGGCGCCATGGAGGGAAAGGTTTGTAAATTATTGATAGAAGCAATAAATATGTTTAAAAGTGAAGTCATTTTAAATATGAATTTTGATTGTTAGGAAGAAAATATTGCTTGAAAATCTATTTGAATAGGTTTTTAGAATTATGCTGGAAGTTGAGAAAATTTGCACGTCAGCAAAAAGACGTGAGAACGTCGGTTGTGAAAAGGGATAAAATGGTATGATTTTACAAGACCAGGAACTTCCCCAATTTCTTTCATATTTCCCATTCTCAATAATTTAGGCCTCGTAATCACGTATCTGCAGTTAAAATTTGGCGGTCACGTGTAGAACTTGCAAAATAAAGTGTAGAAGGTTGTGATTTTACAATACCAGAAAAAACCATAATTTCGTTAATAATTCGATTACTTACTAATTATGGAGTCCTGATGACTTATCTGCAGTTAAGATTGGTGCTCACGTGTAGAAATTGTAAATTAACTTGTAGAAGTTGTAAAATACAAACCATTCACGGAAGCCCCACGAACCATGCACGGTTAGGTTAGGCTAACAGTTAAACAGGGGGTAAAATTTTTGGTAACACTTTACTATACCTGAGACAGATTTCTTCAAATTTACAGGAGAAAGTACTTACGCAAAGCATTTTCTGTAGCGTTGTTGATGTTCGGGAATGTAATTTTGATTTATTTTAATGCGATTGCATGTTGTTTTGTACGAAAATCTATTTCCGATGCGCTATTGCTGCTGCCGCCATTTGCTTCCTGCATGAGAGCACAATACGCTCTCGTATTGTCCGTATATGCTAAATTGAACGAAAGGAGTGCTAATGGAACCTAACCTAGTAGGCATACCTCGTCCCCGTGATGGTTTGTGGGGCTAACGTCAATGGTTTTTCTGGCTCAAGGAACGATCAACGGTAAGCTATCGCCATGTTGTGTGTGGAAATAAAGAAGAACAGTAAGTACTCGTCAATGTAAGAAATATACATTACTTTCGTAACAAATTAAATTATTTCACCTAAATAAGTGTTCCTGAATGCAGAATAGTACGTTAGCAATGTAAAAAAGTGCGAAAGAAATGATTCCCAGGTGTCTCAGGTATAGTAAAGTAGTACCAAATTTTGGTATTAATCTGATATTCCACGGACAGATTTCTTCGGTTTTACAGAAGAAACTACTTACGGTAATAAGTTCCTGTAGCATTGTCTAACATCTGGAAGGTGTTTTGTGTGATGTGGGAATGTTTCATAGAGGAAATTCAACCATTGACGCATAGCCCCACGAACCATTTCCAGTAAGGTTAGGTTAGGTAGGGTCACGTATAGGTTACAATAGTTAAAAATTTGTTTCGAAAAGAATATGCGTAGCCCCACGAACCATTGACACACAGGCCCACAAACCATTTGCGGAAACGTACGTTCTTCAGTTACAAAAACACTTTTTTTTAAAAAAAATTGCAATTACTTTGATCAAAAATACGTGAATACACATTAAAGAATGTTCCGCGAAGCAGTTAGGTAAGTACAAATGTCAAAAATTGACAAAAAGAAGAAGTTATAGGTGTCCGGGGAATATCAGATTTTTACCAAAATTTAGTATGCCTGAAACGTTTTTGGGTCTAATGGCAATCACCCATGGGTAGCCCCATAAACCATTGATGTTAGCCCCAAAAATTCACGATAGCTCCACGAACCATCATGGGGAAAAGGTATGCTTACGAGGTTAGGTTAGGTTCCATTAGCACTCGTGGTAATGGTTCAGATTGTTTTATGATTTCTGCTAGCACAAAAACTAATTATTGTAGAATTTTCGTAATCATTGTAACACGAAATTTGAACCTTCCTTACAGTAATGAGCACTGTTTAGACTCGAAAGAAGTTATTTATGTTGAAAAAACAACTTTAAAATTACCTTACGCACTTCTCATGGACAAGATATGGTAACAGTTTCATACGTCGGAGACACATTTCTTCAAATTTACAGGAGAAAAGACGGGAAAAGTTCTTACGGAATTGAGTTCCTGTGGACTTTTGGAAGCTGCGAATTGTGTTTTTTCCATTCGTGCAACTTATTCCGCCGGTAAATAATGTAATTTTCGACATTCATGTATCTCCGTTGCACGATAGCTCGTGCCACCAATACCGTCGACTATGTGAATCAAATGTTCCGTGCGTTCGATTATGTAACCCCCTGTCAGTGTAGCAACCATACGGTAGTTTTACAAGATGACGTATGAGCGTTTTTTTTTTTCCGATTTAATTTTATATGTTTGCCTAACCTAACGTACCGTGATCTGTGGATCAATTTTAGCCTAAAAACCATCATTTTTCGGTTAATAAGTGTTAGTGTAGCAACCACGCGGTAGTTTTACAAGATGACGTGAGAGTTTTTTTTTTCCAATTCAATTTTCTGTTTGCCTAACCTAACCTAACCTTCCATGAATGGTTTGTGGATCAATTTTCGCTTAGAAAACCTTTTGTGAATAGTTTGTGCGGCATTTATTGGTTCATAAGTTTGGTAACACTGCATATCAGCTGAGGATAGACAACGTGAGTCAAGATTTTGTGGGCAATTAGCAACGACCAATAAATACTTATAATGATAAAAATAACGCTTTTTTCATTGAAAAAAAGTAATCCCAAGTTGAAAAATGTTCCGCAATGCATATGAGGTAAGTACAAATGAAATTAATTTGAAAATAAGCAAGTTAAATGTGTTTTCGCTATATGTAACTAGTACCGAAACTACTTACGGAGATGAGTTTCTCCAAGGTTTACAACGTTCATCGAGGTATTTTCTTTCATTGTGGAATGTATTTGACCAGGAAATCATGTATTTTCCCAGATAAATATCTCACCGACGCACAATTGCCATTGCTTTCATTTGCCTGCCCTACAACAACCAAATGCTGCGTATGTTTGACGACGTAAGCCCCTGTCAGTGTTTCAG
Source organism: Lepisma saccharinum (assembly GCF_977018435.1). Classification (NCBI taxonomy): domain Eukaryota; kingdom Metazoa; phylum Arthropoda; class Insecta; order Zygentoma; family Lepismatidae; genus Lepisma; species Lepisma saccharinum. The sequence goes on along the minus strand of NC_139237.1, from coordinate 53,390,848 downwards.
CCCCCCCCCCCTTTTTACTATCCTTGCCTAAAGTAACCAAACCTAACCTAACCTTATCGGAAATGGTTCATGGGGCTATCGGTCAGCTACCGTACATAATGGTTCGTGGGGCTATCCGTCACTACCCGGGCTATATGTCAGCTACCTGTGCATAATGTATAATTTCCACCAGTGACGAACACGATATTGGGTATTTTTCACTGCATACCTACAACGTGAGTCAAGATGTGCCCGCCATAACGTGTGTTACGGAAGCGAAGAAAGGAATACCAAAAGCACTCAGAATGTAAAAAATTGTGTTCGTTTTCATGTAAAAAGCATAATGGCACCTTCAACTATGTTCCGCAATTCACAATTGGTAAGTACGAACCATGCCAAACACAAAATATCCGATTTTAATGTGTCTCCGATCTATGAAACTGTTACCCAAGATATTCTCAGTCGACAAGCGACAGTAAATATCGAAGTGTGGGAATGAATGTAGAAGTAAATCAGAACCTTAATAGAATGCATTTAGGGACTTTATTTTAATGCTAAGGGAACCTAACCTACCTAACCTAACCACAAAAGGATATTTTGAACAATCGCTAAAACTCCGCAGTATGTGTTAACCGGCGTACATCGAAATCAAACCATGTAAAGATTGCATTCGTAGCATGATGAAAACACAATAAAACAAAATGAATTTTGGGCCGCACTATTTTTCACAGAAAAATACCTACGGAAGGGGAAAAACAAGGAAGATTAATTAGTCGATGTCTCGAAAATGGAAATTATTTTCGTTAGAAAAAAGCTAAATTCCTTGTTAAACAATCTTTCGCAATGCAGAATAGGTAAGTACGAATGTCAACAATTACAAAATAAACGAGTTACAGATGTTTCTTGGCTTTGAAAATTTTACCGAAGACAGTAAAATTTGGATCTCCGAGAAACGTATTTCTTCAAATGTAGAGGAGAAAGTACTTACCGAACTGAGTTTATATAGACTTTCTGAAGGTCATAGAAAATAATGTTTGTCCTTTGCACGAAACCTGTTCCCTCTATTTCCTTCGACTACGTGAACCAAATGTTGCGTGCGTTCGATTATGTAACGCCCGGTCAGTATTTCCAATCACGCAGTTTTGTAACGGTGTAAACGTCGCATTATCCTCACATGAATTATCTTGAATTTTTCTGATATTGACGAACAATTTTAACTATGTTTGCCTAACCTAACTGAACCTAACCTTTCCGTGCATGGTTCGTGGTACTAGGTATTTTTCGGTGAAGAAGTTTGGAAACACTGCATGCCCACTGATCATGGACAACGCTAGTAAAATGGTAGTCAACCTTTGGTCGCCATATTGTGTGTTATAGAAGCGAGAAAACAAGGAACAATAATTACTCAATATGTCGAAAATAGAAAGAATTTTAGTTTAAAAAGCAAAATCCCATCTTAAACAATGTTTCGCAATGCAGATTAGGTGCTTTTTCCACATTTCGAGGGTAAATGTATCTCTTATTTGTGGTTTCTGCATGTTAAAATCACTTCCCGGTATTTTAAAACATCGAAATCTGCATGCTGAAAAAGAGAAAGTTGCAATTTTGAAGGGGTTTCCCTGGTCACCTGCCCCGAATTGGTACAAGTATCATATGTTATATGGTACACTAGTATACTAGTGTACACTTGTTCAAGCATTTATCTCTTTCGAGGAGGTTAGTCGCTGGCTCAACTTCGAATTGTTGGGTGCTAACCTTGAATATATGCATGTGCTTAATTACACTAGGGAACAAATGAAATATTTTTTTTGCCTCCAGAGCGAAATAAGTTGCCTCTTATGGAAAGAAGTGTGCTGAATTCAAAAATAACAAAAAAAATGCTCTAACATGCAAGATTTTATTTTTACAGGTAGATTTTAGTATACATGGAAATATGCGTAACAAATGTACAGAGCCATGAATTGTACATCATGTAATTACATGTAAATAATATAAAGTATCATTTTATAAGGCAATTAGTAATCAACCACTAGTCAGAAGTAATTAGCTTGCTTCAGATAAATAAATTTGAACAATACAAAAGCATACGTTTACTTGAGAATAGGTAAAAAATGTCTACCTTTCAATGAACGTCTCTTATATTCAGTGCTACTTTCTCGTTTCGTATTCCAACAATAATCCCCTAACATGGCTGGGTCCCATCGTCCTTGGTAACGACGTTCAATGTCAAAAATGTCCTGATGGAACCTTTCCCCCTGTTTATCACTTACATCACCTAAATTCTGTAGAAAATATTCAAGATGAGAATGTAGAAGATGAATTTTTAAAGACATTCGGCAACCCATTTCTTTGTAACACCTCAGTAGCTCTGAAACTAGAAATTCATAGTTCTCTTCTTTTTTGTTTCCCAGGAATCCATTCACCACAGCTTTGAAGAAACTCCACGCTGCCAGCTCAACATCTTGGAGCTTTGATTTAAAAAAAAATTGTCTTTCAGGAGTTTTCTAATTTGTGGTCCCACAAAAATACTTTCCTTCAATTTTTCTTGTTGTCTAGTTCGAGAAAAGGTCTTGGAGGTAACGAAATCCACTGCCATCTTTATTCAACGCTTTCACGATGTTCATCAATCCTAATTTAATATGTAGTGGTGGGAGAAGAATCTTCTTTGGATCAACAAGCGCCACATATTCCACATTTTTTCTCCAATTTGGTATTCATCCCTCATTCCCCAATCTTTAACTTCAAAATGACGACTTGTGTCGCGACTGTCCCACAGGCACAAAAAGCAGCAATGTTTCGTAAAACTTCCCTGTAATTCTGTGAGCAATGCAATAACCTTGAGATCAGCACAGATTTCCCATTCATATTTATTATAATTTACAGCTGCTAACAAAGCAGACATTGTTTGGTATGTTTCCTTCGTATTTAGAGCATGGAATAAAGCAATTGATGGTAAAACATTGCCATTATGCAGCTATGATACTTAATTTTGATGAGTCTATGAACAGTCTCCAATCAGGTACTGAATGTCGAACACCGAACTCATTCATTAAGGAAACGATATTTACACAGAAGCACATATTTTCTCTCATTGTGAAATACTTGGAAAACTGTTCGTGACGGTTTCGATAAATGGAAATTTTTGTGTCTTTCGCAAGGAGTTCCACTGCTGAAGCCTTGAACCAAGAATCTCTGCTTCTTTTTTTCCCAAATTTAAATCGCGTATAAGATCACTTAGCCCATCATGCATAATGAGGTGCACACCATCATCTTGTTCGTCACAATGGTATTCTTCGTCGATTGATGTTGACGGCTCGTCTGCGGTATCTTCATCTGGTGCTTGCACAACCTATGCGCGTGTGTGGGGGGGGGGGGGGTGTGGAACTGGTAGTTCATCGCTGTGGTATACCGGTCTCTTATATATAAATTTACATAACTTTTCGAATGAAGTAATTCTTTCCCTTTCTTTTCCAGGTAAACATCTAGCCTTATTTTCCAATGTGCGTATACCTTATACCTTAAATTTTATTTTATTAAAAATTGACATTATGAAAAATTTTTACGTGTAGGAGAATTTTGAGGATTAGTTTCGCTTACTACACTACAAAACACATTAGAAACAGTCATTACTTTCACGGAGGCAAAAATCATGTTCCCTAGTGTTGTTATTCATAATTCCGTGAAAAGCAAGAATGCCAGTTGTCACCGTGGAGCAGGGGTTTTAAGCAGTAGAAATTTGCAGTTATTGAAAAACATGCTGAAATGCCTACAACTTACACCTTATCATGGAAAACAACATTGCATCATGTATTGCCTCTTGATTTATACCATTATCTGACTTCTCATCTAAAGAGAATATAAATTACAAGTTAGGCAATGTATTCCTGACTGCACATCAGTATTTTGAAGTAATATGAGCGACATCCAGGTCTAGGGTTGCCAGATATCCTCTTTATGTCCTACAGTTTGAGTGTCACATAATTTGTGTTGAGAAAATGTGTTTCTAAGTTGAACAAGGAGAAATCGTGCAAGTTACAAGTCTATAGACTGCACTTCCAAACTCAATATTAAAATTTATTTTGATTCAGACATTGCATGTGCTGTGCTAGATAACAATCTGAAGCTATAATTGTCAAAGTTTTGGGTTCACATTATGTTGGCCACTGCGATCCCTGAGTGGAATTTTCTGCTTTGGTGTATACGAGGGTCACTATTTATATTTTGAGCCTTGGCAACACTGATTGAATTAGGCGCGATTTGACTTTTGCACGGAATCGTGGTCGCCATTCACTCATCGACGAGATTCGCGAAGGTCGGTCAAAATCAGTTGTTGTTCAAGAAAACATTGATGCTGTGCAAAACCTAATACTACAAGATTGTCATGTGACATACTGTGAGATTGAGGCAACCATAGGCATTAGTTCCACCAGCATATATAAAATATTACATGATCATTTAGCTGTGAGAAAGGTATGTTCTCGTTGGATCCCACACAATTTGACAAAAACTCAAAAAGACGCTCGCGTCAATTGGTGCAAACAAATGCTCAATTAATACAATCGTGGTGCTTCAAAAGACGTATATAAGATTGTAACAGGTGGCAAATCATGGATATATGCATATGAGCCGGAACGTAAACAGCAGTGGACTGTATGGGTGTTTCAAGATGAACCCAATCCAACAAAAGTTGTTCGCGCTCGAAGCACATCGAAACAAATGGTTGCCTGTTTTTTCGGGAAAACTGGTCATGTGGCAACTGTGCCTTTAGAGGAACGTAGAACGGTCAACTCTGAATGGTACACAACAATTTGTTTGCCAGAGGTCTTCGGTCAAATACGGAAAACAAACAAACGCCGTCGGATCATTCTTCATCAAGACAATGCCAGCTGTCACACATCTCGTCTAACAACCGACTTTATGAACAGTCAAAAAATCGAATTGATGGGTCATCTGCCTTACAGTCCTGATTTGGCACCCAATGACTTTTTCTTGTTCCCGAATGTCAAGAATAAATTGCGTGGACAACGATTTTCGTCGGCGGAAGATGCCATTGATGCATTCAAAAACCATATTATGGAGGTGTCTCAAGAAGATTGGAAAAACTGCTTTGACAAATGGTTTGAACGAATGCAAAAGTGTATTGAACATAAAGGAGAATACTCCGAAAAACAATAAATCAGTTTTCAATGCCAAATTCCTGTTTTTTCATTGTTAGGCTCAAAATATAAATAATGACCCTTGTACAACTGTATACTTTACTTATGCCCACCCCGTATATCTAAGTTCATTTTAAAAATAGTTTTGTTGGTGTTGCACCTTTCCCTATCAACGATAATTCAAATTTTAGTGAACCATGTTTTTGTTCCAAAAATATGAGAAGAATATTTTATTAATTTATTAGTGTGCTAAAATATAAATGTAATGAGTTGACATATTTTTTTTTCTTCTGGAATCCATATTGTTTGGTTAACATTGTTGTGAAGTTTTAAAGAGATTGAATAATTTATGAGGGAGATAAAATTATTTTTCCAAGACAGTGCAGTCCCTACTTGGAGGCTCTGGGAATGGAAGAAATAAGGGTTCATTGAAAGTTTGGGAGGTTATAAAAATGAAACTAGTCAAGTTTGAGACAAAAAAAAATTATGTGGTTTCTCACCTCCATGGAAGGATTAAATATGCCAAGTTTCATCAAAATCTGAGTGCATGGGTTCCAAAACCCCATTTTTTTGGTTGAATTGACACGGAATGACATTTAGCACAGAAAAAAATTCAATTAAAAAAAAGGGAAAAGAAGCATGGTGGACATGCATTTTGCAAAATATATTATTATGTTTTCAGCAGTGAAATGGTTAGAGATGAAGAAAGTATTCATTTGAGAACAGTTATGTCACGAAAAAGTAGGTTTTGCAAATAGCTGCACTCGTAAGTTACATCTGCATGAAGCATTGTTTTTGCATGGAAAATGTTACATACATGAGTAGGTGATCAAGGATGGATTGAAATATCAAGGAGGGTGTAAGTGGTGATCCTTCCATGTAGTGCACCCAAATGCCAACTTCACTTCCATGTAGTACACCTAAAGGCCAACTTCACTTCCATATAGTACACCTAAATGCCAACTTCACTTCCATGTAGTACACCCAAATGCCAACTTCACTTCCATATAGTACACCCAAATGCCAACTTCACTTCCATGTAGTACATCCAAATGCCACCTTCACTTCCATATAGTACACCTAAATGCCAACTTCACTTCCATGTAGTACATCCAAATGCCACCTTCACTTCCATGTAGTACTACCAAATGCCAACTTCACTTCCATCTAGTACACCCAAATGCCAACTTCACTTCCATGTAGTACATCCAAATGCCACCTTCACTTCCATGTAGTACACCCAAATGCCAACTTCACTTCCATCTAGTACACCCAAATGCCAACTTCACTTCCATCTAGTACACCCAAATGCCAACTTCACTTCCATCTAGTACACCCAAATGCCAACTTCACTTCCATGTAATACACCCAAATGCCAACTTCACTTCCATGTAATACACCCAAATGCCAACTTAACTTCCATATAGTACACCCAAATGCCAACTTCACTTCCATGTAGTACACCCAAATGCCAACTTCACTTCCATCTAGTACACCCAAATGCCAACTTCACTTCCATGTAGTACACCTAAATGCCAACTTCACTTCCATGTAGTACACCCAAATGCCAACTTCACTTCCATCTAGTACACCCAAATGCCAACTTCACTTCCATGTAGTACACCTAAATGCCAACTTCACTTCCATGTAGTACATCCAAATGCCAACTTCACTTCCATGTAGTACTACCAAATGCCAACTTCACTTCCATGTAGTACTACCAAATGCCAACTTCACTTCCATGTAGGACTACCAAATGCCAACTTCACTTCCATGTAGTACACCCAAATGCCAACATCACTTCCATGCAGTACACCCAAATGCCAGCATATTGTAGACTAATGAGGCTCTGGCATCTGGACCCATGACCAGTAGAGTCTTATGTGAGACTTTGTATTGTGTGCTGTCTTTGTGCATTTGTGTTTGTCACTTCATTTACTTCATCTCATAACCTTTCATCCTCATCTTCGCAATTAGCCAAAAGTGGCAGAAATGCGAAGTAAAATAAATCACTTCATTCATTCATTCATGAAATGCCAAGGAACCTAACAATCCTAACCTAATAAGAATGTAAAAGTGTAAATACTACAAATGTGTTGGTGTGTAATTATAATTATAATTCAGAAATTCTGTTCAGAATGACCATACGTCGGTTTAGTAAAATAAACTTTGACTTGTTTCATTCTTCTAAAGCAAGACTTTATCTCTGGGATTCTTTCATTAAATGGTTGCAATTTTATGTAATGTTGGTCCCCTGATTTCACATTGTCCATATGTAAATCATTCTGATCTAACAATATTGACAAGCATTGTATGTGTAAAACAACTTCGTTTTTAGTTTTATTACATGATCAAAATAGTAGCTTCACTGATGGATTTGCTTGAATTGGTCTTTATTTCTTATTTCCATTGCAGGTCATGGAGGAAGCAGGTCAAAGAAAATGCAGCGTTCCTCCTGTTCCAAAGAAGAAACCTAAAGTTAAACTACCAACGGTTCGTACTGGAAAATTTGCTTGGTCCCGCCAGAATAAAAGAAAAGGAAATGATTTTGTCTGGCTAAAGAATAACACCTGTGAGTAGATATTTTTTACTGTGGCTACATACATCAGCAGATTTTTTTAGTATTTATTTTATGAAAAACAATTGTCATTCCACGTGAAATTGCCCAATTGAAAGATAAAAGGTTGCTTCATGGTCACGGATTTGCTTCATACTTTTTTTACTGATAGATACTTGGTTCAATATGACAAATATGTAATATTAGACTTGTCCAACAAATATTTTATAAGTTACGAATTTTTGAAAATTTGAAGATTTTCATAAATTGGGTGGATAAACGAACGCACCATGTGACACAAGACATGTTATATCTCGGAAACTATGTGGAATATTGTGATGATTTGAGTATTGTTGGAGAGGACAAGGACAGTCCTAACAGAAAATAACTATATTACCACTCTTACGTGCTCATAACGTATGTTGTGTGGAAAGAACACTCCGCTTCGGGTAATTGTTTGATAGGGAGTCCCAGGTTTTACCACAATGAAAATTGTTACACAACATAATCAATACATGTCAAACATAATATTAAAAAATCAGAGGGGCAATATTTTTCATAGTAAATATATCACAGGTTTCAGTATAGGGTCTATAAACCAATTTTCCACTGGAAAATAGCAATGTTTTTAAAACACACACAAATTACCACTAATATGAGTACACATAATATTGTTAGAAATGTTAAATAAGTGTGAGAAGCATTACTATGATGTTCTGAGTTCATAGAAATTATACTAAGACCAGAGTGCTTGTTCAGAATGCATATGGGTCAGTCCATACCGAATATTCCAGCACTGATTGCTTGAATACTTCTAAAATTTTCAATATTTTCCTTGTTTTAACACACATGCAGGGGTAGTTCATTATACCAGGTGGGCTATAAGTCAGTTGTCAAAAGTGCATTTGGTGCAATAATACTAAACACAAACACCACACAACAAACAATCAATGTCACACAGAACCTCACACGAGACTCCAATAACTGCTAGTGTCGACTGACTTATGGGTAATACGCACTAGTCAAGTTCACAACCAACTTCCACTATGCTAGGCAAAACAAAGTCTTAACGATTGCTAGTGACAACTGACTTATGGCCCACCTGGTAATTCAGGGGTAGGCAAGGCATTATTTTTCTAAAACTTGACTTAGTTTTAAAATGCTGGCCATTTTTTCTGTTTCATGACTTCGCGTATTTTTGGCCTTTGCAGACAGTTACGATAATTATGATAGCTCAGCTAAGGAAAATGATAGAAAGCTGTGGTAAACAACATTGTTTTCAGTACATTTCAAGCATTATTTTATGTTCTGTGCCTTTTTGCACCATCTCTAAGGAAAATCGCTGATATTTAGTTTCAATTAATTCAATTTTGTACAAAAATCAAAGTTTAGGATTATTTTTAGTATTGAAGTAATATAATATAAGAGGTATATATATATTTTTTAGATAAAACATATGAAACAATTACCTGAAGTGGAGTGTTTTTTCATCACAACATATTACTTTCTTGAAAAGTTTTTCTATTTTCTGAGTAGGTAAGAGTGGTAATATAGTCATTTTCTGTTTGGACTGCCCTTCTCCTCTCCAACAATACCTAAATCATCAAAATACTCCACATAGTTTCCGAGATATGACATGTTTTGTGTCGCATGGTGTGGTCGTTCGTCCACCAAATTTTCCAAAATTTATAACTTTCAACATATTTGTTGGACAAGTCTAATATTACTGTTGCGATTAAGGTTCAGAATTCCGCATCTCACGCTACTTCGAATGAAACAACAAAAAGGGAAGTAGCATCCATTGTGGCTACGATTTTCGATCCTTTGGGATTAGTGAGTCCGATCGTCACAGGATTTAAAATATTTCTCGAACTGCTGTGAAGTTAGAATGGGATGTCAACTTTCCACACGATTTGTATCTTTGGTGGAAACAATTGTATGAACATGTACCACGTATCAATGACATACAAATAGACAGATTGGTTTTAATGAAAAATCACGCCAAGATTGATATTCATGGTTTTTGTGATGCATCAGAATCAGCATACGGAGCTTGTGTGTATATTAAGTCGACTGATGCTACAGGGAAGTCATCCGTTCATCTATTATGTTCCAAATCAAGAGTAGCGCCCATCAAGAAGATCACACTTCCAAGATTAGAACTTTGCGGAACATTGTTATTGAGCAAATTGATACAGAAAACAGTGCCAGTGATAGAACTAGCGATCAACAATACTCACTTAGGACAGATTCCAAGATTGTTCTCGCTTGGATTTCATCACCTGCTAATAGATGGAAAACTTTTGTTGCGAACAGTCGCAGAAATTCAAGAACTTACATCTAACAACAATTGGCATCATGTAAGGTCTTCAGATAATCCAGCAGACTTAATCACCAGATCGGTCGATCCAGTCGCATTACGACATTCAGATCTTTGGTGGCATGGCCCACAGTGGGTTGAACAGTCAGAATTATCTATAGAAACGGAACTTTCGACCACAGAAGAGATTCGAGAAGAAAAATAAAGCAGAAGTAAATCATTCATTAATCTGACAAGTAACGTGAAACTTATGGAGAAATATTCCTCTTTGAACAAACTATTGCATATTGTGGCATTATGCTTCAGATTTATTTATAATTGTAAAAATTCAGAAACTAAGAAAATGGGATATTTTCCCGTTCCAGAGTTAGAGATAGTGAGATGCAGATGCATTAAAATCATTCAACAAGAGGCTTACAATCAAGAACTTGATGATTTAGTTAAGGACAAGCAAGTGTTGAAGAGCAGCACACTCAAAAATCTATCCATTCATAGATGATCAGAAACTATTACGAGTAGGAAGTAGACTTCAAAATGCTAACATTCTATTCGATAATAATCGCCTACACATCATTTTACAAGATTGATTGTTGAGGAGGAACATCGAGAGCTCTTACATGCAGGTACTCCATTATTAGTATCATCATTGAGACAAAGATATTGGATTCCAAAGGCAAAACAAGTAGTGAAATCCATAATACACAATTGTCTCGTTTGTTTTTGATTAAAGGCTACAGCCACGGAGCAACTCATGGGCCAATTGCCTCGGAGTAGAGTTACTCTTGCCAGACTGTTCATAAACGTCGGAATTCATTATGCAAGACCTTTTATTATTAAAGCTGGGCAGAGAAGTCGTGTGACTTCCAAGGCATATGCGGCAATGTTTGTCTGTCTATGCACTAAAGCAGTACACATTGAATTGGTCTGTGCCCGTACTAGCTTAGCGTTCATTGCAGCTTTGAGAAGGTTTATTTCATGAAGAGGAAAATGTAAGCACACACATTTATACAGACAATGCTATAAATTTCGTTGGCGCTCAGCGAGAGCTCAAGGAACTTCAACAGTTGTTCAGATCTCAACAATTTGAAGAAGAGATTCAGAATTTTGCAGTGAATGAAGGAGTGACATGGAATTTTATTCCAGCGAGGGCAAGTCACTTTGTAGGATTATGGGAAAGCACCATCAAATAATGAAATTTCATCTACGAAGAGTCGTAGGAAGAACCATTCTAACTTATGAAGAGTTAAGCACTGTACTCACTCAAATAGAGACCCTAATGACCCTTCTTTTCTATCTGCACATTTTATTATAGGAGACACCCTAATTAACCTACCTGAGCCTGATTTGTCTCATGTCCAAGTCAACAGGTTGAGCAGATGGCAACACATCCAGAAGATGAGGCAACATTTTTGGACAAAGTGATCCAACGATTACCTGAACCAAATACAGCAGAGGAACAAGTGGACATCAGCGCATCAAAATCTTCAGCCAGGAATTGTAGTTTTGGTGAAGGATGATAATCAACCACCCATGATGTGGAAGTTGGGAGTTATTGAAGAGACATATCCTGGAGATGATGGTCTTGTAAAGGTAGCCCAAGTGAAGTGCAACTCATGTTTGTTCAAGAGACCCATAACTAAGATTATACATTTTCCCGCAAAGGATGTGTATTTATAAATTGATTGACCTCGCCCAACCAAGAGAGGGGAGTATGTTGCGACTAAGGTTAGACTAATTCTGCCGGTTGGCAACATTGTGTGCTCACCAGTTGAGAGAGAGCGAGTCACGGGAATCAGCCCAGAGGGGTGATAGTGCTTGGGGGGGGGGGTCCCCCTCATTTTAACCACAATGCAAGCACCAGTGATCATTATGAACAGTTTCGTCAATGATTCTGAAAAACAGACATTCGAGCTGCAATCATGCAGTGTGTGTGTGATCATATCATGTTCATATTAGTGTAGTTTGTGTGTCAAGACAATACATAGTGGAAAATCAAGTATTTTAGTTAATTTGTCATTGCAAAACGATAGTCATCATACGTGTCTCGCATTCAAGTGATTGAACCAGCTCTACAGTCCAAATATCAGAGTTGTAGTTAAATCATCATGATCCTCCGTCAATTTTATTAAGTGTTCGATAAACAATTACCATAATCAACCACACCCAAAACAATTACATATTTGTCATATTGGACCAAGTATCTATCAGTAAAAAAATGTGAAGCAAATGCATGACACGTAAGCAACCTGCTCTGGGTGATTTCTCGTGAAATGACCCTGTAGCATCTTGAACATCATAGAATAAATACATCTAATTATTGAGAATGGGACAGGCTAATCAGTAGTTCTTTCATCTGATACATGCATATTCGATACATACATTGTATTGGGAAAATGATGAATAATTTTCCTGGTCTGTCGTTTATAAATAACGTATAGTTTTGTGCAAAATTATATCATCATGTTTATTTTTATTACTGTAAATGTGTAATTCATTTACTATATTTTTGTAAAATAAATGTGTAAATACACATTGTGTTTTAAGAGCAACACCCTTCGTCACACTTGCTTACATTAATTAACCCTTCGTGGGTTGCGCAATAAAAGTTACATGGATGGTCGCATATTTTGCCAGAGACAGAGTTCTTAAAATATGTTCAATTAAAGGTCTGAAACGCCAAACACTCATTAGCTCTTTGCTTGCAACAATTGAGATTCTATAAAGCTATAAAAATTGAAATTCTATAAAACTATAAAAAGGCACACACTGTTAGTTGGGCACAGAATGGCAGACGAGATTTTCAGTAAAAACTAGGTGCACCTATAGTCGCGAATGGACTTGGACACCAAGTGGCTTCAACGAACTCCCCTAGCAGCATGAAGATCTGACTAACACTGAAATCAAAATCGTGGTTTAAAGGTTAGAAACTCTGCTAGACAGGAGGAGGGTGTTGACAAGACAATCATTGATAAATGCTGACGTTGAAGCCACATAGAACTAGAGACCATGCACGACCAACGCAGAGTTAATAATGTGAACGAACAATTCAGGTTATTTTAAAAAACATTTGCAATGGCAAGACATTTATATCGGTCCATCCCTAGTAATGAACATGTGCGTAATACTAATGCACCATCGTCGATGGCAGAGTGGTTAGCACAGCATTCTAGGATGCCAGGTGTCCCAGGTTTGAATCCCAGCTTAAGCATCGTGTGTTCTTGTAAGTGTCCCTTCATTCAACATGCCATCACTCGTCATTCTTGCCGCCATCAGCCAAAAGTGCCTGACAGAGAGACTACATAAAAAAATCTTATCATTAATGGAAAAGGGATACATTTTACTAGAGCCTGGAACTTTGTCCTATAATTTAGAAATGTCAGAAAAATGCAGAAATATAACCAGTATAGCCAAAAAAATGAACAGCAGTCCTTTCGAATTTCTCATTATACATGAAGTCAGTCAGCATCTTCCATGAAGATCGACTAGTGTGGGGGTGGGGTATTAAATGATGGTCAGAATCTCTTTAACCAAAGAATGTAGTGGGAAAATACTGATAATATTGTGGGCTTCACTGCAATTATCATAAGTTTAATTTACTATTATGTCAGATTTACACCTTTGTGGAAACTGTGGTGGAAACGTCTCACGTCACTACTTGCGCAGAGACTGGTTTTCGTTTATCTGCTCCAGAGATAGTTGGGACAGAGTATACATACCAGGGTGGCGACAGACCTGGAAAACTGGGAAAAGTCAGGGAATTCGAGAGGTGAAAAGAAGTCAGGGAATTTTGCCTATATTGACTTTTTTTGTATGTGATGGAATGAAGGTGCCAGGTGTTTGATTTGAAAGATGTCATTATGTAGCCCTGCATGGGAACAGGAAATCTTGTTGCTAAATCTCAGCCTCAACTTTTAGACCCCTTTTATGCACAACACAACCACAGTGCCAGAACAGAAACCAGTGATGAGGGGAGAGAGAAATTTGCAGAGGGGGAGAAAAATTTGATAAGCCTCTTAAATATCACGTGGAAAATGCATTGAATTATCATTTTTGTTGTCCGTATGGAAGTAGCAAGGGGACAGAACAGTCAACAGAAGGAGGGGATGGGAGGGGAGGAGCATTACCACTGTGGCACTGTCCGATAGTTGTTGGGCATCGTAGCATGGCATTTTGTCTGACATTATGAAGGAACATGGAAACAAAAAGGGCACTATGCAACCCTGTAATTTTTTGAATGTCGTGGTACAGCATTTGTCGGATGAACGTTTAGGCTCCATTGATGCATACAATTTTTGTCTGATATCGCCGTCCGACTAATGTTGAACTTTGACAAAATGTTCACTACAACGTGCGACAAAAATCGCATGCATGGCATTCTTATGGAATTGATTTTTGTCGGATGTCTTCGGACTGCAACATCTGACAAAAATTCCATGTCTGGTGTATTACATTTCATTGAACAAACTTTTTGGCTCCTTATATGCATGTGAACGTAGCAGTTCGATACTTGTCATTCTGCGACATCCGGCCAAAATCACATGCATTGCACTCTCATGAATCTGATGTTTCTTGGATGTTCCAGTATGACATTTTTTGTCATTTACAACATTTGTCAGATGCAAAATCCAACAAAAATGGAGCCTTAGTCTGCTACACCACTGCAAATATGCTGCTGGAATTTTATTACTCTTCTGGCTCACTTAATCTTATTCAATGTAGAAAAATGTACGAAGGTTTTCTTTCATCATCCAGGCATAATAGTGGTTTTGCACAGAGTAACATTAGTTTACAATGACATGGAACTGTAATTCCATGTCAAGAAGAATCCAACAAATTTGGATATTTCAGGTGAATAATGTCACGAAAAAGTAAAACATAAATCTGCATTGGTAAACATCATATAACTTTGACAAGTGCATGATGCTCCCAACCTCCAAGTTTTCTGCAACACCCGTATTACAATTCACGCCACTCTCCCACCCCTTTCGGTCCTGTCTGTTTAAACTCATGGAATGTCCAATGTTATGAAATAAAATTATAATAATAAATATGTAAAAATTTAATATTATAATTACTTGAATCATTCAATCCTAAATGCATATCACTTTCTTCAGTAATTGACGTTTATCTGCCAGACCTGCAAAATTTTCACTTTTCATCTATGATTTATACAAGAGGCATTCAGAAAGTAAGTTGCAATTAGTAGGGACCTTGATTTTTCGCAAACTCAATAATAGTGAAATATGTGCAAAGTAGTGTTTATGAATGTGCAGTGATGTGTGGACAAATTATTCACCCTTTCGAAATAGTGAAATAACGAGAATTTGGCATAAAATGTGAATTGTTGGCATTTTTCGCAAATTTTAAAAATGTGCTTAAACAACGAAAAATACCTTGAAATCCAACATTCTTGTCTGTTTTAGGCTAAAAGAAACAAAATGTACCATATTTGTGTATCTAGAACACACAAGTTTTCCAACATTTTATCCAAGAGAAAACTATTATGCATGTTGTATGTGGAATAATTCCAACAGCCACATTCAATCAAATATTTCCTAGGATTTTCTCAACTTCTGTCAGAACAATTTGCACCACAGAGCAAAGTGGCAGGGTTCACACAGAAGTCGCATCATCAGTATTTGTCACGCAAGAAGGGTTTTGAATCCCCTAGCTAAGTGGTGCGATTTTGGTGGAGATCAAGTGCTCACCTACCGCCACACGGGAGTCGTAACATCGACATTTGTCGAGTGAGAAATAAGGGAAAATAACTTCCTCAAAAATCGGTTCCAACATATCAAACTGTAACGAAAAAACATACACCAGATGACGAACAATTTAGTAGTTTAAAACCACTATGAAGGTATAATTTTAGGTATATTTGCCGCAAATGCACTAAAATGAAAATGTAAATTTTGGGAAAAATAACACAATAGTAAAAATAAATAAATAAAGACTGGAACTATCTTTACTGCTGTGTTGCTGTCAAAACCTTGTCCTGCCAGAAATCTCTTCATCTGAAGAAAGAGATGAAAGTGGTTACATGCAAGGCCAGGGCTGTACAGGGAGTGGTCCAAGATAGCTCACTTGAAATAATATAAAAGAGCCTGCATGTACTTAGCTGTATGGGGTCGTGCACATTGGATTGGCCTTCGTCTGATCATACTATCGCTCATAATGTCTGGTCTGTACACCTCACACGATTGCTGGTGGCTCTATGCTGGATTCGGAGTGTGCAAAAATCTGATTACCCCACATACCTCACTGTCGGTGGGGGACTGTGTGAAAGCTGCCATCTTTAACCTAGAACTGTCCTAATATGGCTGCATTTTACTGCACCAGATTACAGCCACATGACACTTCTTCCTGCCTGCATATGCATGTTGCACTCCAACCACTAGCGCTGCGTACAGGTGGCATTGGAACTTTTTTCTGGATGCCCCTTGTACATAAACTTTCGGAAGCTGATATCAACAGCATATTCCTGTTTTAATATTTGATTAGCTAAATCAGACACCTTTACAATGCAGTAGATTCCCCTTCCATAAATTGCTTGTGTTTAATTATTAACATGCTATGTGGAAGAAAGTCATTGGACAAAGTCAACTCTGAAACGAACTCCTCATGGAAAAGAGAGTACAGACGGGTATATATATATATATGGCAGCAGGAGGCTTCTCAGATCATTCGCTGATAAAATGGACAGGAAAGAGCCCAGTATGTTTGAAAGAGGGATCATAGTAGGCTGCTCCATAGGAGGCATGAGTATACGTAGCATAGCTGATGCCCGACAGGTCCCTAAATCAACTGTAGCCTTTGTCATCAAGAAGTGGAAGGAAAAGGGACACTGCAGCAATGTACCACGAAGTGGAAGACCCACGAAATTGGACGACCAGGACAGGAGAGTGCTAAAGAGGGAGATTTGAAAAAACAGGACCCGTCTGATGCATTCGATTGCAGAAGAGTTTCAAAGTGCGACTAATTTGACTGTTTCGACCAAGACACTTCACAAGGAGACCCATGCGCTTGGTTATCATGGTCGAGCCGCTGCTCACAAACCCCTGATAACAAAAAACAATAAACTGCAGAGACTATGCTGATGTAAAGAGCGGAGAAACTGGACGTTGGAGCAATGGCGGAAGGTCCTATGGAGCGATGAATCATGCTTCACAGTTTCGATCAGATGGGAGAGTGTAGGTATGGCGATTACCCGGAGAACATCTGTTACCCGAGTGTAGTGCCCACAGTGAAATATGGTAGTGGCGGCATCATGTTCTGGTGTTGTTTCAGCTGGCATGGCGTGGGTTCACTGGTACCGGTGTATGGCCACATGACGTCTGCATCCTACCGAGATATTCTCGACAACTCCATGTTCCCCACGTTGTAGCATTTCTATGGAAACTAAGAATGTGTGTTCCAGGACGATAATACGACTTGTCATGTTTCCAGGGCTACCATGGAGTGGTATGCAGAAAATAATGTCACCCAACTGGATTGGCCTGCTCAGAGCCCTGACCTCAACCCTATCGAACATCTATGGGACGAACTGGAGCATTGATTGAGGTCGCGATCGCCTCGCCCTTCTACACATTCATGGTTGGTGAATGTACTGCAGGAGGAATGGCGGAATATCCCACTCGGTGTACTACACAACCTTGTGGTCAGTTTACCACGACGAGTGGCTGCTGTTATTGCTGCCAAAGGCGGACAGACCTCCTATTGATTGCAAGAAAACTGATGGTATCTGCTGACATATGGTGTTCAATGACTTTCTTCCACATAGTGTACATACAGAAGTTGATTCATGTATATTGAGCCGAATTCAATGTGCGACTGTACCACGCATGCGCAACGCATTGCATCGCCGTGAGATTGCCACGAGGCAAGCAACAGTATGTCGTTAGTCACGCAGTAGAGCAGTGTAGTCGAGCGTAGTCTGATGCCGCCGAAACTGAACAGATTCTGGGAGGGGTACATTGTTGCCCTTTTCGACAGGAAGTTCACGGCGACGTGCATCGTAGAAATGTGTAACATGCGTAATTTTCGTGTAGGTCGTCCCACTGATTCGTATTATACGGAAATATGCGGCACAGAGTCCTGGACCCACCACACCGATGCGAGCAGCTAGAAACCAGCCTCCCGTGAAGAGGACCCAGCCGCTATTGCGTGTTGTTGGGCATATGGCGACCTCCGAAAATCCCCCACAGCATGCAATGGCCAGCAAATGCCGCACATCGCAGGTGACAATCAATCGCGCCATTCACAGGGATTTACACCTCAAGGTTGTTCGCAAGAGCAGTGTGCACTCCCTGAAACCGTGTCATGTGGCTGAGCGAAAAAGGAACTGCAGGAGGCTGTATAAACGTCATCTAGCAGGTGATCGGTGGAAGTTTGTTGTGACCCTTGATGAGGAGTGGATTTACCTTACAGACTGTGATAAAGTTCGTGCCATTACATACAGACCTGTTGACGCCAAGAGCCGAAGCACGTTCTTCCGCCAGTGCGCAGAGAGCTTCCCAAAGGGTTCAGGATTGTGGCCGGTTTCTCGTACAGGGGCAAACTGCGTCTCCGAAAGGAAACATCAAAAATCAATGCTATGTACTACCAGACTCATGTCCTGACTGAAATGTACCAGCATGAAATTCCAGCATTGTACGGACAATACGTGAACCATGTTGAACTCCACCAAGACAAGGCATCCAGCCACACGGCGAAAACATCGCTGGAATTCTATCGCCATATGGAACAGGAAACTAGAATTTCTGTAATTCCCTTCTTTGACATCCCTGTCAAGAGTCCAGATGCCAGCCCAATGGACTATTGCGCTTTCGGACTCCTCAAGCGTCGCCTGTCCCATTGTCAAGTCTGCACCGTCTCCCTTGTCAAGTCCGCACAGTCTCCGGCCTGTGGAAAGCCTGTAACGAGGAGTGGGATGCAATACCCATGCAACGCAGTCTCCTGCAATGGAAACTCCAATGCTGGGCAATAATCAGTAGTGGTGGCCTGCAGATTGAACACAACCAGTGTTGGAAACACAGCATTTCCTAGGTACGTGGCACATTCGAATTCGGCTCAATATAAATGAATGAACCTCTGTGTATATATACCCTTTTCACCAGTAATAATGGTATAACTGCATGTTGGCAGTTTCACTTGGATATACTGTGAATGTTCGTACTGAAGGAGAAGTCCCATTGATAATGTAAGGAAATATGGCACTTTGTTTTGTATGTTTCAATTGTTCACTTGTGTGCAAGGATTAAGTTGTTTGCTTTACACAGAAAAGAGAAGTAGGTTTGTGCATTGAAAAATGAGTCTGCACTCATCGTTCTTGCAAGCAGAGGGTTCCAAACCTCAGTGGAAATATCAACATATAGCGAGAAAGGCTAAAGAGATTGAAAATCACAAAATTCCTTTTTGCATCACTCTCACTCTAATCTCATTTAGTCGTAACTTTAAAAATAATGAAATATTTTATTGAATAACTGGCTGCATATGACAAAATCCCATAATTCCTCCCTAGCTTGTGAATAGTAATAATTTTCCAAGTTCACTATTTAGCAGTTTGAATGCAAATCATAGAGAAATGAAGACAATTTCATGGAAGCTAATATATGTACTTAATATACCTGGATCTGTATGATTTTCTTATTTCCATTTGCAAAAACATGAATTTAGTTTATAATTGTCCTGGAAAAGTCGGGAATTTCATTTCTGCTTGTCTGTAGCCACCCTAACATACTGATTCGTGCGTAGCTCAAACGACAAGTGATTTTGAAACTTCTGTACTTGATTGCCGATGGGGCAGGGCCAGGGGCTGTAATGTACCGAATGTAATTTTTATTTTTGACATTGTTGTGTGATGATAAAAAATAGTAAAGAAAAAATATAATTGAAACTTGTTTACGATGCCCACACAACAATTAATTGAAACTTGTTTACGATGCCCACACAACAATGACTGTGGCACGGAGAATATTTTTTTCCCAATAATGTTCGCATGACTATCAATTGTTGGCGGGATAAAAAAAGGGGGTGTTATTGTTTTGTACTAGTTGATTAGAAAGGACGTCATCTGCTTTTATTTTCTTTGTCCACAATTTCCTTATCCTGCCATCGATAATATAAACTATCCGTTGTGCTAAAGCCACGAAGAATAAATTATAAAATAACTGATATATGTAAGACAATTGCGAAATTATGCAGAAATATATCTTATTACGTGAAAATGAAAGAAATATTTTGGAAAAAAGCGAAATTGGTAAAATATGTCAAGTTTGTCTATTGTGGCTGAATTTCATCAGATACATAAAGATCTTGCCCCAGTATTTGATCCAGTGCCCCCCCCCCAAAAAAAAAATAATGTTATAACATAAAGTCAAACATTTATCTAAAATAGTAACTATGAAGGTTAGATAAAATACACTGCCATTTCTATGTAAATTTGAATTTTTTTAAAAAAATTCTAAGCTCTTACTATTGGATTAAAAATTATAGATACTCAAGTTTCAACAATACTTAAAAATTAACCACTAGTCCGACGTAAGAACGGGTTACATCAAAAGTTAGCGTATTCAGTTCCACGTTAAGGTATAGTAACAATTTTTTTTGTATGCCTTTGATTTTTTATCGTGAGAACAAAAAAAGTGTTTTCCCCCCTCCCCAAAGGATCTCTCTCTGTAACTTGCAGCGTGTAACCAACCATTCACAAGCCACTGAAAATATCTCTTGAGAGCTACCGTAAGCTCACCATGGATGGTTTGGTGATCCTGCTATAGCTATGACAATATACAACCAGAATATTTGGTGAGAAGGATGAAACACCTTCAGGGATCCATTGGTTCAGGTGCTCCACATTTCTGATCTTGACAGAGTACACTTTTTACCTTGCATAGCCCCATGGATAAAAATCAAAGGGGGCAAGATCTGGTGAGCATGGTGGCCACCTCCGGTCTTTCAATATAACTGTAAGATGACATTCTCTAGCATTTGTGACATGGCATATACTTCAAACGTATCATATGATCAAAATGAAGCCTTGATTATGATAATCAACTTGTATAATGTCATGAGCAGTTTCATTGGCTCATATCGTTACGGGAGTAGACCTATCCCGACACATGAAACTTCCACATGCACACACACACTTGCTCTGTAACCCCCACCCCCCTATCTCCTGCATACACCAGAAATTGGAGAGAATCTCTTCATTTAGCCATTACTTTTTTTACTAATATGATTTATTTCAGACTATAAATCATTATTATTATGAACATCCTATGTATTTCTGTATGTTTCGCATGGACCTGTGGACTGTTAAACTATGATAGTGCTGCCACCTACAGAAAATTTTGTACAAATCTGCAGTGGTAATTTACGTTCTGTTTGAAAGCATTTTAGTGACAATAATTCACTGTGCATATGCTTATGTGAGCAGGTTGGTAAAATTATATTTGGTGGTGTTACCTTATTTTATGTAAAAAATAAATCTGTTCCAGCAATTTCTTTGCAATAGGTAACTATATTAAATATATCAGTTCAAATGATATTTCTGTTTTGAAATAAATGTTAACGCGAGTGTGCAATCTCCTGAAACAACAAGGAAGTAACTTTCTGGTGGTTATAAAACATCAAACTTGTGTGAAACATACACAAGAAGAATTACATTAATTTGAAATACCGTACTCAAGTATAATGCACACTTTTTTTCCAAAATTTTTGTCCTCAAAAACTGTGGTGAATGTTATGCACGGAATAATTTAGACTGCCAATATGAAACCATACAGGGTCATTCCATGATTTTGTAACACTTGCATTGATGTTTCATGTTATATCGTTGTAAAGCTTAAATTCTGCAGTTTCTGAATATGGCAACTGTATTCCATTCAAAATGGTGAGACTAATGTGCAATGCTGTTGAAATAGGCCGATCACAAAATGAAGGAACATTCTAATGGGTACTTTGGATGAAAGAAACGATAAGGAAAAATAAAATAATAATTAAAATGTATTACTGGCCAAACAGCATGACATATATGGAGTGTGTAAATGCCTTAATGGAAGAAATCTTGTGCTGCTAACTGTTAGTTTGAGGGTCCTGAATGTTTCTTGTGTAGTTGTTACATTAGATGAGCAAAAGTCTTGCACTATATTTGGAAATATCACTCTGAAGCACCAATACAAGCTGTGACTAACATAACCACATCAATGTTACTAACATGTAGGCCCTACAACATTGCTGTATTAGACACATTTGCTGGCCTCTTGATGGGCATAGCAGCAGCTTTAAGATCTACAACCAAGAAAGCCATTCCTTGAACATGAATTATACTGCACATTATATATGAGATATATTTGTTAGGTCACTTTTCCCCATCAAGAACCAGGGTGCGCATTATACACGCATGCATATTATACTTGCGTAAATACGGTAGATACTTAAGTTGAATTTTGTAGAAGGAAATACGAGGGTTGGGGCAAAAGTCATTGCAACTATTTTTTTTCTTGTAGATACCAGCCCGGTTGGAAAATGCGACGTATACAGATGAAAGAACGAGGGGGGGAACTACATGTGGGGACAGTTGAAATACGCGAACATTGTGTCTCACATATTTATTACGATAGTGTACAATACAATACTGGTTTGATCGTGCAAAATTAATTACATACCTGTTCTACAGAACAAAACTGGGGCTAAAGGCCCTCAAAGTAGTCACCTGCCATGTGCACCAGACGCTGCCAACGATGTGGGAGACTCGGAATACCATCTGCGTCACCATTGGCCGCACCATGTGTGAATCGGGTAATCTGTTGTTCCACAGCATTGGCAATGTCGTCTCGTGTCGCAAACCGCCTTCCACGTAGTGGTTCCTTAACCTTGCGACGTGGCGTTCGGAAGAAATGTCCGGACCTTCTGGACAGTGCAATCATCCTGCACGACAACGCTAGACCACATAAAGCAGACTGTGTACGGCGGCAACTGCAACGTTGGGGATGGGAAGAAATGGAGCACCCGCCGTACTCTCCTGACATTTCGCCCTGTGACTTTCATCTCATACGCAAGGTTAAGGAACCACTACGTGGAAGGCGGTTTGCGACAAGAGACGACATTGCCAATGCTGTGGAACAACAGATTACCCGATTCACACATGGTGCGGCCAATGGTGACGCAGATGGTATTCCGAGTCTCCCACATCGTTGGCAGCGTGTGGTGCACATGGCAGGTGACTACTTTGAGAGCCTTTAGCCCCAGTTTTGTTCTGTCAACTGTAGAACAGGTATGTAATTAATTTTGCACGATCAAACCAGTATTTTCCTGTACACTATCGTAATAAATATGTGAGGCACAATGTTCGCGTGTTTCAACTGTCCCCACATGTAGTTCCCCCCCTCGTCCTTTCATCTGTATATGTCGCATTTTCCAACCGGGCTGGTATCTACAAGAAAAAAAATAGTTGCAATGACTTTTGCCCCAACCCTCGTAATTATTTCATTCAAATTTTAATAAATGTTCATGAATTTATTTCAACTTGCAATTTTGTTTTTTCACAGATAATAGAGATCGTCGTTACAACCAGTTGTTGGCAAACAACAGAGCGTTGGCTAAGGCTCTTGCAAACCAGAAATTGGATTCAAATCAGCTCTGTGAGAGACTGCTTCAAATGCAGTCTGAGAATAATGAATTGAAAGAGAAGAATGTCCAACAAGAAACATTATTTAGAGCATCTGCTGCTGTCCATCAAATCAACGTAAGTTTCTAATTAACATTCAAATGAAAATATTCTGTTTCTTCATGGTGTGGTGCAGTAAACGTATCACAATATTGTTTGAAATAATTCTGTGCTTCCACATTGCTCTCTTTCGAACATTTAATTTCAAATGCATTCAGTAACATATGTGGGTTGTAAATTTGAAAGTGGCAACACTGTCAGAAAGAGGTGATAAAGCCGTGCATGTGTTACTGGTGAGCTGGGGCCCATGTCGATGCATGGGGTGTCAAAAGTGTTCGGTGTAGTGAGTGCAGTTGTACAAGGTTAAAATTTACTATTTTATGTCCTGCCCTAAACATGTTTACAAAGGTAGAACAGTGTGGATCAAAATCCAGGTGACTCATGTAAAAAATGCAGGAGAATGTCAGCAAGATTTGCATGAAGCCTGTAGCAAAATACCTAGCTGTATCTGATGGTTGCAGAATGGGTAAGTGCATTTCTTGGGGAGGATGGGATTTGCCAGTGAGCACAACCTCAATGTGAGAAAAGGTACATCATTTTAGTTTCCCCACATTATCACCATTGTCCAACCATCAGATTTGGCTAGGTATTGCTACTACAGGCTTCATGCAAGTCTTGATGGAATTCTCCTTCATTTTTGCCATGAGCCACAATCACTGTACTACCTTTGTAAACCTGTTTAGGGCAGTACACAAAATTTCAACCTTCTACATACGCAAAAGCACCCACTTCACCAACTACTTTTTGCACTCCACACACCGACATGGTCTCCAACTGATAATGCTCACTGCCTGATAGCACATGCAAGGTGCCTTCATCTCTTTCTGACAGTGTTGCCACTTTTAAATTTACAGCCCACAAGGGTCGTTCAAGGTTGACCAAGACTTTTATTTACAAAAAGTTGGAAAGTCCTACAAGCACCACACTAGACCAGTTTTTCAAAGGATTCCCTTGAACATCCAGGCACTGTTGCCATCTTTGTTCCAGTTCCCAGCATCCTTGGGCATAGAAGGAAGTTGACTGCTATCTTGGCCACTGCCGGAATATTTTTATTTTTTTCTCAGCGTTTCATTTTTTCTTTATTGCTTGCCTCAGATGCTCTTTAAGAAGGTCAAACAAATCTGATATTCACTGAGGGCAGTCCAGAGTGTAAGGACATGGAACAAAACCTCCCAGTGTATTTTGGCAATAGTTGTTACTGTCAAATTAATCATGTGGAGCCAGGCATTATCATGGTGAAGAATGACATTCTCAGACAACATTCTCTGTCTTTTCTTGCAAATGGAATAGCATACGTCACCCTTCATCAATGTGCAGTGGACATTAATTCTGACCCTTTGTCAAAAAAATTCACATTAATACCTTACATGTCCAAGTCCGATGAACGGATTCATCCATGCAGTTCATTCATCAGAGACTATTGTTCTTCGCCAAACTTTTGATCGTGACATCATTTTTTTCCCCATACTGTGCTTCCAATCTTCTCAAAACTTCAACTGGAACCTTCTCCTTCACAATAAATTTGATAATACACCTCTTTCCCACAGATAGACACACATTACGTGCTGCCATTTTTACTACCACTACTGACTTAACAACCTCTTTCATTTGTCATTAGTTTTCTTCACTGCTTCTTCATACATTTTTTAAATTATCTTCTTTCATTGGTCTGACCAGTTCTTGTGGTGCAAATTTCAGTCAAAGGTGGTGCCTTCTGGAAGGAATTAGGTCAAATAATTATGCTGTTTTTGTGCTGTTTTTGTATTGTTTTTGAACAAAATAATGTTATTTTCTTCAAAAGCCGGTGCCACATGCACTGAGACTAGGGCTGAGCCGATACCAATGTATCGGTATTGGTGGATACCAGGGGTATCGGTAAGATCTGTTCAATTTTTTTCGTCAATAGCATCCGATACCGAAGGTTGATTGATTGATTTGCACTTTTTGTGCCACTATTGGCTAATTTGCGAAGATGGGAATGAATCATGATATAATGAAATTGATGAACGTACATTCACAATCATCCATGCCCAGGCCAGGATTCAAACCCGGGACCCCTGGCGTTGTAGCACATTGTGCTAACCACTCTGCCAAGGGGGCCGGCAATGATACCAAAGATTTTGAGTGGCTAGAGTGGCCAAGAGAAACAATTCATTTGTCACGATTTGTCCTTTTCAAAAGTTTGTTTACCCTTCCTTGTGACGGCATGGGGTCCCGCACAACAATTCCATGTACAGTTCCGAAAATGATGCACCCCCCTGGGAAGCAGATGACAAGATCAAAGGCAGGGCTAAAGTGAAAGCACTGCGGCCAAACGTGGCATTGAAGGCATGTAACTGCCTGGTGGTCAACTCTATGTGGAAATAATAGAAACCATCAATTGCCAATTCTTTCTTGCAAACTCATAGGTTAAGAACGTGATGTTTTCAAAACAAGCATTATTATAATGCTAGGCTCATTCCTGAGTTCCTGGGAAAGGGATGAATGTCGCTGTGGGAGGGAGGGTTGTGGATTTTCTTATTGTGCTCTTACCCCTTCTGTGTGACTGCTGTCCATGCCGACACTGCAGTGACTTGTTTTTATTGCAAATCACAGAGAATAGTGGACAGCAGGACATATACAGAGCTGCCAAGTGAACATTAAATTATTTCTGTATTTGTGTATATTTTTACGTCATTTTCTCCCGTCTCCAGGTTAATCCAAACGATAAGAATGTTGTTTACATTTGTATTTATTTTGCATTCCTTGTACAGTCCTGGACACTGCCGGCTTGTAACGATTCCATTGAAAGTCAATGTATTCATTACAAGCCGTCAGTGTCCGTGACTGTACAAGCTGTATGCTATTAGCACTATATTTTACACGCTATAACTTTCTCTCCCCTTAAAGACATGTATAATGAAATGAAGTTATAATAATACACAGATTTCTTTGGTGTATCTGCAACACTTGAATAATGCTTGCAACCTTTCAAAAACAACTTTTTTGTTTTTTGCATACTCTGGGGTTAGAAAAAAGTTCACATAAAATGTTACAGAACATTTTAAGTGATACAATGCCATAAGAGAATAATGTGGAAGTATTTGATATCATTAATAGGATGTGATGCGAGTTTTGTGTCTTAGTAACTAGCCTTTGTTATTTTACTGGAATTATACAAGTATCGGTATCAGCATCGGTATCGATTGCAATTGGTTAAGGTATCGGTATTGGCTCTGCCCTAATGTGAGACATAATCATATATCCCCAAAATTCTTGTGCAAAGAAAAATTACATATTGCAGTCCTGGAAGGAAAAAAAATGAATATAACAAACTTACTTTCTTTACTGCCCATCTTCCACCCCTGACTTAATGCTCGACTGCCTTGCAGTGATGCCACCGAAGCTGTTTTCAAATTTTCTTGTCATTAAAATAAAAAAAAAAAATACCAAATCTGAAAAATTGTGTGAATGCTCACATATGAAGGGCTCAGGTGTAAAACATGGTAAGTGACATTTTGGTCATCTCTGAGTACATTACGAAAAAGGGTTATTAAAAGCTATACTGTAGATAAGTTGTTTTCGTGTTGTTTTTCCCAATTTCGCAAGGCTTTACTGAGTCCAATGCAAATTGTATGACATGGCAATTTTACTCGAAAGTTGAAGGATGATACATTTTACTTTGTTATTCAAATATGACCAAAATGTCACTTACCATGCTTTACACTCGAGCCCTTCATATAATTTTTCAGATATCATAGGGTTTCTATACAAGTGGAACATTTTGAAAAAGGCTTTGATAGTATAGGCTAAACGTCCAGCTGAGCCTTCATGTGTCTGGGGTGGTTATAATATCAAGTTACTGGCCTCCTCAATGGCACAGTGGTTGCTTTGTCGCCTTGTATTCCCGGGTTCGATACCTGGTGGAGGCTCATAGTGGTTCGGATCACACTTTAAACTGTAGGTCCAGTCCCGATTAGCCTTACTGTGCATAAAGTAGACTTAAAACACTAATTCAATCAATCAATCAAAAGTATCAAGTTACTGTATTGTTTAGATTTGTGTGGCGGAAGTTTTAATTAATACCAATCTGGCAGTGCTGTGGGATGTGGGGCGCTGGACTCTATGAACTTGTGCATTGTGCTTCATTCCATTTGGGTTAGAGAGTTTTACCAATGGTCTGTGTTTCATTTTATCTGCCAAGAATCTCA
Source organism: Lepisma saccharinum (assembly GCF_977018435.1). NCBI lineage: Eukaryota > Metazoa > Arthropoda > Insecta > Zygentoma > Lepismatidae > Lepisma > Lepisma saccharinum. The sequence goes on along the minus strand of NC_139237.1, from coordinate 53,362,920 downwards.
ATTTTTTCTTTAAAAAGCTAAATTGTCAGTAGGCTCTGATTAAATTGGTAATTTAAGTCTGTACTTTTGACCCTTTAACTAGTTTTGCATAACCTAAATTAATGGGAGGCACAAAATTAATTGGTTGCAACGATAAGTACAATAATGGAAACTTGAAACTTCTCCATGCAATAATAATGTATCTTTCAAACCTGATGTTTCAAGTGTAGCTGTGTGTTCTTGTTTCAAGAGGATTATGCAAGTAAATGTGTTATGCTGATATATACATACTACATGTACTATGTGAATAATTTGTTTTTTTCTGAATATTTTCGCAGGAAATGAGACAAGAAATGGAAAGTTTCCTAAGAAAGGTTTTGGAACATATGATGGGCATGTCGGAAAATATTGATAAAGCATGGACATTGCTGGATAGGATGAAGAGACTGTCCTCTGTTTCTGCGCTACATGATTCACACTCAGGTAATTGGAATTGTTAATATTCTGTTTTCCAGAAATGAATTCAATGAGGTGACCGGTATTGGTTCACAAGTACAGTGACTTGGGATCCAGTGTGATCCAGTGAGTAGGGCATCTCCACTACCATGCTGGAGATGCAGTATCGGAAACATTGCTGTATTCTGCATATTATCATGTTTATCAGCCTTAAACCAACTTCTCTCACAAAATATGGTTTCAAGATTTAACTATAATACGGGGTGGTCCAAAAAGGAGTTTACAACTTTATAAGTGCATAAAAAATTATTCAGAAACGTTACAGAACTGGTTGTAAGAAAATACATCAACTTCCACTAGCATTGTGGAATCGTACCAAATTCCTCCACTGCAAGCGCCAGTGGCAGTTCCATTAAAAATGGCTGCTTTCACAGGTCAAGAGCGAGTCTGCTGTGTGTAAAGGCCGCATCTACTTCCAACAGGATGGCATACCATCTCGCTAACTCACCGAAGTCCGGGATATCCTCGATAAACCAATTTCCAAGTGGATGAATAAAATCTCAGAAGTAAAAATCAAGGAGGTCAGAGCAGTTGAACAAGGTGGCCAATTGGTCTATCTCGACCTATCTATCACCCTGGAAATCGCTTATTGAGAATATCTCGGACTTCAGACTCCCCTCTCACCTTGAACTCTCACTTTATTTGTGTAAAGAGAAACAATAAATAAGAAATGTTTGTGCAAACTAGGTCTAATTTTCAGGATATGCCACTGATCGGAAAGTATCTACTGGATTTAATCTGGAGCATTATTGTTGGCTCATTCAGACTATCAAATAATCTGTCCCATCTTTGTTTTTTAGCAAATTTAGATCATTGCTAGTGAAAATTATAGAGGCAGCAATTGATTCTATTTCATGTCAACATTTGGTTGAAAACAATTTCAGCAAGGAAAACTTCATAAATAATGACTTTAACTCTTTAATGCTCTTTCAGGTATTCTAAGCAGGAGTGAGGTTGGTCCATTCGGGAGCAGCCCCCAGAGTACACCACCAAAACAAGTGGTGAGTCCTATGGTTAGTGGCCATACCATTAAAAAGCCTACCATTACTTTGAAACGAATGAATGCAGAAGAAATGGTGGAGCTTCAGCAGGCAAGAGCGTTGCAAAGGCCTGTAGGTGAGTACGAATATAGTTATAGTAACTATCAGGCCTGTATCGATATCATTGTATCAGTACTGTGACATTGGTATCAGAAATTATTGGTTTGAATTATTGTATTTATACAGGTAGCAAATCCATGTGCAAAATCTCAGTTTTCATTAATCTTCCTCAATATTATGCATCGAAAGTATACTGAATTTACTCATGTATAATGCACACTTTTTCCAAAAGTTTTGCCCCCAAAAACTGTGGTGGCGTATTATGAATGGTATAATTCAGGCAGTCAACATTAAAGCCATGCATGTTTTCACTATATCACTGCATATAACACATATATATCAACAGGTGCAAATGCAAATTACCAAGTTGGATTTCTTTAGTAATAATTTTTTTAAAAAAAAACACTATGAAAATGAAATGGCCATTTCCCATGATTTTTTACTTTGTAACAGAACGTTTTGCGACTGCTCCATTCTAGCAAAATTCAAGTATGCACCTCCCGCCACGTGGGATGCATGTCAGTGGTATTTGTCAGGTGACAAATTAATAGAAAATAACTTCTTGAGCGCAAGGAAGCAGAACCTGATCCTCACGACTAGCTCGTCCTATCCATTGATTTGGTAACCTTCTGTTGATTTCCCTCCTGACATCCTGGTGCCAATGTGGGGGTGCCCCATCCTGCTGGAAATGTCCTCTTCCAGCTGCGGGAAAAGCCATTTCTGGAACATGTGAAGGTAGGAAAGTCCGTTTACAGTGTCATCCTCGATGAACATAGAGCCATACGCCTTGTTACAGGTAACCGCACAAAACACGTTCACCTTGGGGGAATCACAAACGTGTTCTTCGTAAACATGAGGATTTTCTATAGCCCAGATCCTCACATTTTGTATGTTTATTTTCCCGAAAGTTGGAAGGTAGCTTCATGACTGAAGACAACCAACTCAATGAAACCATCTCTTTCCATAAGGTTTTGCATAGCAACGCAGAATTCAAGTCTCTTATCCTTGTCTGTAGGTTTAAGCTCCTGCAACAATTTCAATCGGTAAGGTTTAAATTTCAAACGTTTTTGCAGAATCTTCCACACTGTTGTCTGCTACAAGTTCAATTCTCTGCTTGCACGAACCGTTGATTTTTGGGGGCTTCTGACGAAAGTTGCATGCACACGCTCAACTGGTTCATCACTAACACCTGGCCGGCCTGTTGATTTCCTCTTGCAGATACACCCACTTTCTTTATATTGTCTGTACCACTTCCGAATTGAGTGCACGCTTGGTGGATCTAACCCGAACTTCGTCCTAGAACTTCGTTGCGGAGACAAATAACTGACTGTTGTACATGCAATTCCAGGACACGAAATGCTCTCCTGTCTTAGTTTCCAGCCATCTTGATTTAGTGTCGCCCTAGTGGCGGAATGTGTAACTAAACATCAGTATTGCCAGACACTAAAACTTTTTGAGTTTTTCTTTCATTTAACATAAGTTGCATGTCATTGTGAATAAATAAACGTGAGTTATTAAACTTTGAAATCGGGAAGATCATTTACAATAGCCCTGTAAATTAGATGTAATTGTTTGTTGCTTTTCCCCATCAAAAAACCATGGTGAACATTTACACGCTCACACATTATACATGTTTAAATACAGTATTTCATGATGATCGTCTCATATGCCAGTGTATGAACATTTTTAAACACAGTTCTGGTACATGGTACAGTACAATAAACATATTGAAGGTATTTTGTAGGAAAAGTTCTGTTGCCATTTTTTGTTTATGTCTGATTAATTTCAAAAGATCCCTGGCATCACCAAGGTAGGTTCATCATAGTTGTCACTACCTGCATTAATGAAGGCAGTGGTCCTCGAAGTTAATTTGAGGACAACAAACATAACAATGTGAAAATATGGAACAAAATACAATTCTGATAGATTGTACTTTGAAACTGTTCTGAATATCTTTGAAGTACAATTATGTTCGAGTTTATGTAGGAATAAATTATCAAAATGTCAGTTCAGAAAATGAGCACCTAAATTTCTAAGTATGGATTTAATTTGCTAAAACAAACATTAAAGTCACTGGTTACATGTAGTATTAATAAAGGAAATGTTCACAGCTGGCTCAGCCAAGCACGTTAAGGCTCTACTGGACATTTGACAGATGCCAGGGTAGTTTTTTTTTACGAATTTTCCACTCCTTTCGAAAAACTGGTGTGATATTCCAAAATTTGAAAAATTATATCTGCTAAGAATTCCTTCAACAGAATTCACGTGAATTTTCATGTGGTTTGCTTTCACTGTTGTCCAGAAAATTTCAATAGTTTCATGGTTACATAAGTTTATTAAACTATTGATAGACAACTGTGAATGCAAACGACTTGAAGATTCACGGGAATGCTCTAGTTTTTGGAATATCGTAGCTGTTTGAAAGGAGAGGAATATTTGCAAAAACTCGCCCTGTCACCAACCAAAGTTCTTAAGTGGTCGACTTTCGAAACTGTTATCAAAGTTCCAGAGTTTTGAGTTCCAGCTTTGACTAAATAACCAAACTAATAAGAAAAATCAGTCAATTCATGTAATCATACCCTCATTGTCACTATTAGCGTAAAACTTCTCCTTGCATGTAGCACCCTACTATGAAGGCACATTTAGGTGATGTGGGGGTAGGACCCCACACATTCTTGATCTCAGCAATTTTGGAATTGATGTGATCAACACCATGCTCTGGCCACCTTTACCCCCCATATACCCGTTGGATTTGATCCTGGGTGACCCTAGAGCCACTTTATATGGGAACAAGGCTGGAAAAATTTCACCCTGGGATCCTCATGGCTGCCCTACAGACTACACCGTGGCTGTATTAGCCAACAGTGGCATGGAATATCATAAATGGAAGTACATTCTTCACAGAATTAGTGTAATTTAGTATTGGAGGGGTTGATTAATTTTATAGCAGTATTTGCATCAATTAAAATTTTATCTATCCATTATTTATGAATTGTCTTCTTTCATCCTATGATGTAGTAACCAGACCCTTTGATTTGAGTGTCATAAATGAACACTTGGAGAATACACCAGAGGAAAGGACTGAGAGTCCCCTGACTACCCATGAAGAGGAGCTCAGTGAGGTATTGTATACAACTTCAGTTTTCTATATTACTCTTTGGTGATAATAATAAATTGTTGATCACTTGCATGATTCTCACTAATGGAAAAACCTGGAAGAGTTAGGAGATTATAAGTAGAGGCATGCATATTTTGTTTTTGATGAAAATACAAAATGTGAAATAACATGCTGTAAAATTCATTTTTCATGTTTCTGAAAGGTGTGAGGTGCATTTTCTTACCCTGTTTTGTCAGGAAATGATGCAAAATGAACTGCAAAATGTGAAATAGACTCTTAAACACGAAATTTAGAGTTTATTTACCAACGCAACACTTACCGAAGTTTGAATTAGCCTGTGATTTATGCAGTTCACGGAAAAATGATTAACTCTGCTGTAAATATTTGAGAAGCAAAATTGGACCCCTTTACAGAGGAATAAACTTAATGCTTTGGTAACTACTTAAATGTGTTATTAGAAGGGATGTTTATTTTGTGTAGTAAGTGCAATTTTGAAATCAAATTTAGGATTACGTTCACAATTTTAAAACCAAAATCTCATTTTATATACCACTTTTGATCTGATTTTTCACTGCTGTAACACCAACATTTTATTTTATTTACCACTTTTGAACCCGAAATTTATTGTTTTTGTACTGAAATTTTGCTTTTTCATTTACAAAAAAATATGTGCCTCTAATTATAAGTACACTGGCTCCTTGCAATGAATGTGGATTTTTTTGTATATATCTGTAAATCCTATTTTGATATAAGAATTGGTTTTTAAGAAAAAAGAAATACTAAAAATTATTCTGCTGCTTTCAACTGGAGCCATGGCTTTCTTATTTCGGCTCCCAAAATATGCTCTGAAAAGAATTATGTTAATTTTAAACATTACCGAATGGGTATAAAATTCGAAATTACAGAAGGATATGGAAATTTATTTGTAAATACATACGGACCTTGATTTTATGATTTTCAGGCAAGTAAGTCGAAAAACTTAATGTAAATGTGGGAAAATGTTGTAACATTTGGTCTATTGGCCACATGAGGATTGGATATATGTGGGAATATGTAAATCAGGGTTGCACTGTACCTGGAAAAGTCGATGGAATTTGCCCAAAGAGAAGGATTATTGACCTAACATTTTTGTAAGTGACAGAGAACCTCCCCGGTGGTGTAGTGGTACATTGTCACCTTGTAATTAATGGGTTCCAGTTTAGCTTGTGGAGGTACATTGCACAATCTTCAGATCTCACTTCCAACTGTAGGTCCAGTCCAATCAAGGCTTTCACAGCTAAGTGAATAGAAAAATAAACTGACTTTGTAAATGTTAAACTGCTGATTTGGTTTTGATAGTGATTACATGGATTTAGAATGCATATACAGTAAAGTAAATTTTTTCAACATTTGATTATGATAAATGCACAAATATTGTGCTCAATGTATCATCATGAGAAAGTACTATCTGATGTTTACAAAAAGCTAATGAAAACTTACCAGGTGGAAATAAATATATATATATATATATATATATATATATATATATATATATATATATATATATATATATATATATATATATATATATATATATGAAGAAAAGTATACCAGTGCACTTACATGCAAAATTCTCAATTCGTCCACAATCTTCTCCACTGTTACTCACCTGTTTGCAGTAATTAGTTTATACAGGGTGGTCACAAAGTTGGTGTACCACTTTAATTTTTGACACTAGGATGGTAATAGTTGTTTTACTTGATATGAACACATACCTGTGTCATTGATTAACCACCTCTGGGATTTCTTGGAGGCTCTTCAGAATGTATTGAGGAGAACGTTACTGCCGGGAAAAAGGTCTTATTCACACTTGCATCGCGAAGTGTGCCAAAATATGGTGCAGAGTTCGGCCGTGCTACGAAAAAGACTGTCTCCATACCGATGTTCCAGACACTTAAAACAATCAAGTATGTGTTCATATCAAGCATTCAACTATAACCATCGTAGTGTTAAAAATTCATGGGGGGGAGGGGAAGTACGCCCACTTTGTGACCTCCAGTTCATGTTGTTCAATGCTGTAACTTATCATCAAAGTTGACATTCTTCTCTTCCAGAAATGACAATATTTTTCTATCTTTATGCCAATTCTCAAACAATGTGTACCATTTTTCAGTCAACTGGTACAAATTTGCATTATAAGTGTGCATGACACGCAGTTGGCAACACATTTTGCCAACAATAAGCAACTCACTGCATGAACTTCCACTTTGGATACTATTTTCAGCTGACACGACATTGTTCTAGAATGATAACTGATGAACTGTTTCTGTTATGTTGAAAACATTACTCTGGATGTGAATCTGAAGTACCGGGTGTTGCATAAATATGTGAGGGGTTACAAATATTTATTGCAAGTAAACTATTGAACTTACGTTAATGAAACCAGTCCAGAACGATCGAAGAACACGAACAGTTTCTTTGACAGCTACAAATGTTCAATATATGCACCACGGGTAACACGGCATACATCAATATGATAGGAACGCAAACAGTTTGTGCGTGCATGTTTCGTTAAGCTGAGAGTTCATATCCCTGCTGCTAGGCGACATTCAAATCTCCCACATCACTCACAATGTTTTGGTCCCCAAGATCACCAGACCTTACACTGTGTGACTTCTTTTTGTGGGGTTTCATCAAAGACATGGTATTTGTCTCGCCGATGCCGCGTGATATTGTAGCCCTAAGGGAGAGTACCATCGCAGCGATAGACACTATCAATAGGCCCAAGTCGATGTGTGTGGCAAGAAGTAGACCATCGTGTCTGTGTGTGCAGCGTTACCCATGCTGCACACATTGTAGTTGTACAAAATAATTGTTTATTTTCCTCGTTCGTTATGGACTGGTTTCATTAATTTAAGTTCAATAGTTTACTTGCAGTAAATTTTTGTAACCCCTCACATATTTATGAAACAACCAGTATAATAGCTGTTGTTAAAAGTTTCATTAAAATATCCCCTTTTCTGATTCGGTCACATAATGACTTCCTGTCTTTTTCAGCAATGGTGCAAGTTATATTCAATATGATGATGCATTGTATATGCATGTTCAGTATTTTAAGAGCTAAGAACTTCAAAAATACACACGCACACACAAAAAAGTGAACAAACAAACAAACAAAAGCGAACAAACAGAGAAAATACAAAGTTGAGTTACTCTGTTTTTTTTGTTCTGAATAGTATTTTATATCACTGACCAAATTAAACAATTTCTTGTGGCACATTGCCAACCTTCATGGCACAGTGGTTAGATTCAAAGTCAGGGTTCCTAAGTTTGAGTCCTAGGTTAGACACATACTTTCTATTGTGTTTCATCATTTATTTCTTTATCACTCTTCATATTCATATTTGTGATTAACATGAAGAAATTAACAAAGAAAAGGAATAAAAGAAAGATACAATTTTTGATCTCTTGACAATTGAAAAATATGAAAAGTTTTTTGTAGTTTTTTCTTTGTGTGTGTGTAATGTGCTGTATTTTTCTGTTCAGGATATTATTTTTGTTTCTTTTCAGGAAGAGGAGACATTTACTAGAAGGTCACATTCCGTAAGGAATATAGACATGCGTGGAGGAAGCGTATTCCTGAAAGGTAATGAATTCTTTATAACATATTTCAGTAAAGGTTCTTCACTCTTAAATATTTGCATAACAATTGATAAACATAAGGGCATGCATATTTTGTTTTTGATGAAAACCTGAAATGTGAGATGACATACTGTAACGTTCATTTTTCATGTTTTTGAAAGGTGTGAGATGCATTTTACAGCCGTGTTTTGTTACAAAATGGTGGGAAAAGAATGCAAAATGCGAAATAAACTCTTAAATGCGAAATTTAGAGTTAATTTTCCATCGTAACGTTTTCCGAAGTCTGAATTATCCTGTCAGTTATGCAATCGTGGGAAACTAATAAATTCTGCTGTAAATATTTGAGAAGCAAAAATGGACTCCTTTACAGGAATAAACTTAATACTCTAAAAACTAAAAACTACATAAATGAATTTGACAGGATATGTTTAATTCATGTAATAAGTACAATTGAGGCACATTGCACAGTGGTTGGGATTCCACTATAAACCATAGGTCCAGTCCTGATTAGCCTACATGCACATAAAGTGGACATAAAACTTCAAAAAAACAATTGGATTTCAATGCTCAAATCTCACAAACTTCGTTTTTAATCCAAAATTTGGTTTTCTATTATGCAAAATCTGTATACGAGCAGACAACTTTTCTTGTGTCTAAACTTATATTCTCTTTCTTCTTCTTTTTCATCTTTTTACTCTATTGTTACTTAACTCTGATAAACTTACTTTTCATTTTTCCGCGTAAATTTATTTCGCGATCGATTTCGCCACCTGTCTGGTGGCTTCGTCAGGCGAGTACTGTCTTGCTGCGGGCAGCGTGGTTCCTTCTTCTTCCACTTGTGCTCGTGCCAGCGCTAGTTGACTCAGTCCTTTCACTTTCTGCTGTTCCCGTGTGGGCGTAGCGCTTCATTCGTTTACTGCGGTGTAAGTGGCGGTTCCCGCTCTTGTCATCTGCGTTCGTGGAACGGCAGTTGTTTGAAAGTGCAGGCAGGCTTTTTTGCGAACGCTTGAGGTCCGGGCTTGGTTTCTTGTCGTGGGGGAAGAGCAGGTTGGGTGGGTGCACATATTCCTGAAAGTAGGAAGCCAGGTTTTATTGAGGGCCCTGGGGTTAGTGTTGAGGTCGGCGGGCATGGTCACTATTGCATAAGTTTCCTTTGAAAAGCTTTCCAATGTGGATTTTTGCTTGCATGACTGTTTTGGCCGAGTCTATGTTATGGTTTTCGTCTATGAGGTGACAGTGACCATGTCGCTGGTCAGCATCATGCTCCTTGAGCCTATCATCGAGCCGGCACTTTGTAATACCTATGTACTTACCTCCGCATGTGCAGGGGATCATGTAGATGCAAATTCTTGCATTGGGGTCGGTGTAATATCGTTTGAAATGGGTTAGGTGGGAGGCTATGGAAGGAGAGGGTTGCTCTGCTATCTTGAAATTGTACCTGGTTAGAACTTTTTGAATTTCCTTGGTTAGGCCAGGATGTCGAGAGGGCGATCCATTTTTCTTTCGTCTTTTCTTTCTGGGGGCATGGCTGGTTCATTTTTCTTCTTTTGGTAGTGTCGAGGAGGTGGAGGAGTTCCTGTCGACTGTACCCATTGCTGAAGCCAAGGGAGATGATATGATAGAATTCAGTTTGCAGGTCTAATTACCTATCTCCGCGTAACCGCCAAACAGATATCTTTAGATACAATGTGTCTATTGCTACTGTTTTTATTGCAGCTAGCATAATCCCACATAATATGATTGTTATGTTCTCAGTGTGTGGCCATACATATACACCACCCGCAGTCGAATCTAGTCAAAGCAAACACAAAGCGTACACCTTCTGCAATGCAACAGCACGTTGTGTATGGCATATATCCACACTTAGGGGTTCATTATTTTTATGTACATGTACAAACATGAATGTGGGTAACATCTTAATTGTAATTTTCACATAAGAATTTTTGAGTTGATAGGCCACTTTTATATAGACACCTTGTCATTCTCAAAAACTAATAAAAACACGTTGCATATGGCAACACTGCTATAAAAAAATGAATAACTGATATCATGATAATAAATAATGAAACTCTTGAGAACTTCTTTTGAATATTCATTTAGTTGTTTAATTTTATGCAAAAGTAGCTAGATACTGGGTAGCTGTAGCAAAGCAATGTTTTAAATGGAGCGTTCTGGTCACTTCATTATGAACTATAAATTCATCATCATTTTACAGATGCACAAGTGCAGTTACGAAGAATAGATGGCTTTGTGTCTTCACCAGCAGTGAATATGTCAGGCAGCAGGAGAATAGAATTGTCATTGCAGCCATGTAGTGTTGTTGTTGAGGAATTAACGGAAGCTCAGAAGAGATCGTTGTCTTCTCTGGAGTTGATGAAAGAGAAGCAGTCGTCGCCAAGAGTAGTTCTCACGGATTCAGTGAGAGGCTCCATTTCACCTATTTACCACCCAGCGAAAGAGAAACAGATCACCCCAGTAGTTGTGGAAACAAGGAAAGAAAGGTCAAAGACTCCTGTTGTCAGTTTGAAGGACGTTTCGCCGTACTTGCAGAATTCTACCAGTATTAGTGTTCAAAAGGTATGTAGATGCAGTTGTTCGCATTCTTAAAGCAGAGGCAATGTGTAAAACGTCCATCTTATATATTTAAAATGTTATTGAATTTAATTTTCATTCCTTTTTAGCAGCGGTTCCCAAACTCTTTTGTGCTAAGAGATTAGGAAGAAAAATAAATGTGACATGTCAAAATTGTGATTTTGTGTACAGTGAAATTGCAGTTATATGTTTCGTGATGGTATGTTTTTCTCGTTAGTACGTTTTCTTTGGCAGTCCCTGCCAATTCCCCTAAGATTGTGTACTATTATACCATATTTACTTGTGTGTGTATAATGCACACACTGGTTTTTGATGGGGAAAAGTGTCAAAAAATTATATCTCATATACAATGTGCAGTATAATGCAGGTTCAAGAAATGGCTTTCTTAGTTGTAGGTCGTAAAGCTGTTGCTATGCCGATCAAAAGTGAATTACATCATACCTATTCAGTGAGTCACCTGTTGCTATGTGGACCAAGAGGAGAATATCCTCTTGTTGAAACAATGTCACCAACCCAATCCACATCCCCCCCCCCTCTCCCTCCACTCTGTTTAGCATCCCAAAGCTTTCACTCTTTAACCACCTCATTTATTCTGTAATAGAAGAATGCAAGATCAAAATTACGTTATGGATTTGCAGTCCTCAGGAAGTTATTTTCTATTATTTCTCACCCAACAAATACTGCTGATACGCATCCCATGTGTCGGGAGGCGCATGCTCGAATTCCACCAAAATGACTGCTTTTCCTGGTGTCACAGAACATTACATTGCAAAGCGAAAAATCATGGGAAATGCCCTTTAAACTTTTATACAAGGTTTTGCTCATTTCCTCTACTTTTTGTAAATAAAACTTCAAGACTATTCAACAGTTCTATGACTAATGTAACATTTATAAGAGGCACATTCAGGACCCTCAAACTAGCAGTTAGCACCACACAATTTCTCTCATTAAGGCCTTTAAACTCTCCATATGTCATATTATTTGCCCAGTAATACATTTTAATTATTATTTTCTTTTTCCTTATCTTTTCTTTCATCCAAAGTATGATAAAAATCACAACATCCCTTCATTTTGTGATGAGCTTATTTCAACCGCATGTCACATTAGTGTCACCATCTTGAATGGAATACTCTTGCCATATTCAGAAACTGCAGAATTTAAGCATTACAATGATATATAACATGATAGGGTTCTGTAAACATGAAAAATCATGGAATGACCCTGGTCAGTTTCATGTTGGCTGTCCGAATTATTCCGTGCATAATACGCACCACAGTTTTTGGGGACAAAAATTTTGAAAAAAAAAAAGTGCATTATATATGAGTAAATACGGTATTTCAGTTAAACAATTTTGTCGAATTATACGTTCAACAAGTTTACTCCCACAAGAAAAGAAAAATTTTAACAACTGCTTGTTCGAAAGAATGCTGCTCTTTGGAGTTCAAGATTTCCACGAATATAACGTGTGCCACTCTTTCCCATGGAGGTTTTCTTATCTACTGTTAACACGTGAGGAGACTCTTGACTTGAAATTCTAATTTTGTTGCTTGCATCGGAAGGCTGGGGAGGGGCAATTCTTGTTTCTTTGTATTAGGGATGGGACCGATTAATCTGTACTCTGTCGGTATCAGCCGATATAGGTATATCATCATATTGGTTTATTTACCGATATTTTTAAAGATGTTATTTTTTGATGTTACAAAAGTTGACACAATTCTTTAATTATCTCCTCATAACAGTTGGGCTGAAAAGTTAGTAGGCTAACATAGTAAAAAATATATTTTTTTGACAAAATTCGATTTTATTATTCAATATAGTTGCCTTCGAGGACGATACGATTATAGCGGTCATACAATTTTTCGATGCCATTTTTATAGTACGATTTCTCTTTAGCCTCAAAATAGGCCTCAGTTTCGGCGATTACCTCTTCATCAGTGCTAAATTTCTTTCCAGCGAGCATTCTTTTAAGGTCTGCAAACAGGAAAAAGTCACTGGGGGCCAGATCTGGAGAATATGGTGGATGGGGAAGCAATTCGTAGTCTAATTCATATAATTTTGCCATCGTTTTCATTGTTGCTTTTGATCGATTGTGAGCACGTGCGGCACCCATTTTGCACACAGCTTTCGCATGTTCAAATATTCATGCACAATATGTCCAACACGTTCCTTTGATATTTTTAGTCTCAGCTATCTCGATCAACTTCACTTTACGATCATTTAAAATTATTTTGTGGATTTTTTTTATGTTTTCGTCGGTAACAGCCTCTTTGGGGCATCCACTGCGTGCATCGTCTTCGATGCTCATTTCGCCTCGTTTAAATTTAGCAAACCACTTCTCAACGGTTGATTTTCCTGGTGCAGAGTCCGAACAATGTTTATCAAGCCAAGCCTTGGCTTCAACAGTATTTTTTTTCGCCAAAAAGCAATGCTTTATTAACACACGAAATTCTTTTTTATCCATTTTTTCACAATAACAAAAGCTTCTTCACTCACAATGCTATATATCACGAACTAATTATCCGGCAGCTGTGAAATTTATACACGTTTCTTTTGAAGGTTAGTACTAAGTAAAAATCACATGGATTTACTTCTAGTAACGCCATCTATGAGTCAGCCTACGAACTTTTCAGCCCAACTGTTATTTTCCTCTGAAAACTGACTGCAGCAATCTGTCAACGTAACTTTCTTTAACGGAGTAATGTTCATAATGAAGATGATCGTAAAAACTGGAGCCGGCAAACCGGTTCCAAATCTCACGTTCATGTTGTCAATTTAACTGCTATATATTTTTTTAGAGGAACAGTGTGCAGAATGAAGCTGACCATAAGCAACTGCAGTCAGTAAACCATTTCCAAAACTCGCATTCGTGCTTTCTCATTGAAACATTATGAAGTCTTTGCTACCCTACCTTGCGTACATCCTCGAGCAGGTTGATAAGAAATACATGCTATGCACAGCCTGACCGAGGGGGCTCATTTTTCGCACCCGCAACTTCACTGCTGCTTGTTCCCTTCGACTTGTTACATCACAAAAAGTTCCGTGTGTTAATGCTAAGAAATCTTCACAACGAATAGACTTGCCGTGACGTCAGAACACAGAGGGGTGGGGCTTGTGTTGGTTTTGGTGTGCTATCAGATATACTGCTTTCTAGATGGAGAAGCGAGCAGAAGGGAGGGAGCATGGATGATGCCAGCCAACTGTTGGCCATGCATTGCCAAATTGTGCGTCGTTCTTCAACATAGTCCTTTCCTTTATTCGATGTCAAGTGTTTGTATCATCATTAGGGATGTGACGAAGCTGAAAATTTACCGATGCCGATGTACTCACCGATAATTTTTGGAACCGATACCGATATTTAACCGATTCCGATAATAAGATTATTAAACAGAAATGGGATGTTATTTTCAGCATGACAAAAATAAATTTGCTGTGTACATTTGTATTGCATATCATATGTATATACATATATATTCTCAAGAGATGCGACTACAAAAGGTGGTTATGTGAACCTTTAAAAAGAACATGGATTCTCAAGAGATTTTACATTAGTAGACAAGCAGTTCTTTGAAATGCAAAATGGATTCCTGTTCTTAATGTTGGAAATTTACTGCTGTCAGATTCAACTTCAGAAACACGAGTTTTGGAAGCAGTTCAGGAAGTAACCTACTTCTTCTCTTATCGCAAATCTGTTCAGCAACACTGAACACTCAATCACTGAATACTGATGCTCAAGGATGCCCAAGTATTTTCTCAGCACTTGCTTCAGGTTTGAATACTCACTTTTGAATTTCCAATACAACAGCAGATCCTGGTTCAGCAATGTACTGTTTTATTTCCGATTTTGAGTTAGGTTGATCCTCTGAATGAGAGTTTGCAATAATTTTATTACAAAAACTCAACAATAATGATGAATCATAACCTAATTTTCAATAAATCTTACAAAATTAAAATATAAAACTTATTAGAAGGTAAAACTCTAGTATAATCTGTACCGGTTTAAATATCGAATTTTTGCCGATACCGATGCCGATGTTTCAATTTCTGCCGATTTTTATACATCTGTAATCGGCTTCGGCACATCCCTAATCATCATGAAAGAGAACATTCCAATTATTCTGTTTATATCTTTCCTATTACCGCAACAATGTCACCTGCAACTGTTGTGCTCTTTTTGGTTGGATTTCACTCCACAGGGAAAGGTGTTCAAGATTCAAATGTAGTAAATAATTTTGCATTTTCTTTTGGAAAAAAAAAACACTAATAAAAAAACTGACAGTGACTGATGGTGCCAGACAGAGGCAGATCCTCCCCCCCCCCCCACACACACACAACTCTCCTCAGTCGGCAGCTGTCCTACAGAGAAGAAAAATTGAATAATTCGTGAACTTTCATATTGAAGATGCATTTTAAACGTAGCATTTAGAGATATATTAAATTTGTCTGCTCCCGTGGGAATGTCTCCCACCTCGACATTAATATTTTTTTGTGTGCTGTTACTGATCTCGAATTATATTAAAATTCTCAGAGTTAGAATAGCCTATTTTTGCATTGCATTTCACATTTTTAAAGCACATTTCTGGGGGTGTGCAGGAACTAGAAAAAGTCTGTTCCGGGATCAGGGGGGGGGGGAGGATTCTCATCCCAATACTGACTTACAGAAGTAACATTTCTTGAAAATAGCAGGTTTTTTTTCCAGAATAGCCAAAACAGTCACTTGAGGGGAAAGTAATAATTAGAATTTGAGATATTCACAATGCTGGGAAATTCAACATTTCCTGCAACATGGAAAATTTTTACCCACCCAGAACATTCGTTTCTTACATTGCATCTAAAGATATCCATTTGGCGTTTACGCAGAGATAGGTAATTAACTCTGATGCACTTACTATTCATTTTTCCGCGAAAGTTTTTTCCGGCGATCGATTTCGCCACTCGTCTGGTGGCTTCGTCAGGCGTGAACTGTCTTGCTGCGGCTGGTGTGCTTCCTTCTTCTTCCGCTTGCATTTGTGGCGGTGCTAGTTGATGCAGCACTTTTACTTTTTGTCCTTCTCGTGCGGGTGTAGTTCCTTCTGTTGCCGCTCCTCCCCTGCAGCATGCTCCCACCCAACCTTCTCCTCCCCTGCATCAAGAAACCAAGCACAGACCCCAAATGTTAGCAAAAAAGCCCGCCTGCGCACACGAGCAAACACCGCCCCGCGAAAGCAGATGACAAGATCTGGAACTGCCTTGTACAGTGGAAAAATGAACAGTAAGTTTATCAGAGTTAATTTGTTTCTTAGTTTAAAAGAAATTCCCCATTCCGCACACACTTGCATATTCGATCTAGCGACAATAGCGAAATATACAGTCTAGTTGTTGGAAACACTGTCTCAGCTGTGCTGCATGCGCTCTGGTGCTGCTGCTCTCTTTACTCTATCTCTGTTTGTGTGCATCGTGTTGAATACATCGTGCCGCGACTTATGTGTGTAGTTATCGAAGTTTGTTTTTTGTGTTTTTTATTTATTTTTTTTCTGCGTAGAGACATGCCAAAAGAGAAGAGTACAGTGTGGAAAAATTTTAAGATTAAAATAACTGATGTTTCTAAAGTTGTGTCAACATTGTTTTGCCGAACTTTTTCGAGGTGGGAAATCTACAAAATCATATACCACGTCTAACATGCAATATCATTTGAAACTATGTTTTCCACATCTGAAAAAGCTGAAAGAATAAGATGGTGAAGAAGCATTTGCTGAAAGTGAAAACTCCAATTCCGGTGAAAGTAATGCTGAAAAATAAGAGAAAATACATAGTGTGCAGTGTGATGTTTTTGAACCAACACCTGGCCCAAGTACATCTGTTCTTCCTAGCCATGACATGCTATCAGGACATCAAAGAACAATTGAAATCTTATTATGCAGCCGACAATAGACTCTTTGTTAAACGAGAAGAGAAAATATTTACGAAATGACCCAAAATATATAGCAATTGATAAGAAAATAAGTGAAATGATTGTTCTGTACATGTTATCAATGCAAACCGTAGAAAAGGTTGGATTTCATAGGTTTATCAACTTTCTAGAACCACAGTATCAGATTCTGAATCGGAAGGCATTGTCTTCCTCACTGATTCCTAAAATGTATGAACGTGTATCACAGAAGGTCCATACAATGCTGGAAACGTGTACATTCATTGCTGGACAGGATTTTTTGAGTGTGACAGCACACTTATAGACGCAAATTTTAAATTAATTACTTTAAATCTTGAAGTGGTGCCCTTCAGTGGCACAAGCCACACTGGATTGAACATTGCAGAAAACCTCAAAGAATGATTTCAATAAATTGGAATTTCCTCGTCAGTAAGAGTAATCATTACAGACAGTGCTTCCAATATCAAACGTGCTGCAGGCTGGTTGAATGATCCAGTACCTATATGGATACCATGTATGCTACATTTGCTTCAACTTGTTGTCAACCAGTGCCTAAATCAAACTGAAATATCTTCTGTTATTAAAATTGTAAAGAGGATAGCAACACACTTTCATATGTCACCAAATGACTCCAGAAAATTGAAGGACTTCCAGCTCATAGTTTGATCCAAGATGTACCTGCTTGATGGGATTCGACATATCTTACGTTGGGACGTTTCTTTGAGCAAAGATGTTCTGTAACAGTTGAAACATCATCTTTGTCGCTACCAGTCGAAATAGCATCATCACAGTGGACCCTCATTGAGAGTTTGATAAAGGTCTTAGAAATCTTTCGTGAAGCAACTGCATCATGTAGTAGTAATAGCACATCGATATCAGACATAATTCCAATGAAGAACAATGTTGTGCAGGCAATGAATAGTTTTGCATATGAACGCCGAGTGAAGAACTTAGCAGAAGATTTGAAATCAACACTAGAATGTTGATTTCAAGAGCTTCAGCCTGGGACGAAAGAAGTCTTCATGAAGGCAACAAGTCTGGATTCTCGCTACAAATTAAGGTAAGAATAAATCATTAACTTTACAATACCTTCTCTGTTATGTACCTGCCACTTTTTTTTTTTTACCAAATTTGTTATTTTTTTTATTATTTGCATAATTTCAAAATGTATTAAGAATAAAAAAAAAGGTATCTGCTATCTAGCTATCTAAAGTGTTACATTATGTATTATTAATCAGAACCCAGCAAATAGCAAGAATAGTTAGGTTAAGTCTCAAAGTACCAACATTGTGTCTTGGAGATAACTGGAAGTTAAGTTGGGCTTCAAGTTACCAAAACAGTCAACATCATATAATGTAGTTTGGTTTTTGTGCTAAAAATACACATTGCTTTTTTTCAGAATTTTTAAAATATATATATATTTCTGAATTATGCCTTCATTAAGGTAATTTGCCAAAACTGGCAATAAATCAAATCTAAATAACAAAATACAAATGCAATACAGCAGTTTGTGATTTTTTTTCGTTCCTGCATTTCGGGGCACAGCAGAAAAACATTACTTTGTTTGAGTTTGTTTTAAATTCACCTTATGCACAGAAAGGTTAATTGGTACTGAACGTGCAGTTAAAAGTGGAATCTAAACCCTGTGCAATATGCGTTCGTGCTGTGTGATGCTACAATACTCCATATGACTCAAGTAACTTTACCAAACTCCAATATTATAACTTCTTTGTGTAATTTGTCGCACAAACAGCGAAAAGAAGAAAAGTTTTCGTCATAGTTTTCAGTCCTCGTGGTATGAATGACTAGAAATAGAGATTATTTATTCATGGGCGAAGTTCAGCCTGTGGCTGCTCTGCCACTTAACCTACAAAACTAATATATCATTATGAAAGTTTATTTTTTTGTTAATATCTAAATCCTTTATATTTTGTCAATGGGAATGTTGAGCATTAATTTCAAAACTCTTAACATCGAATGATCTGTGGACAAAATTAGTTTAAAATGTTAATCATGTTTTTTTTTTTTTTATGACACAACATGTTGTATGCTAATCTGCACTGTTACGTCAGCAGAGTGTATGATAGGTAAATGTGTAAATGCTTGCTATGGGGATCTGGAGGCTATGTAAGTTTTTTTTTTAAAAGCCCATTTCTTTTAAAGGGCTAATTTATTGCTAGGCTTTAATTAAACTAGTCAGTAATTAGGCAGTTTTTTTCAGTATTTTGGTCAGTTCAAGTCAGTAATTTTGACTGACTAGTTTCCATCCCTGGGATGAAGTTGCAGTAATGGTTGTTGAAAAAAATAACTTTAGTTCTCTCAAAATAAAATCTGAAAAACACCACCCAACAGAAATAATATGATTTAACACATCTTTCAATTTCTAATTCAAATTAGTGTGGGCAGTATTAATGCAGTTTTCAGTGTAAGATTATTGCAAAATACAGTGGACTCTTTAATTCGAACTCCAAAGTGCTACGAAAAAAAATTGAATTATCCAAAATTCGAATTAACCAGAATATAATAATAAAACAACACCAATTAAATAACACACTGTATTAAACATAAAACTGCATTAATATGCAAACAGTACACCTGCTATGTTTTATCCATATCTCCATCCAGGAACAGTACACTTATTGGAATATTCACATCACGTGATTGTTTGAACCACTTTAAAATACACGTGTCAATATTGGGGAAGTCGCCGCCTCTAACATGCTTTCTCTTTCGCACACACTTCAACTTTCTTATCTAATGTTAAGCTACTGTACGCACCACGTTTTGACTCCACTAAAACACACAGACATATGGCCCCTTCTGTCCTGCAATCTGCTCCCCTCTCAACTTGTTTCTGAGAGGGTGAAGATCACATTCCTACAAACAAAAGCTCTGGGGATTCCCGCTGCCCTCTCTTTATCTGCCAACGGCACATCTGTTAACCATAAAAACAACCTTTTCAAGTAGAAAAGGGGGACAAGTCATCTGTTGGAATTTCTTATGTAGCAACCACTTTGGTCTTTCTTGGAAAGATTTATGTTAAATTATTGGAAAGCTGACTTCAAATTATTTAAATTTAACCTTTAAAATTCGAATTAAGTAGTCATTTTTAACATTGTTTTAGATAGGGGTTTCAAGGGGAATGTGCTTTTGTTCGAATTATCCAAGTTCAAATTAAAGAAAGCGCACTGTATGTATTTAAATCAACTAAAAGTTCATTTTTCCAATGTACATGCTCATACACATCAGAAGTAAAGTTTTTTGATTTCATTTTACAGGATTTTTAGGGAAGCATCACAGTCGACTCTAGTAAGAGAATTGCTACAGCAAGAGTTTGAAGCCTCTACCTCATGTGCGGAAACTGGAGGAAACAGTGATGAACAGATTTCAAGTCAGTGCAATGCTGAATATGGACTTTGGGGTATTTGTACCCAACTTCTTGAGGAGTGTGCCCATAGTGAAACACGTTCCACAGCTCCTCTGGAAGCTGAAATGGACTCTTTCTTCAATGAACCATTGATATCTCATAGTAACAGTACCCTTGGTTATTGGGAAGGAAACACCAAGTATCCACTTCTGAGAAACTGGGCAAATAAATGTCTAAGTGTGCCAGCATCTTCAGTTTCGTCTGAAAGACAATTCAGCACAGCAGGATATATCTGCAACAAAAACCGCTCAACACTGAATCCACAGAAGGTTCAGCAACTTCCATTTTTGAACAAGAACCTGCCAGTTGTAGACTTCAAGTGGGACTACTTTGTGTTATTTCTTTTTCAATTCAAGAAAAACAATTGAAATATCTGCATGTTAAATGTGATTAAAATTGAATTTTTATTTTTCAGATCAATGTAAACAATTGCAATGTTTCTTCGTTTGTTGATAGTGCATATTATCTATAGTTAATAAATGTATTTTTATCAATATTTCTAAATATAACATTCTTCTCAGATATTGATTGAAGGAGTGTCTATTATTCCAATTTTCCTATTCTTGCTACTTTGTATTGAAGGAACACCATGCTCAAGGTGTTGAGATTGTGAGTTGACCACTCGACACGGCTACTACATTTTGGATCAGTAGAATATCGGTATCGGAAAATTTCATTTCGGTACTTTATCGGTATCAGTAAGAATTTCATATCGGCTCATCCTTACTTTGCATCTTCAGTCAACAACCAGTCGAGAGTTGAAACAAATGACATTGCAGTACGATTTGATGTATTTATGAGTGCTTTTAGTGCGTTCTTTTCAACTTGTTTGTTTCATTGCAAACCATTATGTTGCTATAACTTCCATCTTTTGGATGAAACACCTGCTTATTGCAAGATTTGTTGGGCATGTTCATGATATGCATAAGATTTTTATTGATTTCTTCATTTTGAAATTAGCAGAAACTTCTTCTGAAAGTTGAGCACAGCAAACGGAAGGCAGCAGGTTTGATATCATGCTGCAGCTTTTGCCAGTTCAATCTGACTTACAGTGAAAAAGACTGGAGGAATGTGGAAGAAAATGCTACTTGACATTCATATCTTCTTTCACAAATTCGTCAGTTCAAACTTCCAGCCTCACTTGGAATTTTTTTCCTCCTTCTGATTGAATTGGGTGAATAATTAGGTCAGGAACAGAAATTAATGTTTTAATGAAAATGAATTGACTGTTTCCCCACTGGGTATGTAGTGTTTCAAAATGACCCCTCATTCATCCCAAAAGAGAGGCGGCGTAATCTTTCCTGCTGATGTGGTTTCCAGTTGGTGGTATCGGTTCCAGGTTTCATAAGCCTCGCAGGCATCAATATGCCAGTCACTTTGTGGAAGTTAGTGACACCCACCTTGCCTGACCTGCATTACCAGCATGTTACATTCTGACATCATGCTATCAGCTTTTGGCCACTTGTCAAACCATGAGTACCACTGTTGCCAAGTTACAGGACAATCAAATGCTGTTTGGAATTCTTTGGCACACTTTCATTTGACTCACCCTCGTACCTTGGCTAGGTAGAATATTGGTTTCCAGTATTAGAACATTTTTTATGGGTGCTTTATTGGCACCTGTTGAAATTTCTTAAGTCTATTTCCATAAATAATTATTCAAAAAAATAATATAACCTGATGAAAGATATGTGAATAGAGCTCAAATTCCACAAAATCTAAAATATTTTTTGTCGCTTTTTTTTTAAGTAGGTTCGATTACTTATCTGAAATTAGTTTGTAAAGCATGTTGTACATATTCATTTGAGCATGTTAATTGTTCTTTGTTCACATAACCACTAGTGTAATTACAAGTAAAATACAATACAATAAGTGGTGATCGCTCTACTCTGTAGTTCCCCTGAACTCTTTTCAAGTTACACAACCTTATGTGGCTAGGTACTGTAAATTAATAAAATATGATTCATTCATCTTTGCTCTCCCCCAGGTCCCGTCCTATAAGAACTGGGTTTTCTACCTGAGTGCACAGTAACTGGTCATGTAAGGTTGTGGATATAGTAGGTACTTCGGTGGTGTCGGTTTGAAAAATTTCTGAGGAACTAGAATGAATCATCACAAGTAGGATCATAGTTGCTTTCAAAGTGAAATTTATTGTTGAAAACCACACAAAACCAATAACCAGCATGATAGAAGACACCTCCAAAGACCACAACGACTTCTTCCAGCAGATGCAGCAAGTAGCATTGTGGAAACACTGGCCGCTTCTTCCTTGCTGTCTTTTGAACAGCCCTGATAATGACTGGGATGGAGTCGAAACCTTGAAATACTTTTAAAGTGTATTTTATAATGCTGTTTCTTTTGTGTGGCTTTTAACAAGAATCTTGGCAGCACGTAATGTAAGAAGTTTTTTAATGTCATAAGGTAAGCTAAAGTTCCCTGTGCATTTAGCACCGTGCCATGAAGGCACATTTAGTCGATGTTGGGGTAAGGCCCCACACAGTCTTGATCGTCGATATTGGGGTAAGGCCCCACACAGTCTTGATCTCGGCCATTTTGGAAGTGATGTGTCCAGCACCACACTCCAACCACCTTTACCCATTGATTCGAGGCTGGGTACTCACAGCTGCTTTATTCAGGGACAAGGCCGGAAAAATTCCAACCTTAGATCACCCAACCTGGGAATCGGACCTCGGTCTCCCAGAAGACAGTTCGATGCTCTACCAACTCGACCACCTCTGCTGTTTTAATTTGTAATATTTTTTTGTTAAGATTTATTGTATTGTTTTGTAAGATGATAAAATGTTTCTCATTACCTTTTTTTCTCTTTCTTTTATAGTTGCAAGAGTTTCAGCTCAAAAGAACATCCATGACACACAATGACACAAGCAGGGAAGAAAATATGGATGCTAGCGAGCAGAAATCTCCAGTTCCTCTCTCGAGGCAGTCTACAAGCAAGAAACGGTCGTATAAGCTGAGCATTGAATGCGTGAGGGATAGCTCCAGTTTAGATTCTCCGGAAGACAGCTTACAGATGTTTTTTGAGCGTGTTCGAAGTGAAGACCCCCTCGAGGGTCCGAGTTGGAAGTACGAGAGGAAAGGTCACGTGACAACCAGAAGACGGTTGAGTTCTAAAAGGGGTAGACCACGGAAGAAATTGAGCGAATCACCCTTTAAGAAGTCTTCAGCTCGGGAAGGTTTAATTGATAAATCGCCGAAGAAATCAGTGGACAAATTACCCCAATGTATTGTTTCTAGTGCTGATAATTGCAAAACCGATAACCAGTTATCAGAAAATCGTGATAACTTCACTGCCACGCATGTCGAGTCTGAGGCGTATGTTAACATTAATCCTGTTGAAAGAACTACTTGTGTTGTAACAGACATGGAAGTGACCCTTCATATACAAACTCAGCTGCCACGTCTATCTGAAAAGAATCATGAAACTGAGCCAAACAGTGTAATTAGTAGTCTAGCACATCAGCAGGTAGAAGAAGCAACGGAGAATTGTGAAACAGTAAGTGTGAACGCAAGCACTAAAGCAAATTTTCCCGGGCATGCAGCTAGTTGTAACAAAACTGGTGTTGTTTTAGCAAGTAAAAGTGCCTCTCCTGATGCAAATATGGCCAGTAATGTAGGATCATTTCCTGGTGCAAAAGACGACACGCCAATCACAGGTACTGACAGTAAGAGAGGAGGAAGCGTGACTCCAAAGAAATCTTTGCCGTCAGGTGACCCACCATTTAAGAAAGGGCGAGAAACCAGAAAGTTAACTTTTGCGCAAACTGACCAGAGCGACAGAAATGAGGATCAAGTGGAAGAACTTGTCGAGATTTCTGCAGTGTCTGGGACAGAGGCATCATTGAAGGAAAGTGGTAAGGAGAGTGCTTCACCTACAGGAGACCGCATAAACGGATTAGTTCAGGTTGTCGTCGAAAAGTGTGATAACTTGATCGGAAAGACTGGTGATACATCAGAGAGCAGCAGCCAGCAAACAGAAAAGAGACACTCTGCAATAAAGAGAAAATTACAATCGGAGGCATGCGAAAAGAATCAGAATCCAGATTCCAAGTCGAGGAAGAAAGTACGGTTAAGTTCAGATAGTTCTGATTCGTGGAGCCCAAGAGTGGTGCTAAAAAAGAAGAAGGTTGTGAAAAAGAATAAAAAGTTGAAAAAATCCAGCAGCAAAGAATCAAAACATAAAGCGGAAGGAACGAATGTTAATGGACACCAAAAAGAGAACGTGCCAAATGCTACTGAGACCTTACCCAAAGAAGATGAATCAAACAGCATCAATTTGGAAGATGAAGATTCTGGTAATAGTTCTAAGGAGAACATTGTAGATAGCGAGCCAAAGGAATCAAGGGAAGGAAGTATAATTTGTCCACCGAAAATGACACCAAAACTTCGGGACCCAGTGATTATTGTGAACAAATTGGCTGAAGGATCTACCGACATTCGTGAAATTAAAAGAAAGAAGAAAAATAAACAAACTAAAGGAAGAATTGAGGGAAACAAAGCTGGTTCCGAGTCACCCAAAGCAAAAGAATGTACAAAGCTAGAAGATGCACCTAACCCAGCAGTCTCTAATGGTGCTAAGAGGTAAGCTCATATATTTGTTATATATATTTCTTTTTCAGCTGTAAAGTAGGTACAACTAGACATAATATTACTGATATTTTTTCTGCAGTTGATGTCTATTACATCATCAAGGGTGCACATTTAGAGCACCTCCAAGGTACGTACTAAACTTGGAGAGATTTTTCATGCACTGATATGCATCTTTTTGCTTTATGTGTTTTGTTGTACTATAAGCATTCAAAATCCCAGAGGGAATTATGAATCACCCTGTATATTGGATTGGTCAAGTTGTCTCTAATATTACCAATATTCTGTTCGCCATGCTTTCACGTTTTTACCTCACCCCTTTTCCTGCCGAAACCACAGTGCATGCCACGGTGACAGTCAAAAATGCTGCCACATCTTTGCCCTCTCTTCTTGTCTATCGGCAGCCAGCCCTCCTCTGCGTATGGTCTCTGCATTGCCCAGCGGCATGTATGTGAGGGAGGAATCATGACAAGAATGTAAAGAACTAAGGAACTGACCCTAATCGTTCCCCACTCGAAAAATGCTCATGGTAAGAATGTCCACGTAGGTCACCCTCCCCCTGTCCTGTTTCAGGGGCAGGAGTGGCAAGATGCTTGACAACTCTGAACTAGCCCTCCTTTGTCGGTGTGCACTACACCCCAAGATATATGGCTGTGGTTTTCTCTCAGAAAGGGCACACGGAGGATGTTTAAGTACGGCAACAAGATTACACCTATTTGTGTATATTGGGTAATACCGTTAGACTACCACTTACTCTGTCCCATCTTGAGTAAATTGTAATATCATTTTCAAAAGATCTGAGACAATCGTGTCTTGACCAAATACAAAGCAGCATATTCTTTATAAGAAACCAGTTAGTTGTGGAAAACTGGTACATTGTTGTAAGCATATCATGAGTGGAAATCATGGTGCTTCTTAGTTTGACCTGATAGAACCTATTAATTTAATTTCACAAGCTCACTGCTAACTTCATTGTCTGAGTTGTCTAGGATGCAGGATGTATTGTGTCTGGCCTCTCCTTACTGGGTTGCATTATCTGTTTGTCTATGCTGCTGGTGCTTCCGAGGGATGAATGGCTGGGTGGGATTGAGGCTTTTGTGAGTATCTGTGTTACTTTGTATTATCCAGATTGTCCAATTGTCCACAGAAGATTGAGTGGGCTTGTACATTATCCTTGACAGGCAGTCAAAATGTTCCTAGAATTCCTCTTCAGACAGAGTATGAGAGATAAGATAATGTACTCATTGTTGTGGGAAGCTTAACATGTCTGCTTGCAGTCGCAACATGTCTGGACAGATTTCAGCATGCAGTGTCGTTACTGTTCTATTTAAGTTAGTCATGAGTGTTGGCCATTTGGTATAATTTGATGAACAGCACGCGAATATCAGGTTCTTGATCAAATGGGAAAAATCTTCTTCACAGATGTTATTGGCCCTCGTCATATAGTACTAAAGAAGTCTGCATTTCTTGACTGGTTTTCCCAGTTTAAGATTGGACAGTAGACTGAGGATGACCAGTGCAGCAGGAGGCTTCCACATCCATCCACAACTAAAACAACTGATTAAAAAAGTGCAACGACTGATTCAATCTGATCCAGAAATGAATATTATAGAGTTGTAACAAAAAGTTAGTGTGTCTTGTGGATCCATTTATGTGATTCTATCTGACGATTTGAAGTTGAGCCATGTTAGTGTGAAGTTTGTTCCAAGACAGGTAGAATGAATTGTTTGTGCATCACGATGATGCACTGAACCACACATCACTTGTGCAGAAATTCTTTGCGGAGAATAACATTCCTGTCATTGCCCAACCACTGTACTCTCTGGATCTAGCTGTGAGTGACTTTTGACTGTTCCCTACACTGAAAATGGGCCTCAATGGGAGGGGTTTTGCAACCATGGAGAACATCAAATTGAATGCAACAGCTGAACTCTAGACTATTTCAGAAGAAGCTGTCTGCCACTGCTTCCTTGTATAACAAGATTGATGGAACACACACACGTGTGTGTGCATGCGGTGAGGCAATATGCGCACAAGGTCAGGCAATGCTACTGTGGTAGGATGGGATGAATTTCTATAACTATTTTCAATGAAGGATCCAGTTTTGTGGAGTACTACAGATGGACTGTCCAGTAGCCTTCAAATGCTGAGAGAGGTTGCACTTCACGTGAGGGTTCTTTTTTAGCATGCTTCCCTGTATTACATATGTAGCTTCAGTGGCATTGACTAGCACTGTGCAATATATTGATATGAAGTCTTTATTCTAAAAAAATATTGACCTCGATGGTTCAGTATTATTGCTATTGTCTAGGGCTGAGCCGATGCTGATGTATCAGTATCGTCCGACCAGTGGTATTGGTATCAGTTGGAAGTTAATTACCCATATCGACCGATAACTTTTCCGGCATTTTGATCTTCCACAAGCTCCGCAAAAATAGCGCAGAGGGAGTCAAATTTTCTTGGAAATTATTCAAAATTTGAAGTTTCTTTTTATTCTACACCAGTTATAAAAAACTTAATTTTGCGATACCATAAACATAAACATGTAGTTTAATTATTTTCTTGTAGTTTACGGTTATTACAAGCATAAGAAAACAGTTTTTCGTTGTGACGTTTCAGGAGAACACACACTCCCTTCATCAGACATTTATTTATATTTTGACTAAAGATACAGTTTCTTGCGCAAGTCGCAAGAAAACTAAAGGAAAAGAGAAATACAGACAAAGATGAAAAATCTGTTGAAAAGAAATTTGTGTGCATTCCATTCCACAAGGGATTCTCACATAAAATTACAAAATTTTTTAGATTTAATTTCAAAATTGTTTTTAGATCACCAAGAAGTATAGAATGTACATTTAATGAATTCAAAATGAGAAACTCTCTACCAGATGTGGAAACCACAGGAATATATAATATAAGTTGTTCATGTTCAAAGGATTATGTGGGACAAACAGTAAGGAAAGTGGCAATAAGATGGCAAGAACACGATTTGGACATTATAAATCTAAACCCAAGAACAGGTTTGTCAACTCATATCATCGAAGAGAAGCATTTGATTAAATAGAGAAGGATTTTAAAAAGATTGACAGGAAACATAGAGTTGAATGTCTGGGAAGCTTCGTTCATTGCAGAAGAACACTGGAATAAATTAAATAATGAAAATGGTAACATAGATCCAGTATGGAGTTTTCTTTTTCACAAATGGAGTAAGCCACCATCTTTAAAATTTAATGTAACAGAAAACATCAAGAAACTTTGTGAAAACAATGATGACTTTGAATTACCTGATGATTGGGATTCATAATTTTAAATAAGAAAAAATGTGATCAAAATTTTTTATCTGAAATAAAAAATAAAACAGACTGCTTCTTTTCACATTTAGGTTGCTATATTACAACAATGTAACATTGACAACATCCATTATATAACGGACTCTTTTTGTTTTATTAAATTGCTAACCCTTGTTATAACTGTATCTTTAGTCAAAATATAAATAAATGTCTGATGAAGGGAGCGTGTGTTCTCCTGAAACGTCACAACGAAAAACTGTTTTCTTATGCTTGTAATAACCGTAAACTACAGGAAAATAATTCTACAATGCAAGCAATGCGTACATACAAGAAAAACTATGTAGTTTAATATTTTGATGTAATCCTTGAATATTTTAAAGGAAAAATCTTGGTAAATTGATGCATATAATTGGGGTGAAATACTTACAAACAAATATTAATCAATACGTTGAACAGCCACAATTTTCAAGTATCAGTATCGGTTCAACATGGTATCGGCTCAGCCCTAATGAATACACATTTTCATTCCTTATTATATTTGTTATGTGTTGCTCTTTGTTTTGCTGATGTTTTAGCACTCCATGCTTTTCACAGATGCAATGTTGTGTCATGATTAACTTCTTACATGCACTGTTCAAGTGAGCTTAGATGTTCATTTTGTGTGTGTGTGATAGAAGTTAGAGAGAATGGGGAGTTAGTGCCTTTATGGGTACTGTCTTACCAGGAGTGTTACTGGGTGTTAACAGGAGGGGAGGAAGTGTTAAGTGAGTATTTCTTTTATTGAGAGGAATACTTTTGGTATACTCCCTAAAGTGGTTGTGGCTTCAGTGTGGGAGTTTATTGACAGACAACAGAACTCACAATTACCCTTTAACTGTTATTTATGTTCAAATACTAAGTCTGTGAATTAACAGCCTTGTTAGGAGGCACCTAGTGGTTCGGATCCCACTTTAAACTGCAGGTCTAATCCTGATTAACCTATCTGTGAATAAAGTGCACTTAACACAAACACTGAAATATATTTATTGGAGCATTCCAGCATTACATGTGACATTTTACACAAAAAATTTAAGATTGTAGGCATGAGATTGGATTAACCTTTAGGTGCCCAAGCATCTCGATCGAGATACCCAAAAGTAACCCTCAATTGCCCAAGCGTCTCGATCGAGATGCTGTAATTTTGGAATTTTGAGAGTTAGCCCCCTCCCCCCCACCACATATACGCCGAATTTGCAAAAATTTCATATAGTTTGAATCTCTGGTTCATTCCGCGTACAACGGTATATCACTCATCTCTCTAGGGCAATTAGCTTCCGAACTACACTCATTTAATTGAAACTCTGCATTTTGCTCAAAATCGGCTTGGGCAACCGAGGCTTACTATTGAAAAAGGGCTTGGGCATCAAAAGGTTAAGATATTCATAATGAACTGATTATGAAGTATTTTGTGGTATCTGCTAACAAATTAAAAAACTTTAGTATGATGGCATAGACTGAATGCATGAAAAGCATTAACAAAAGTGTGTTACGTTTGTGACGCTTTAAAACATAGCAAAAGTTTGACTTCATTTGTCTTTTAAGTATACAGGCCACAGATGTTAGTAACTTTTATTGATGAAATGTGTAAATTATATGCATTCACAAATATCTAAACCTTAATGCAATTAAAAACAATAAGCCTCCCTGATTGGTGCAGCGGTAGTGTCGTCGCCTTGCAGTCAAGGTTTCCTAGGTTCGATACCTGGTGGAGATATATAGTGGTTCGGATTTGACTTTAAACTGTCTGTCCAATCCCGATTAGCCTTACTGCACATAAAGTGGACTTAAAACACCATTTCAATCAATCAATCAATTAAAAACAATAGTAATTTTCATATTAATTCATTTTGTTATTAATGTGAAGTAGGGCCACTTTTCATGGAATGTCCGTATTGCAGTTACATTATTACTTGCAACAGGACATCGTTACTTCGTATGATGATTACCTATCTCCGAACTATATCAACACAACTAAACTTATTCATTTTGTATTAGTTAAGTTCTTAAGAGACTTATGTGGAATGAAATATGTATGTGGAGAAATGAAAGGCAAAACTCACCTCCAGTATTTCACCACACCATAAACGATATACGGGATGTGGTGAATGGACTCCACACATTCTCTTATCTTGGCCACAGTGCAGGTTGTGTGTTCAGCACCACGCTGCAGACACCATTACGCTCCCAAGTACCCATTGTTTGGATGCTGAGCGAGCCCCCAGAGCTACTTTGTGGGCAGTGATATTCCATACTAACCAGACCATTGTTGAAACATTCTCTATCTTGCCCATAGCAAAGGTGATGTGATCAGCACCTTACTTCAGCTACCTTTACCCCCAGGTACACTGACACTATCGAATTTTAGATTTTGTTCAAAAGATCTTGCATATCAATGTTCTCTAAAGTTCACATAACCACTGTTGAATATTACAAATTAATACAGTAAATGTTACCTTCAGTGTTTAGCTTCCCCGATGGTGCAGTAATCAAGGGTCCCGGGTTCGATACCTGGTGGAGGCACATAGTGGTTCGGATCCCACTTTAAACTGTAGGTCCAGTCCTGATTAGCCTTACTGTGCATAAAGTGGACTTAAACTTAAAACAACTATTCAATCAAGCAATCAAACCTTTAGTGTTTATTCTTGTGGAGATGTTGCATCCTGGTTCGCCAGAACTTTTTCAAGCTTTCACTTCCATGATACATATACACAATCTTACATGGCTAGCCACTCTACACACTACTGAGAACTTTTTTATTCATAGAGTGACTAACCATATAAGGTTGTTTGTATATGCATGTTGCT
This sequence comes from Lepisma saccharinum, assembly GCF_977018435.1. Classification (NCBI taxonomy): domain Eukaryota; kingdom Metazoa; phylum Arthropoda; class Insecta; order Zygentoma; family Lepismatidae; genus Lepisma; species Lepisma saccharinum. The sequence goes on along the minus strand of NC_139237.1, from coordinate 53,331,924 downwards.
AGTAAAAGCTTGAAAACGTTCTAGGGAACCAGGACGAAACAACATTGCAAGAATAAAAACCACGTTAATATAAACCTTGACTACTCTATTTTGTAGTGTAGATCTTCTCGTCCCTCCTCTTCTAATCTTTCATAATACTGATCATATGAGGCATGAATATTTTAGCATTCTATTGTATGGAACAGCTACTATTCTATATACTATGTCGAATTTGAGAAATGTTTATGTTCATAATTTTGATTAATGAAATATGTAAAAGTTGTAATGTTGAGGTATGAGTGGGGACTTTGATTTTTTGGAATTGAAAGGTTTCAACAATACTAAATGTAAACTTACATAGTTGTAGTGCATGTATTGTTGTGAGCTATTTAGGTGGCAAAATATCAGGAATGTCATGTAGAAATGAATTTATGCATTTAAATTCAGTACTAAATTCATGGATGTAAATTAATACTGGGTTTTCCTACAGTCCTTCCCATGTTTAAATTTGCTATAACTTTGTAACAGATATTTCAGTGATATAAAGTTTATAACAGGTGTGGCAGTGAAACGGGCGATTTGGCAACCCTGGAAATAGCAAGTTACGTAAGGAATCAAAAAACGGGAGTGGTGCTATCTGGACAACAAACCTTTGCCATTGACACTGATATTGGTGTTCAGTCGAAATGGCGTCGTGGACCCGTAAACAACGTGATTTTGCCGTAAGGGTGTTTTACAAAAATGCTGCCTGGCGACGTAGCTGTCGTTGTTTTTGTAAAATGCCTTCACGGCAAAAGCACGTTGTTCACGGGTCCACGATGCCATTTCGACTGAACACCGATATCAGTGTCAATGGCAAAGGTTTGTTGTCCAGATAGCACCACTCCCGTTTTTTGATTCCTTACGTAACTTGCTATTTCCAGGGTTGCCAAATCGCCCGTTTCACTGCCGCACCTGTTACTTCACAGCAGTCTTTAAAGTTTTACCTGACAACACTGCACAACACCTCATCTCCAACTGGGCACAATTCAAGTCGATGCATTCCTGGAATCTCTTCCTGAAACCCAGAATGGCTTTCCGGCACTGTTCATCTGAAATACCCCGCGATGACTGCATATGTCATCCAGATCTCTTGGCTTTTCCGCATACACCTCCATTTTGACACATCCCCACAGCCAAAAGTCACATGGAGCTAGATCTGGCGACCATGCTAGCCATGATGTGGGTACTCGGTGGCCAATCCACCTGCCTCCGAATTGTTGATCCAAGAAGTGACTGCAAGAGGGAAATTGGGAGGTGTCCTGTCTTGCAGGAAGTGAACGTCATCCTTGATACCAAGTGCAATCAGCTGGTGAAGGAAGAACGTCTGCAGCATGCTGAGGTCTGTACGCTCGTCATGATATCATCCTCTGAGAAGCAAGGGCCGATTAGGTGATCCATCAACACACCGCACCACACATTCAATTTTTGGTTATCCCTCTCGCAGGTTTGTAATTCGTACACCAGAACGCATTATTTCAGCTCTGCATACTGCAAAACGAATCGATGCCATCTTGGAATCACCTGATCGTTCGCAGTCATGTGATCCTCTCTCAACGTGCAGTTTTGCCAAATAAAACTTTAAAGACTGCTGTGCGGTACAAACTCTATTTCACTGAAATATCTCTGTTCATTACAAAGTTATGGTGAATTTAAATGTGGGAAGGACTTTAGGAAAACCCTGTGTATGAAAACAAAGTATTTTGAAGGAATTCCAAGACTCTCTTAGAACGTGTTTGTACCATGACTATACAATAGGGTGTGAACTAAAAAGAGTCAGCAATGTGCGATGATTTTATTTCTCCCATTCCAGTGTAATAGATTTGTAACACAAATATTTCCTTTAAATTTTCAAGTGTAAACTGTGTCTTTATTGTTTTGTTATTTTAAATGCCATCAGTGCAGTGGCTAACAACACAACTTCTTAGTATTGTAAAAATGGAAGTATGTACCCACAAAGAATACTTAATATTTTAATTATTTGCTATTGTTGGTTAAAAAAGAGTAATAATGAGTGTACATAAAGTCCAGTATCTTTTCCTTTAATTTATTGTAGAAAGACTCCAATAATATAACTTTCATGTAAATATTATTTTCAGAACAAAATCTCCCAAGTTTGTTTGCACATGACATCACAAAGATTTGATATGTGAGCCATGCGTAACTTGGCAGATATCTACATGGTAATCAAATTATAGATATTGAGGCAGCTTCTCAAATTCTAGGTTTGAGTTCTCCTACCTTTTGTAGTAAAGATGACACATAGACAAGTTCTTTATGTAACCCCATTCTTAGAAGTTGCGTCGATTCAATTCTGGCACCCTTTGTGGCCATTTCATGAGATATTCTTCCCTCTTCCCTGCACATTAGAATACTGCATTGGACCACTTTCGCTTGCTCAAACTTGATCAAATCTCCCACGCTCGAGCGTGGTTCACTCGAATATATAGAATATCAAATATCATTTTAATGTGACTATAATCGTACAAATCTATGTGTAAAATTCGTGCTGGTAGTTTCAGCCCATAATCATTTTCATATATTACTATGTATTGTTGAGGTAGACTAAATTACGTTTTAATATGGAGATGATGACTGTGTTCACTTTAGTTTCAATTTCACTGCGTCTTTCACTTCACAATTTAAAGGCCCACTACTACAGACAAATTATGGTTATTCGTGAACTACTGGGCTTCGAACATATACCGATCGTTTGCCTGTTCGAGCGAAGAAACTGTCAATTCTGTAAGCCATCTGTGCAAACTTTTAGATGATCGAGCAAAAAAGCTTCGATGCAGCACACTAACCAATCCAGCATTAAGGCAACTTTGCATTCAGGTATTTACGAACAGCTGGTCGAAAAGCACTTTGTCTGAATTTAATACCTAAAGATGCTTAAGTATATATATGTATTGTATTTAAATCGCTTTAGTAATTTTTTAAAACCATTTAGAGAGTTGACGATTACTGGAAATGAGGTAGAATTTTTACAAGTGAAGCTAAGTTCAGAAATTGATGGAAGTATGAACTTTGAATTTAAGATAACTATAACAAACAGAACTATTGAGTTTTTGTTTTAAGTTACACATATACATTCATACATACACACATATATATATAAAAATCAATGAAGGTAAAAGGAAACACTCACCAGACAGTAGAAAAATTCAAAATTTTCGCTAACTTCGTAGCATCATCGGTGTGAGGAGAAAGAGACTGAACCGGAAGTTGGAGCCCTGCAGAGTTGCCAGGTCCCCATCGAAGAAGAAGCGGTGCGTAGAACGAAAAAAACACTGTTTCATCACCAGGCTCGTCGTAAACTGTGAGTGTGTAGGATGAGTTGGGAGGGACGGCAGAAGGGATGGGATGGCTTGGGAGGGAGGGTGGTTGAGGGATGGGCATTACTGGGTGGCCCATTCCTTTTGGGGGTACAACTCAAGTTACATTGGTCATATGATAATAATGCAAATATTTTTGTGTTCCTTACATGTCAGCGATAATTTCTATGTGCATTTTGAACTTTTCATATCCTTTTTTTTGGGGGGGGGAGATACCCCTTTTTTTAAAAGAAAAGTATTTTCAGGGGATTTCCTCCCTTTCCCCCTCCATATATATGCCGAATGTGCATAAATTATATATCTTCTGAATCTGTGATTCATTCTGCGTACAACGGTATATCGTTCATATCTCCAGGGCAAATAGTCTCTGAGCTAAAGTCATTTCAAGGTACCGCTGCATTATGTAGCTTGAATCAGTGGCGTGCCGACCATTCCTTTTGGGGGTACAACTCAAGTTACATTGGTCATATGATAATAATGCAAATATTTTTGTGTTCCTTACATGTCAGCGATCATTTCCATGTGCATGTCGACACTGTCATGTACTTTTTTCGTGAGGGGAGGGTGGGGGAACCAAATTTTTTCCCCCGAAATTTTGGAATTTTGAGAGTTAGCCCCCTCCCCACCGCCACATATATGCCGAATTTGCATAAATTTCATATAGTCTGAATCTGGTTCATTCCGCGTACAATGGTATATCACTCATCTCTCTAGGGCAATTAGTCTCCGATCTACACTCATTTAATTGAAACTCTGCATTTTGCTCAAAATCAGCTTGGGCATCAAGGGGGTTGCATGTGAAAATGGCCTTGGGCTCCAAAAGGTTAAACTGTAGATTCAGCCCCGATTAGCCTTTCTGTGCATAGAGTGGATTTCAAATCAAACTCAATCAAAACTATTATTTGTGAAAATTGTTCTTAGAAAGGAGCATTGCTAAAACTAGACAGGTAAATGAATTCATTGTTAGAAATAATAGGTGCATCCAGAAAGTAAGTTTCCCTGGAGTCGTGCACAAAAAGGAAACATTGTCATTCAATGATTTATTGCCACTGATACAGCACTTGTCCAGTTACTTGTCAACATAATTCCCGTCGGAATTCAGACAGGTAAATTAATTAATTGTTAGAAATAATAGGCGCATCCAGAAAGTAAGTTTCCCTGGGGTCTTGCACAAAAAGGAAACATTATTTCATACAATGATTTATTGCCACTGATACAGCACTTGTCCAGTTACTTGTCAACATAATTCCCGCCGGAATTCAGGCACTTGTCATAGCGTGGGACCATCTTTGTCGCTCTGAAAATGTTGACCGGGCAGGTGCAAGAACAGGTTGTAATCACTGGGAGCGAGATTCGGGCTGTACGATGGATGATCGAACACCTCCCAACTGAACCTGTGCAGAAGGGCTGCAGTGCGCCTAGCCATATGCGGTTTTGCATTGTCGTGCAGCAAGATCACCCTGGCACTGAGCTTACCACGTCGCTTATTCTGAATGGCTCGTCGCAATGTCCCCAGTGTTTCACAGTAACGGTTAGCATTCACAGTCTCGCCTCTGGGCAGAAACTCTATGAGCAGAATGTCTTGTCTGTCCCAGAACACTGTGCACATCACTTTTCGCGCCGACACAGTCTGTTTGAACTTCGTCCTGCATGGACTGCTGCTTGCTTTGTGGGGTGCTGTATGTAACCCATGTTTCACCCCCTGTGATGATCCAGTTGAGAAAATCGTCATCATCATGGTAACGCTGCAGAAGTGTAAGTGCCATGCCCATGCATTTTCCTTTGTGTTTGGGTGTCAGTTGTTTCAACACCCACTGGGCACACAATTTCCGGAACAAGAGGCATTTGGTAACAATGTCATGCAAGGACGACTGATAAATCTGCGGGAAATGACTGCTGAGTTCCGTGATCGTGACGCGACGATCCTCCAATATGCGCTGCTGCACCTGCTCCACAAGCTCGTCCATAACGGCCAATGACCGCCCACTGTGCTCGTCGTCACGCACATTTTGCCAGCCTTCAGTAAATGTCCTCCACCAACGATGCACCATCTGCTTGCTCATGACATCTGGCCCATACACCTGGCATAGCTGATGATGAATTTCGATCGGCTGTATGTTTTGTGCTTCAAGATCTTGATCACCGAACGAACCTCGCATGTGGCGGGAGATGGAATAAGAGCCACCAAGTTTCATTGCTGCCGCAACGCTACTGAGGACTTTCGGGAGGCATGTTATAGGACATTTTCTAGCCAGTGCATGTGCTTATCACGCATCCGCAAAGTCTTGTTTCAATACACATGGCCTCCCACCTGTGGGCGAGTGGGAAACTTACTTTCTGGATGTGCCTAATATATTGGGTTGATGGCATAAATTTGTACAATTTTTTTTTCACCGTGGCAAAAGTTTTTTTATTTGATACTAATTTGAGATGAACGAATGACATCAATTATTCAGTAATATATTTTCCTTCATTGTCTATGACTGTCTACTAACGGTGGGGCTGTTTTTAAATTCAATGCCTGAAGAAAGCCAGTGATTCGGCATTCAAAGCATCGTCAAGCCAAGTTTGAAGAGCATTTTCATCACCAAAAGAGCTTCCTTGAAGATTGATGAAATTAGAGCTAAGAAGATAGCAATCCGAGGATGCAAAATCAGGGGAGTAAGGAGGATGTGGAATAACTACCCAACCAAGCTCCAGGATAGCAGCTTTTGTCATGTTAGAAGACTGTGTGTGTGTATTTTTGTGTCACAGCACTTGATGCTGTCTTTCAGGCCTACTCGCTGATTTGGCTGTTTTCATTTAAAGCGTGCAGTATCCTGAACCTATCGATGAAATGCAAATTTTGCACGATGGTTGAATGGTCACAGTTCACCACATTTGCTAATTCTCGAGTTGACTGATGTGGATCCTTGTAGATTTAAGTGTTTAAACCAGGGTGGCGACAGACCTGGAAAACCGAGAAAAGTCAGGGAATTTGAGGTGTGAAAAAAGTCAGGGAAATGTCAGGGAATATCGTCTTCATTGACTTCGAACACTCTTTTGACGAAAATTGTTATAATTCGGGCACTATGGGAGCAATGTACTTCAGATAACTTTTGTTTTTCAGCTAAAACAACAGCGCATGCAACCGTGTACAATTTAGAACACCGGACCGATGAAGGGTGCTTGGGGGGGGGGGGTCACGTCCCCCAAATTTCAATGGAAAACACCTAAAAATCTGGAGGTTGGCCCCTCTTCTCCCGCTATTTTGGGGAGAAGGCGCAAACGTTAGTATTCTTTTCAAAGAATGGACATTTCTCAAGAGAATGAAACACGTTTCATGTTTTTGGGTGTCATACAAGTTTAATAATAAGCCAAAATGTGATTTTTTTTTTTTTTTTACGAAAAATAGGTAATTTACATTTTTGGAGGAAAATTTTTATAACTCGGGCACTATGGGAGCAATCTACTTCGAATAAGTTTTGTTTTGCAGCTAAAACATCGTAGCATGCAACCGTGTACAATTCACAACGCCGAACCGAGGAAGGGTGTCTGGGGGCGCGACCCCCGAATTTCAATGAAAAAAACAAAACACTGGAGTTTGCCCCCTCTTCTCCCGCTATTTGGGAAGAAGATGCGAACTTTAGTATTCTTTTTAAAGAATGGACATTTCTCAAGAGATTGAAACATTCATGTTCTTGGGTGTCGTACAAGTTGAATAATAAGCCAAAATGTGATTTATTTTTTATTTTTTTTACGAAAAATAGGTAATTAGCATTGTTGGAGGAAAATTGTTATAACTCGGGCACTATGGTAGCAATCTACTTCGGATAAGCTTTGTTTTGCAGCTAAAACATCATAGCATGCAACCGTGTACAATTAAGATCGCCGAACCGAGGAAGGGTGGTTTGGGGGCATTACCACCGAATTTCAATAAAAAAACATAAAAATTTGGAGTTTGCCCCCCCCCCTTCTCTCACTGGCAAGTGCATGCTCCCAACCTCAAATTTTCTGCAACACTAGTATTGCAATGAAATTAACACCACTCTCTGTCCTGTCTGTTTAAACTCGTGAGAGATGGTCATTAATCTCTCACTGAGTAAGCTTAATGTCCAATATTATGAAATAAAATACTAATAATAAATAGGTAAATATTTTAATATCATATTTACTCGAATCATTCAATCATAAAAGCAAATCACATTCTTTAAGAATTGACTTTTCTCTGCCAGCCCTGCTAAATTTTCACTTTCCATCTACTGATTTATACGAAAGGTGGCCAGAAAGTAATTTCCGATTGATTTCTCGCAAACGCCAAAACCGTGAAAAATGGTAATTGTTGCGAGGTTATGTTTAGGAATGTGCAGTGATGTCTGGACACATTTTTTGCCCTTTCTAAATATCGAAATAATGCGAGTTTGGCATAAAATGTGAATTGTTGGCATTTTTAGCACTTTTTTTTTTAAAAAAAAGAAGTGACATAAATCAAAGAAAAATTCCATGAAATCCACCATTCTTGTCTTTTCTAGGCCATGTTTGTGTACATAGAACATGCAAGTTTTCCAACATTTTACTCAAGAGTAAACTATAGAGTTATACGTACATGGAACAATTCCGACTGCCACATTAAATCATGTATTTCCCACGATTTTTTCAACTTCTATCAAAACCATTTGCATCACAGAGAAAAGTGGCAGGGTTCTAACAGGAGCTCGAGTGCGTATCTACTGTCTACTGTTTTGAATTACCAAGCTAAGTGCGCTCAATCGGCATTTGTCGAGCAAGTAATAATGTAGCTCAGTCGTTAGGGCATCTGACTTCTATGCAAGAGACCCGGGGTTGATCCTCTGCGGGGGAGAACCGGGATGTTTTCCACCTATTCAAACTGCTCCGGCACCCACCCAGCATCATATGAAGCTGGTACCTTGAGGAAACTTTGAGGGATAAAGGTAGCCAGGAGCGTGGTGCTGATCACATCACCCCCACCTTTAGCCGTGATCAAGAAAGTGTGGGGCCCTAACTCCACACCCTTATACACCTTCATGGAAAAGTGCAGGGGAGCACTTTACTTTTACTTCCTCAAAAATCTGTTCCAACATATCAAACTGTCATGAAAATACGTGTACCATGTGATGTACAAGTTAAAATAATCGTTTAAAAGTACAATGGAGTATTAAGTTTCGGTATATTTGGCAGATAAATGTTCTAAAACAAAAACGCGAATTTTGGGAAACTTAATACTGACAACTCAAAAAAAAGGTAAAGGTAAAGTGCTCCTCTGTGCATAGCACCATGCCATGAAGGCTAACGCCCCACACTTTCTTGATCTGGTCGTGAGTGGGGGTGATGTGACCAGCATCACGCCCCTGACCACCTTTACCCCCCAGGGTTTCCCCCAGGTACCCATGTTATTCGATGCTGGGTGGGCACCGGGGCCGCTTCCATCGTTAGAAAAGTTCCCGGATTTGAACCGGCCGGGGATCGAACCCGGGACGCATTACCGACTGAACCACCAGATAATGCTAACTTTTGGTGCCATAATATATCAGTATCTGTTACGTGAGATTGATTGATTTTAATTTTTTGGGTGCGTCGCCACTTACGATCATTATGCACTCTTCAGTATAAACGGGGAAAATTCCATTATCTAAAATCCTTACCTTAAAATTAAAAAAAAGGGGTATGGAAAATAACTTTCCCAAATCCCAAAAGAACTTTCAACATACCAAACTCTCACGAAGAGGCGTAAGCCATGTGACTTGCAATTTGAAACAGTAGTTTAAAAACACCATGAAGGAATAATTTCAGATATTTGCCAGAAAATGCGCTAAAATGAAAATGTGAATTTTGAGAAAAATAACACCGTATAGTAAAAAATAAGAAAATAATACACCCATTTGGAAAAAAATAACAAAATATCAAGGTTCCTACTGAATAGGCATAAATAAAACAAGTATATCAGTTGTAATTTATTGCATTAGTAACAGTGAGTCTTAACCTAATTTTCGGCATAATCACCACCATTATTCTGGCATTTGTAGTAGCATGGCACTAAATTTTGTATGCCCATGGTATATGTGTCGGACAGCAAAGACTGGAACTATCTCTACCGCAGTGTAGCTGTCAAATCCTTGCCCTGCCAGAAACCTCTTCAGTAGAATGTACCGACTTTCATCTCTTTGTTTAAGGCCAGGGCTGTACAGGGAGTGGTCCAAGATCTCTCACCTGAAGTGATGCAAAGAGCCCGTGTGTACTCAGCTGTATGGGGTTGTGCACATTCGATTGGCCTTTCGTGAATTGTCTGCACCATCGTCTGACCATACACGACGTCCAGCTGCACACCTCACACAATTGCTGGTGGCTCTGTGCCAAATTCTGAGTGTGCATTGTAGGCTAGGATCGGTGGGAGACTGTATGATAGCTGCAATCTTTAACCTAGAACTGTCCTAAAACGTCTGCATTGCAACTGTACCAGATTACAGCTACATGCCACTTCTTCCTGCCTGCATGGGTGTGTGTCTATCTCTGACCACCAGTGCTGCGTATAGGCACCATTGGAGCTTTTTCAGGATGCCCCTCGTATATGAACTTTCAGAAGCTTTTATTAATAGTGTTTTCCTGTTTTAATGTATGGTTAGCTAAATCAGGTACCTATACAATGCAATTCTATATATTCCTTGCGTTAAATTTCTAATACCTACATACCCTTTTCGACAGCATTAATGGTATAACTGCATGTTGTCAGTTTCACAGTACTTCACTTGGATATACTGTACTGAAGCAGAAATCCCATTGATAATGTAAGGAAATATGACACTTTATTTTGTTTGATTAAATTGTTTCACTTATATGCAAGAGTTAAGTTGTTTGCTTTACAGAGAAGAGAGCTTTATGCATTGAAAAATGAGTCTGTACTCATGGTTCTTACAAGCAGAGTGTTCTAAACCTCAGTGGAAATATCAACATATAATACCGAGAATGTATAAGGAGACTGATAAATTACAAATTGTATTTCTTAATCAATAACTCTTCACTCTAATTTCATTTAGTCGTAACTTTAAAAATAATCAATTATTTTATTTTAAACTTACTGCGTATGACAAAATTCCGTAATCCTTCCCTAGCTTGTGAATTCTAATAATTTTCCAAATTCACTATTTTGCAGTTTGAATTCAAATCATAGAGAATAGAGAAATTGAGTCAATTTCATAGAAGATAATATTGGTACTTAACAAATCCATACCTGGATCTGTATGAGTTTATTATTTCAATTTGCAAAAACATCGATTTAGTTTAGTTTGTAATTGTCAGGGAAAAATGTAAATTTTGTCCTGGAAAAGTCAGGGAATTTCATTTCTGCTTGTTTGTAGCCAGCCTGTTAAACTCTTCATTAAAGGCCGATGGTCTTCCTGAATGTGGACTCCACGGTGTGTAGAAACTCCCCGTACAAGGGACAAATGTTTCAAGTCACCTCTGCTGCCTTTGGCCCTATGTTAACTCAGACAGAAGAAAATGTCTTGCAATTGTTGCAACCCCCCCCCCTCCCCACACTGGACGCTTATTGTTCTTTAGCCTATAAATAACACCGTCTTTCTTCAAATATGTAAAATACAATGCGTATTCACAAGCACAACAATGCCACTTCAATTGATGAACATTAAACAATAAACTCCTAACACCGCAGTGTTGCCATACCAAACACAAACGCTATGAACGTAAGCACCAACCCAATATTAACTTGATGAATGGTCCATGAATTTTTTTTTTTTTAGATTTTTAGATTTTAGATTTTAATTTTGCAGAATACAAACCCTAATTAAGGAGCAATATTCACCATAAAGGAAAAACTGCTCAAACAATTACTACTGTTAATTCATTCTGTTGATTTATTTTGTCAAGAAGTAATACCATAAACCAAGCACCATAGCAGTTCATTTTCATTTAATTTTCAAATTCTCAAAACTGGATTTTTCACACATTGTTGGGTAATTAACACTAGAATGGCAGGAGGGGTCACTACGTACCTTCACGGTTTCTTTTTTAACTATCCTGTTTTTCTTATATTTTCCTCGAAATTTTGTGACTTTTCATAATTCTTTGTCCTTTTTAAGATGATATACTGAAATTTACAAAATATAATTTATTTCTGTGAAATTTCATGTTAAACCCCTAGAACAGCGGGAGGGGTCAATTTGATCCCTGTAAAGTTTCATTGATGCATGCTGCAATATCAGCGTCAGGTTGCCGTTCCTGTGTCATCCTGTCTTTAGCATCTACCCACTTGTCACAGTTTACATATCATCATGTAGGTAGTGTTCTTGGACTGAGAGAGGAAGGACATCTTCGAACATGTCGCATCAAGTAGCAATTTCTCATGGTGAAATGTTGTGTAAATTGGAGTGTTCAGTTGTTGTTGATTATATTTTTTATTTGTAATCAGAATGTATCAATAACCACATAAACACTTTGATTATAATACATAAGCCAGAGAAAAATAATATAAATTTAAAATATGTTCCCATTCTAAAATAATTTGAATTTTAAATTAATTTCTTATGAGGGGTCAAAATGACCCCTTTCCGCTGTTGTAGGAGGTATCAAATTCTTCGCCGTTCTAATGTTAATAGAGTCAGTTATTTATTTATATTTTTCCAATGACTAGGTTATTGTTGAAGCTTTACATTCCAGATAGATTCGTGCTATTATACAGTATGTGAAATTTTAAAGGAATACATAAAAAAAATTGATGTATAATCTCAATTTTAGAATAAAATATAAAATAAAAATCAAGGTCCCTACAGATTAGGTGTGCAATTAAATATTAATTTGCACTGTGTTAAATATACTGTCTACACTGTTCACTTCTTTCCCTCTTAATACCATGTTCATGATTTCAGTGCCCTTCACATAATGCACAGCCCACCTCCCATCTTCGGTACATTGCCAAACTGGAAGAGATCAGATGGTTATCCCATGTCATCAGTCACGTGGATATGTTAAAGAAACTAATCTTTAAAAAAAGAGACTGATTACACATGGGAAGATTTTCCCAATTAAGTTTCCTCAAGTAATGTGTAGAAAAGGTGATCGAATTGGATACCTCTGTATGTTGGCATTATTTTTGTTATAGTGTATTGATTTCCAGAGACCTGTTATGGAATATTGATATTATTTGCTGAGCGCATGGTTAGTTGATATGTCAGGTTGTATTTGTTTACTTTTCGTGTACAAATTTGAGAAAACAGTATGAAAGTAATGCCTTTTGTATTTTTTTTTTGTAAGGGGAATTTAATTCCTGCAACAATAATTTCTGTAACTAATAAGGTACTAATTAAGAGGGCGTATGAAATAAATGGGACTGATTGTATTTTGTTTAAATGCACGTGTGCTAGCGTCAATCAGATGCTGTCAATTGGTATTGTGTGATAGTGCCACAGTTCTGGAATGATTCATTTATGATGTGTTTTTAGTACCCAGCATGAATTTGAAGATACAACAGCACATGGCAATCAGATTTTGTTGGACAAAATTAGAATTGTTTATAATCGTGTGGTTTGTAAACAGTCTATAGTTACTACTACTGAAAGACATGTGAAAAGGACAGCTTCGTAAATGGCATTTTCAATAAAATAGTGAGCTTAACAGTGCTTTTTCGGGTGTGCTAAACCTGGGGGGGTTCAGGGATTGCTTTGAAAATAATTGATTGTTGGAATCAGTGTAGCACTTTTAAAGGATAGTATTTTGAAAGTTTGAAATTGAAATTCAATAAAGAGAGGCGATATTCTTAAGTTAATACTATTAGTTCCACTATTTTTTGATACACCCGCGTATTATACACACTTCTGCTACATAAGGCATCACTAACACTTCTTCAAATCTGGTTTGGTTATGGCACACATAGGTCACTGTAGGTTCTGGGTTTGTGTTTAAGTTCATTACTGAGTTTTAGTTTGTTTTCTTTCTCAGTGATGAAGATGATTGATGATTAGATGAAATTGGCAAAATAACTCTTATCGAGAAACATCCATTCTAATGCCAGGATTCTAACCTGGAACCTTCATGGCAAGGAGTCAGTTGCTGAACATGCCTGGCCACAAAGGCATTAGTTCTGTGTCTCATTTTCAGTCCCATGTAAAATTATGTCTTGAAGTTAATCTCATTTTAGTTCTTGAGGTGAAAGGCTCATTCTGATCGCTAAGCTTGAATCTTGAAATAATCAATACAAAAATGTATGTTAAAAAATTACTTTTATATCCGAGAACCATTCCCTTGATAGGTAGCAGATAAAGTAATTTTGATTCAGCTAAATTTTCAATTTCTGTACATTCCAATTTGCTATAGTCTTGTATGGGACTAGACTTTCGGGCAGTCTCAATGTATTTTCAATTTCACAGACTCCAGTCTCTAAGCTTTGGCAACCCTCTGTACCTTGTAAAGAAAATTTACAGTTCCAGTGTTTTGATGTTATCAGGCATTATTTATTTGCTGCTTCTGCTTCTTATTTAAGTAACCTCTGTTTTCGAACTTAGTATTTAATTCTTAAAAAAATACACATGAAATTGTCTAAATGTTCAGTTATAAAAATATTTAGTGATTGAAAGGAAAAAGTGTAGTTTTAATTAGTGCCTCTGGAAGTTCATGGAAAAAAGTTATTCTTGGAATAGTATCGTTTGTGTTCAAAACATGTATCAGATATTGATGTTAGTAGTAATGATTAATGACTAAATTTCAGATTGTAAATTTAGTTAATATTGCTTTAATGAAGCTCATATATAAGTTACTGCTTGCAGAGTCAGGAGTTAGAACTTTGTTGAAAATACTGAAATTCCTACAATTGCGCACTATCATGAAAAACAGTCTCATCATGTATCATTCCCTGATTTGTCTGCAAAAATGGAATCTTAGTTGTGGGAATTTTATGATGTTTCAATAATTCCACAACAATTGAAATGTTCTCATGACTGCACATAATGGGCAGCAATCTCGGTACATATGATTACTATCCCTTTCATAATTGAGCAGCTCGGGAGTAAAACTTGATAACCCACAAAAGTATGAAACCGAGAAAGATGCAGGTGAAGGTTTGTTCATTACAATTTGGGTTATGGTTTACCCAGATGCTCTTTTGTGTTTCTGGCTACTGATGTAACTCCATTCAATATTGTACAGTGCAGGAACTAAATCCAGTGTTAATTCAATATTGAACACGGTGTGGGTTTTCAAGTTTACTCCCGAGCTGCTCAGTTATTGACCCCTAACCTCATACTTCACTCTTCATGTTACCTTGTGGGTAGTACCCTTGTATTATATCTTGTAATCGTTGGAATGTATTATTTTCGGTTCTTTAGATATATTTTATATTGTAATGTGTGTCCAGAAATTAACTAAATTTAAGTAAAAGTTCATTTTTGCACACCTCTTTTTGATAAAGGTGAAATTCAGATACCTGTAACTTAGAAACTGTAAAATTTGCTATGATCTCCTGTGCACAACTTATAGACAAATCACTACTACAAAAATTGTCATTATTCTGCAGTGAATACTTTACATGATAAGAAAACTTGGACATTGTAATCTGGAATATTCTGAATGCATAGAATGCAAATTTGAGATCTCAAATAACCTTGATCTTTTTTTATTTTCCGTTACAAACAACCACAGCAATATAATAAACGCAATTTTATTTTATTTACTTGATCTTTCTTCCATGAAACTGGTTACTCACTGCTGCATTGACATCTTTACTGCACCAGAGGAGACCTGTAGTAGCTCTCACGTGTTGCCAACAGTTTCATATATTTGATAATTTTAATATTTTATGGAGGAGCAGTCACATTTAATACCATACAAGAAATGTAAAATATAGCATTTGTTTATAGAGTTTGTCTTGCTTACTGGGAGGGGAAGCAGGGCAGTAGTGTTCATTCCTACCCCCTATGATGTAGAATGTTCAGTGATCTGCAATGCACCATTTTCATGTCAAAAGTAAATATCTAACAATGATGAATGTGATGGAACATTCCAAATCTCCAGTTCAAAACTTCCCCGTCCTTATATTAAAAATATATATAAGAACTCAATAACCTATAATTAGAAATGTGATTTGAATTAACAGTAGCAATAATAATACCGAGTGCGTCAAAAAAATGGATACACACTTTGAACTGTCATAGAAAATTTATTTTCCAACATACAAGGTTAAATTTCTGGGAAAAGAAAGGCTACACTCCAATTTGCAAAATAAGTGTCCTTTTTGGTCAAACTGAATGTGCCAAATGGTGGTTAAAGTAAATGTTCAAAATGATGGCCATCAGCTTCGATACATTTCTGAGTACGAGTCACGATTGATTCCGTACTTCGCATCAAAGTGTCCAATGGGATTTCTGCACACACCGCTTGAATCTCATCCCAAAGTGTATCCAGGTTACGTGGTTTACGACGGTGCACCTCATCTTTTACTGTGCCCCATAAAAAATCGAGCAGCGTAAGGTCTGGAGAGCATGCAGGAAACTCGATTGGACCCCTGCGTCCTATCCACTGACCTGGTACATTTTGATCCAGGTATGCTCACACATCCCTATGATAGTGCAGTGGCGCACCATCTTGTTGGTAATAAAACCTGTAATTACCGTACATTGCACGATTGGCAGAGAAAATGGAATCAGCAAACATTGTTAGGTACTTTTCTCCAGTTGCAGTACCTTCAAAACGGAAAGGACCACTTAACCACCATTTGGAACATTCAGTTTGACCAGAAAGTACACTTATTTTTCAAATGGGACTAGCCTTTCTTTTCCCAGAAATTTAACCTTGTACGTAGGTTGGAAAATACATTTTCTATGACAGTTCAAAGTGTGTGTACATTTTTTTGACGCACCCGGTATAAATAATAATGAGTATTGATGAGAACATTTTTGCTGCACAAATAATCACATTTAAAAAAAACAACAAAAAAACTGCATTTATTTTCAGAACAAACGAATCTTATGCAAAATTGGTCAATTTTAGTTAAAGTAACAGTCTATATAAGCATTGTTAACAAATAGAGTGAATTATAACAGTATAGCGAGTTAAACTACAAGGGTCGTTCAAGGTTGACCGGGACTTTTATTTCTGCAGAGGAAATAGGTAGCAGAAGAAGCACCAAACTATGTCAGTTTTTAAAGTATTCTCCATGCGCACCGAGGCACCGTTGCCATCGTTCTGGCAGCTCCCGAATTCCTTTGGCGTAGAAAGAACTTTGTTGTTGTCGTAGCCACTGGAGGACATCGCTCCGCAGTGCTTCGTCTGTCGTGAATTTCTTCCCTCCCAGATGGTCTTTAAGGGGTACAAACAAATGATAATCACTAGGGGCTAAATGCGGACTGTAGGGGGGGATGGGGCAGAACTTCCCAGCACATGTCGGCCAGAGTTGTTGTTGTCACATTGGCCGTGTGAGGTAAGGCATTGTCATGTAGAAGAATGACATTTCCAGACAACATCCCAGGTCTTTTCTTGCGAATGGACTTTCGTACAGCACCACTCAACAATGTGGAGTAATACTGGGCATTAATCGTGCTCCCTTTGTCCAGAAAATCCACATGGATAATGCCCTTCATGTCCCAGAAGACAGTTGCCATGATCTTTCCAGCGGACGGCTGCGTTTTGCTTTTCTTGGGGGGTGGGGAACCTTTATGCCGCCACTCCATTCTTAGTCTTTTGGTCTCTGGGGTTGAATTGTGCAACCATGTTTCATCACACGTGATGATGGATTGCAACAATTCATCACCTTCTGCTCGAAACCGATTCAGAAGCTGTTCACAGACCGTCCTGCGTGTCCACTTCTGATCGAATGTCAGCTGGCGGGGAACCCACCTTGCACAGATTTTGCGGAAGCGTAAGTGGTCGTGAATGATTGTCTCAACACTCCCGACACTGATATTCACCTCGGCAGCAATATCCCGCACTGTTACTCGCAAGTTCTCAAGAATCATTTGCTCAACACGTGCGATATTCACTGGTGTGACTGCAGTCGGTCGAATGTGTCCATGCACTTCCATTTGTCACCAGCTCCCGTCCTTCGCGAAACTGCTCACACCATTTGTACACTCTTGTCCGCGACATCGTTTGTTCACCATACTGTGCTTGCAATCGTCTGAAAATCTCAGCTGGTTTCACTTTCTCCTTCACGAGAAATTTGATTACACACCGCTGCTCCACATCCACATACACACTGCTTGCCGCCATGTTCGCTGCAACTGCTGCGCGTGCGAGAAATACGTCATGCCGAGTGCTAGTTACTCGTGAAGGAATACATTACGTCACCCGCACGTTTCATCATGATCCAGCTATTCATCGATTTTTTTACGTACGAAATTCCCGGTCAACCTTGAACGACTCTTGTAAAAACAAAGTTGAATTGAAAATAAGATAGTAAATTATAACCAAATATTTTTTTTTTACAATTTAATGAATATTATTTATATTACATGAAATTGTCTTGTATTTTTAGTATTTTGGTGGCTTGTGATGAGCAATGTATCTGAATACAGCAACAAAGAATGCTGTGTTGCTCCACTTCACTAAGAATGCCACGTCAACTCTACTCTAGCATACAAACTGTTGGATTTCAACATGGGCTACAAGTGTAGCAACATTGTGCAATTTCTTCCTAATTTCATATTACATGCAATAAGAAAGCTTTGGAGCAAATTTCAACATCTGATCTTTTCCGTAATTCCAAAAGTTTTCATTGTAGCAGAAAACTATGTACATTGTATACTGAAAAGGTCTTTCTACAAGTTGTACTGAAGAGATAATTTTAAGTTGTGCCCTTCGAAAGCTACACGGAACTAAAGTTAATAAAAAATGTGGTCCTAGAGTAAAAAATATATTTATTTATGAGGCATGTCAGGCTGAGTCTTGTGTGAGTTACACGTATTGAAAATGACTGCGGCTATAAAGAATCCTGCCAAATAAGAAGTGCAGGGCTGTGGTATGGTTTCTCCAGGAAAAGGCAAATGTCCAGGTGGCATTCATTGTCAAATTACGGCAGTTTATGGGAACATTATGAATCGTCAAAATATGACGGAAGTGGTGGTGTGCCTTCAATTCCTTTAAGAAGATCATCACAGATTACAGACAGCCTCCCACTCCTGAGGTTGTCGTGGATATCTGTTCTACCTCCCGGGAAGGCAGGACACCACTTTGTCACATTTTGACTATTCATAATGTTCCCATAAACTGTCGTATGAATGTCTGGTGGACGTTCACAGTTTGCGTGGAGAAACCGTATCACAGCCTGCGCTTTGCATTTGGCGGGCTTCTTTATCGCTTCTGTCATATCCAGCACGTGTGACTCTCACAAGACAGCACAGCACTGCAAGTAAATGCTACCGGAAAGACTAAAGATCAAGATTACTGTCAACGTTGTCAATTTATACCTTACATATTTTCCCTATGATATATGTAGCAGTTGTTTTATTTACTTCCGAGACATGCCTCGTATATACAGCAATAAAGAGAACACTCCTACGATTACAAGGTATAATATGTGGACATCAGCTGTGTGGTCATGTAAATGGCAAGCATAAAGTTAGGGGTGAATGTTTATGAATGGATAGTAGGGGCACAGATTTTTTTAAAAATTCAATAACGTTAAAAAATTTGTAATGTAATGATAGATCACAGTCTAAGGCAATGGGTTAGTTAGTGTTATTATTTTTGGGAGACATGCATTTAATCTTATTACCAGTTTTTACATGTTTAAGTAAAATGTGAATTTGACAAGAACAATCTCAAAAGGCCAGACAAATTATAAAAAGTAACTAAAAATAGAGGTCCGCGTGTATATTAATTTTTGGCATCATAGTTTGGCTGTTCATTGTATTTTCTCATTCATTATTATATACATTTAAGTGTTTACAATTTTATAATCCCAGCTATATAATTATTTTTTTACTTGTAAATACCGATTAAAAAAATCACAAGTTGATTGTATATGGTACTTATTTCTTTTGATAGATTTTTAAGGTAGTGTTTGTACAATTGTAACAGTAGCAGTTGCTTTGCATAGTTGTACAAGTTGCATCAATTTTGTAGTGGTTCAAGTGCGCACACCCACACATATACACACAGTTTTAATGAATGTGCACAGTTTACTAAAAATGTTTATGGTCAACCTGAATGTTGTGGAAGATGTAGAAGGTAACCATCTAAATAACAAATTGTCGTGTAACTTGTGTTATGGTATTGGTAAGGAAATTAAGCTTGTTGAACATATGGTTGGTTTCCAATTTGACAGGCCATTCTAAAATATGCAGAATATATTTTATAGGAAGCAAACACAGTGGTTCTCTTGTATACAGTAAACTTTTCTGCTTGCCTATGCTAGACAAATGAGGGGTTTTTTTTCTGAGTAGTGAAGCATTCAATAATGGTTATTATAGTGGAATCTTGATTATATGTTTTTCAAGACCTTGTCTGTAAAATTAAATACAGCTTTTCAAAACTTTTATAATTTGTCTAATTGGGACCATGAAAATAAAGTTACAAAGTTGGGGAAAGATGAAAAAACACTGAGAACATTAATCTATGTTCCACTTTGTCACATTTGATTTTTATTACCAATGTATTAGGTTTTTATTGTTTATTGTTAAACACACTAAGTACCCGAACAAGTGTTCTCGGGTTACCAGCCAGGTTAAATTGGAGTTGGCTTCCAAAGTTTTGAGGGCAACTCCATTTTAACCTGGGAACACTTGTTCGAATTACGTCACCAGGAAAGCTACAATTCCTACTCTTAAGTACTGTTTATGAAAATAATAAATGTTTGAAGTTCAGAATGTTGCTTGAAGGATGTAAAGATTGCACATGAAATGTTGTACCATTTGTTTTATGTATAATTTATATCAGCTTGATAAGATTGGCACAAAATTGGTACAGAATTAATTACCAAGGACTAGAAAATTGTGTCTGATAACATTGACTTCTCTGAATCCCTTATTGTCTATTTACTAGGCCTTTGGATCAAGCCACATGCACATTTTCAGTCTTTACAGTTTTACAAAACCTGTTTGCTGTAATCCAGAGACAGGAATTCCTTGAATTCTGAGAATCATGTGTGAATTTTTGGTCACTGGGAACTCTGCGTCAATTTCTTTACATATTTGAGGAATGACTGTATTTAATTCAAAATGCACTTTTTGGGGTCGTCGTCTTAGCTGTTGCCAACTAATTTCATTGAAAGCTTATATTACTTTAAGCTGTAGTTTAGTTGAGAAAAAAGGACAACGAGGGATAGCCAGCATTTACTTTTCCCTTCAGTTATTTTAAGTGGTTTTTATTTTATTTTTCGTGCGACGTTTTGTTCTGGTTTCCCACAACTTCCTCAAACCAAAATAAATGTACACTCACAACACACAGCTTTACGTAACTGGTCAGTCTATACATCTAAGAGACTAGTCATGTAAGGTTATGTGTTGTGTGTTTATCTTGGCAGGTTGGCGTGAGAATGTTCTGGGAAACCAGGACAAAATGTCGCAAGTTAAATGAAATAAAAACCACTAAAAATAACTGTACATTATTTTGCATTAGGTAAGGTAGTTGCTTAATTTGTCAATGGAGTAATGGAGCATCCAGTGGATAGAGAATTTTCAATCTTAATTTACAACAATTGTTAGTTTCACATTAATTTTTTTTTTAGAAAATTCAGCTTGAAAACCTGGAATTATACTTGAATTTTGTCTGGGTCAGACAGTAGCCATGATGAAAGAATAAATAAATAATATGAACCCCTACAAGCAAACATGTGCCTGGAAAATTCACCTGGCTTCCTGCCACATTTTTTGTTTCTGCAAGAAATCTTTTCAACAGTGAACTGTCTTATCTGCCATGTGTTCTTTCACTTCCACCCAAATCTGACTTGGTACATCACCTAATGTAATTACCATGAGATACAGTGCAGCATATACTTACATAATTTCAATGCTGATATGATACTCCAGTAAGTAGCATTAATGACATCATCAAATGGTATGACTTTTCGTGTGCCATTGTGTGTTTCAAAAGAAAAGAAACTGTATTTCATTACGTATTTACTTTCAAATATTGAGTTCCTTATTGAATATCATGTGTTTGTTTTTTGATATTCATATTTTGTATCATGTAAAATAGAGTGAGTAATGCATTGTCTTAAGTATTTTCCCCCTTCAATTACCATGCATTGAATTTCATAAAAGTGATAAGTAATAGTGAAATTAATGCACGTGTAGAGTATTAGGAGTATTGTTTGTTCATACCACGTGGCCCATTTGGAGGGACTTTGTGTATTTTAAGTCATCTGTGTAACAAATATTGCTTTTTATGTTTTGCAGCTGTTGAGCTGTAGAGAAAATTAATTACACCAAATGCACAAATAGTCTTCTGGGATTGAACCAGCTGCTTTAATGTGAAATTAAAACCAGTGAAATGTGGTGTCACTGGACGTAGAGCATTATAAAACATTAAAAAGTTCATTATTTGTTTCATAGTATGTACTATGTAAACTTGAAGGATAAGTTTAAAAAATAGACAACAAATTTAGGTTATACAGTGCGATCACAGCTGGAAAAATTGAAATTTTGTTAGCTAGAAAAATACTCGCTATCGTAAGTACCTTTAAGTATCTACATTTTATTGTATACTAACTTATTCAATGTGAGTAAGTCGCATATAAATATAAATATGAAATTGCATTACATCATAAAGTCATCCTACGGATAGAAGTTTCCACTAGTTTCCATAAGAATGCTGCAATTTCATATTTAGTTTTACCCATATCCGCTCTGATTTGAAAAGTCCAACTAACTGTGCAGTGATGTAAACAGCAATCTTTAGTCAACCAATCAGTGTGATCAACAACTAAGGTAGTAATTCAAAGAGGCATTGCAGTTTCACATGGCAATCTATTAATGTTGAACTGGTGCTGATTGGAAGGTATCCGTTTGAATTTAATTGTTGGTACCTTTCTGAACTTGGGTATCTCGTAGGACACACAAAAATGTCACATGATGCTTTTGCGGAGCCTAACTATGCACAATTCAAAATTTTTCATTTATTTTGCAAGTGTGTGGTGTGAAAAATGGATTCTGTGATCAAATGAGAGCCATTTTTGTATTACAACGTAATTTATCGAATAATTTAAAGTTCTTGTATAAGTGGTATATTGGAATCTTCATGTAGTGTGATTAACTTTAGACTGAACATATGTTTCCACATTAATTCCTGATTGCAGAGTCGCATTTGAATAACATTAATATGAAATATACTTTGATCCATGACAATAAGAATGTCTCATAGAATATGCTGGAAGTGCCCACCACCACCATCCAGACACACGGTGCTCCATATTGGCAAATGTGTGATGTGTCATGATGTCGATGGCGTCAGTTGTCTTTCGGTTCTTCAATAAATCTTGGCTTGTTGGCATATGCCTTTTAAAAGACATCTGGGTATGTCAGGTCAGAGACCTGAGAGAGGGACAGGTGGAGTGACGTTCTCTAAAACTTCACCAGAGAAACTTCAATACAAGACTTCAATGACCAAATGCGAATATCTTGATCATTCACTGGTACCACCTAACCTATCTTGTTTACTGCTGGCACAGTGTTGAATATTACAATGAAGCTAGCGATGCTACTTGCATTGTTTACTATAGTAGCAGTGACAGATCTGAAATGACTCTCATATATTTCAACGTCATTATGCAAATAGCAGCATATACATATTCTGAGCCATGAATGTAATTGGAGATTGCCCAGCCGATATTGTGAAATGTGTGTCTCATTTCTGCGCCATTCCAATCTGCAAGTATCAAATAGAAGCTTGCATCGTCAGCTCATAAGTCATCTTTTGGCAGATGAGGTGGCCCTGGCAGGCTTCTAACTTCTCATTCCACTGGGCACAGGTATAGGAGCTCTGTGCCTCAAAACAAAGCATAGAGGCTCCATGGACAGGGAAATATCTTGCTACAAAGATGCCCTTTGTCATCTTCACAGCACTCCCTTGTCCCCAGTTCACTTCCTGACATTGATTGATCTTCTTTCAGTCATGTTGTTCCTATAAATTGAATGCTGGACAGTCCCTGCCTTTATTACTGTTGTTTAGCATTGAAGAACAATAAACTAGGGCTAAGCTGATACTGATGTATTGGTATTGGAAAATATCAGTTCAGTTTTTATAACCGATACACGCTAATATTTTTCGAAAGTCTGGGAACTTCGCATATCATGCAACACTTTCGCACTGATTCACCATAGTAGGAAGAAACTGTAATTGTATCATGTAGTTCTTAGGCCTATGAAAATTCAGAAATATTTTGAACTACTTTAAGTTGTTTCAAAGTATTGGCATCAGTATTTGTGGGAATCTTGAAGAGCATTGGCACTGGTTTTTAGTATTGGGTCAGACTGGTATTCGCTTATCCCTACAATAAATACATGTGAAGATATGTGTGACATTTTGTGTGTGGCATCTGTGGCAAATTGTAGAAAGTATAGA
This sequence comes from Lepisma saccharinum, assembly GCF_977018435.1. Lineage (NCBI taxonomy): Eukaryota > Metazoa > Arthropoda > Insecta > Zygentoma > Lepismatidae > Lepisma > Lepisma saccharinum. The sequence continues at coordinate 53,308,069 of NC_139237.1, read as the reverse complement.
AGTAAATGACTGACCATGTTTAAATTTCAATTTTAATTTTAAAAAATAAAAATTGAATGAGTGTTGAAATTTGAAAGGGCTGTGGAAATCTGTAAAATCAGTCACTTGAAAGGGCTGTGGAAATCTGTAAAATCAATCACAATCAATCTCTTGTGGCACTATTTTCATGGTAGAATGTACACTCTAAATTAACGTGTTACATTTTCTTACAACAACATATTGTTAATATACCGGAATAAAGATATATACATACATAACTTAATGATCAGAGATACCCCATTTATTGAAACCAGTATATACCACTGTATTCAAGTATTAGTGTTAGTATTGGCAAGAATGGGTAAGAAAATTTACATTTGTTCAATGTTGTATCATCACCCCAACCCCATTTGAGGTACATTGCAAACTTTCATATGAGTCATTTACTTGTGACCAGGGAACGGATATATATGTAGTGTAAATGTGCTAAATATGTATTTAGTTATTTTCACCAAAATATGGACTTAAAATTGTAATAAAATAGCTTTTTAATAATATAAGACACTACACGAGCTACATAAAATACAGTCGTGGCATTCTAACTATTATGACTGTGTTGAAGGGAAACCAGAAGTGAATCCCGTACATGTGCCACAAAATCATTGTTTCTGGTGCTGCTCTGAAGCATGCAACCAATAGTGAGGGTGGGATTAGCAATTGGCTTCTCGACTTCGGACTCCATTCCAACATTACCAAAATAACATTTGTAACAACCAGGTCCTGATGCTTGAGCCCTCATTACAACAATTGTAAATAAACAGGGATTTCAAGTGTTTTACATTAGCAAAAGAAAACAGCTGGGAGGTGTAAAATTGATTTTTTTTTCCGGGTGACAGAAAACTCTCAAACTTTCATTTGTTTAATGTCACTTAGAACTTTTGTCAGGTACTTGCAAGAAATTCACCCAACTCTTTTGGTCACACAGGGACATGTAGTTATTGCGCGAATATGGAGTATATGTTGAGAAATGTTTTGAAATATGGAAATAATTTGTAAAAATTACTAAAATATGTAAAATATGAGCCAAAACTTAATATATGTACAAATATGGAAAATAGAAGTTGAATTTTTCCAGTCTACATGTCATGATGTGCAAAGATAATACAAGATATAACTGATTTCAGCTTCATACATAAATATGTATTTACATATAAATAAATCCGTTCCCTGCTTATGACCTTAATAATTTTCTCTATTAGGGAAAAGAGAACCCGAAACCAAAAAATATGTATAATACATTAAGTTTGTATTGGTTTCAATTCACGAGAAGTCCTTTGTGTAATACTTAGTCTGTGCCCATTGGCAATGACAAGAATTTGCAAAATTCGTAATAAACTTTAAATGGAAAGCTGCAGAATGTCAGAAGAAAGTTTTTACTGTGTTAGTCAATGTTGTAGTTGTAGCCAAGCTAATGAAATTGTACTCTTAAGCTTGATTGTTATGAATGAACAAGTAGAATAAAGTACTAGCTCGTTTTGTAGTTATACTGAAAATATCAAGAACTTTGCCAGGTAGTTAGTACCCATATGTACTGTACATTAGTTGTTTATATGTTCCTCTTCTCTGAATAAACTGTTAAATTCTTCTAAGGGGTTCTTTCTATTAATTTCTTTTTTGTCTTTACTCTGTAAAGAGTTTCAGTGATTGAGTTTGTAGCATGTCTGACTGTCATGTACGAGACCCTGGTTCAATTCCCAGATTGTTAACTCTCAGCATTTCATCAGTATCCCTTTGTAAGCAGCAGTAAGATCACCTAGTCTATTGGCAGCCCTGGAAGCAAAAGTATCCTTAAAGATGGTGCTGATCACACCACCTCAACTGTCTCTTAGTGCCACACCCTATGTACTCTGAAGGAAACAATTTTCCTTCAGTTCATAATGTTACGAGGTAAACACAAAGCTTGCCAGCGTCACATATGGATCAGTAGATTTGTGTATAAAAATCATATTTATATACTGTGTGTTTTAGAAGTGCTGCAAGATTCTAAAAATCTATTACTTTAAAGTAATAGGCGTATTACAACAAAATATTGTTTTTTTTTTTTACACACAGGAAAATTTAAAATGTTGTTCTGCCCTCACTGCTGAATGACGTGTGTGCAGGTGATCACGTGGTCATGTGATTCCAAGATGGTATCGATGCAGGAAAAAGCTGAGTGCGTGTTATGGCTTGCTGAGTTAAAATTTTGTGTTTTGGTGCAGAGAAGGTTGCAAACAAAGTTTTGAAAAACATCTCCAGCAGAGACAAGTATCCAGAGATGATACGAAAAACTATGGGAAGCGTAGCAGATTTGCCACATAATGGAAGGCCAAGAACGAGTGACAATGTGGTCGATGCAGTGCAGCAGAGCATGCAACGGAGTCCAATGAAATATCTTAAACGAAGATCCTGGGAACTGGGAGTGGTGAGGTCTACGTTACACAGTATGTTATGCAAGAAAGTGAAAGTCAGGCCCTACAAGTTGAGATTTGTGCATGACTGGCATGAGGAACGAATTTTGTGAATTAATGTTAACCCGATTAAATGGTGTTGGTGCCCTTCAGTCTCTGATGAGACCATGTTTCAGGAAAAGTGAATAGACACAATTACCAAATTTGGGCGGTTGAGAATCCACATGAGTTTGAGACACATAACGGGAAAGCTCCAAGGTCAATGTGTGGTGCTCAGTTCCCATGGACTACCTCATTGGTCCGGAACGTCAGAGGCTAGGCATCATCAATGAGGTCCACTTCCAACAAGATGGTGCCCCCTCCCACCACACATATGTTACCTTTGAATTTGCGAGTTTCTTGATGGTCAATTTGAGGTGAGATGGATTGGCTGCAGAGAACTCACACCTTGGCCCACAAGGTCACCAGACCTTATGCCTTGCGATTACTGGTTGTGGGGACATGTCAAGATCAGTGGCGTAGCATGAGCATTTCGGATTGGAACGCCAAGTTCGAAGGAAGGGTAGGCCTTTTTTTGTTGCTTAAGAGTTTACGTATGGAGTTAGCCGACATATGTATTGTCTATTTAAAATCACAATCTCATTGTGTTTATTACATTAAGTCAGCCAGGTTCCTCTAAAACATGATCCATGTTTGTTTTATCTAGAAAATAAGATGCCTCAGTGTGCAATAAATGCTTGGAGCACTGGTGTTTTATACCATTTTTAATTTGATTGCTCAAGTCAGAAACTCCGTACAACATTCGGAGTATTTTGCTCCAGACGGAAAACATGTGTAGCAAAACAGTATTTTATAATCAAGGAAACCTTTTGGCATGACACAAGTAATTAAGATAAACCTACCTGAATCACAAGTGCCTCTAGAACAACACTAGACTTCATTGTTGTGGATGATACAACTATTGATTGATTTGGTTTATTTTACTTCGCTTTCTACCACTTTTGGCTAATCGCAAATATGAATATGAGTGATGATATTGATGAAGTTGATGAAGAGACACTCATAAAGAACAAACATGCGTAGGCCGGGATTCGAACCGGAAACCTAGGATGCTATGCTACTGGTCAAGATGGAGGTGTATGAACAGACACCGACAGATCTTGACAACCTGAAGTTCAAGATCCATGATTTGATTCAAAACATTCTGGATGAGCTCCATCAGAACACAATTCTCGGATTCAAACGAAGATTGCAAGTGTGTTTGGACGTGAATGGTGCCCAGCTAGAGATCTGGTGATCAACCAAACCACATCAAACATTAATTTTAAAGTTTCCTCTGTGTTACAAACAATATTTCGTTCTAACAAACCTATTACTTTAAAAGGTAAGTTTTTAGAATACTGAAAGATTTTTAAAACACACTGTATAGTCTATCGGGCAGTTCTTAGTGATGTAATGTTATGGGTTTGAGCCCTGTTCAAAGCATGGATATTTATGTCCATCACATCTAGCAGCCTCAGTGGATAACGAGTTGAATGGTTGATTCATGATCTCTACTACGAAAGATTCAGACTTTAGTCCAAGCCTGGACATGATTATTTGTTTGTGAAGGCCCCTTCATCAATTTAGCCAAATCATCATTCATTACATTTAGCCTAGGCCTCCCTGATGGCACAGTGGTAGCATCGTTACCTTGTAATCAAGGGGTACCGGGTTCCATACCCGTTGGAGGCACAGAGTGGTTCGGATCGCACTTTAAACTGTAGGTCCAGTCTCGATTAACCTTACTATGCATAAAGTGGACTTAAACAACAAATCAATCAATCAATTACATTAACCCAAAAGAGGCAGAAAATTGATTTATAGTAAGAAAACCACAAATATCTCCATTACATTCTTGTCGTTCTCATGTTTATGATTGGCTCTTCCCAGAGGTGTAGTAGTAAGGCTGTCCCTTTGTAACAAAGAGGTCCCAGGTTTGATTCCCATCGGAGGCACATTATATGTTGGTTTGGATCCCACTTTAAGGCCATGCTGGACATTTGGTCTGCACCAGCAGTAATTCCTCCACTTAATTAATAATAATAATAAAATGACCTTTCAAATATCAATAGAATTCCTTCTAGAACATTCAAGTGTCTTCCTGTAGTTTGCTTTCACTACTGTCTAGATATATGTGATAGTTTGATGGCACTGTAAGCATATTTTCTACCAGATATCTAGACAGCAGCAAAACCAAAGATTCACTTGAATGCTCTGAAAGGAATTCTAAACGGATGTAATTTTTCAGACTTTGGAATATCATAGCAGTTTTTGAAAAGGAGAGGGAATTTTGACAACAACATTGCTAGTGCAAGCTAAAGGTTCAGCATTGCCGCAAACTCCATATCCATTCTAATAACCAAGACGAGCATAATGTATACTTAAACAAGGAGAAAGTTTGTCTTTGATAACCTTGTAATGTGTCTGTACTGGGGATCAAACCTGGAACCCTTTAGTTACTAGGTGGTTGCATTACCACTGTACCATCTGGAAAGCTTCTAAACAAACTTTGACTTGGTAATCAAGGGATTGCAGGTTTGATTCACAGGGAGAGGCAAAGCCCACACTGGTTAAGATTCCACTTTTAAACTCCCATGTATTTTCATGTGTGAGCATAAACTTTGCTGTGTCATTTTACGATTAACTTCAAGTTGCATGGAATGTGGTGCTTTCTCTGATAATTTCAAGACAAATCGCTTAAAGGCAAAATTTGAGATTCCAGCAGTGACTAACATGTAGAGACTAACAAAACCCTGATCTTAGAAGAAACCTGACTGAGCTTCACTAACATGTTTTAACAGTAGATTATGTTTTTACTTTCAATCAAGGAAAATGGAACTAAAATAATAATGTAATGACTTGTAAAAAATACCTTCATTCATTCACAAAGACCCCAAAGTAACGTAGATTAAAAATGTCACCTGAAAGGTCAAGTGTGAGGGGTAGTGAAACTGATAACTAGTGAAGGAGAGGGAGGGTTGATTCCCATCAGTAGACTTAGATTCTACTTCTAACTATAGGTTCAGTCCTGGTCAGCCCATCTGTGCATAAAATGGACTCAAATCAAACTTTGTTATTAGTATCTTAAGTATGAGGGCTGAGTTGATACTACTACCAACAAATGCCAATGGTTTTACTGAATCCCACTGATAGTGATATTTGATAACTACAATAATTAAAAGTTGTTTAGAATATTTGCAAATGCTGATGCACAGGGTGGTCCATAAATGTAAACACCGATTTAAAACAAATGTGGATGTGGAAACACAAATCAAATATCCTGAAATATGATGGAAAGGGTGAAGCCTTTTTATGGTGTGTACCAACATGGTGACCTTCAACCGAGTTAGGTGTGCCATTTTCGATGCCTGGCAGCAGGGAGATAGAAGGATCCAACAAGGGAAACCCGATGCGCTGGTAAGTTTTGGGTATATATGAGGCATGTTCTTTTACTTTGGAAAATTTTTGCAACAGTAGTGCATCACCTATCAGGCAATGTGTAGGTAATGTTTTCAATCCTCACATACCAGCGACCCCTCGGTAGGTCTGCTGAAGTTCAAATTTCACTAAAAATAATCACCATAGGCTTATTGTAGAGTCTGTACTGAGCGGACACTCCTACATGATTTGTTGGTAGTTTCCAAGATAATAAATTTTATTTTAAACCTGGCAGAATTATAAATTTCCCACTGCAAAAACACCCAAATACCAGGAAAACAACCTTGTCATCTAAGGTTAATCAACTTGGTGATCTGTCCTTTGATTTGATTTAGTTTAGTTTACTTCGCGTTTTGTGCCTCTTGGCTAATTTGCGAAGATGGTGATGAGTGATGAAATGATGAAATGGATGAATGGACATTCACAAACAACCAAGCCCGACCGGGATTCGAACCCGGGACCCTTGGCGTCGCAGCGCGATGTGCTAACCACTCGGCCACAGGGTCGGGAGGTGATCTGTCCTGATTATGTTCATAGAAATATTTTACGTTAATGAGAGAAGATAAGAACAGTATCCACCAATTTTTAACCAGAGTTGATGACATCACCGCTACTCAAGCTACCAGCAATGAAAAACATTTTGGGTTGAAACAGCATAATGGTTAAATGTATGTTGAGTGCTATGAAATTATATCCCATTTTGATATGGCACACAACACTTCTTGATTTGAAATAAGAACTTTAAGCTAAGATGACCACTGTTGGCTACATCCTATTGGTAATATATCCTAAAATGCTTTCCTGCTTTCCAATAACTTGTATCAGACTCATGTTTCCCCATCCATTTTTTGTTTTAAAAGGGTGTTTCTGCACTTAACAAGACCATCCGGTTAAGTATTCCATGCAACATCTTCTTTTCAGTCTCAGCAGAGTTACACTTAAATTATTGATTAGGTAGGAGATAACCAGAATATTAAACTAGTTGACATGTGATGAATAATAACCACTTTTGCTACACAATGTGTGTGCTAGATTAATTTGAATTGCAAATTTGGCATAGTGTGTAGGCTATTTAGACTTGAAGAAAGTGTTTTGTGCACCCCATGGCAGGATTTTCCAGGACCATGAAAAATATTTGAAGCCATTATTCCTGATGCGGATAGACAGTGGTGGTATCAGCTGAGATAATTTAAACATGATGTCAGTTTCTAATTCAATATAGTATAGCCATAAATACTGTCACAAACGTTTGGCTTGGACCGTACAAATAGTTGTCAAGGTCATAAACCACACTTGTACTGAAGCTCACACCTGGCCATTCTCTGTTCAACTGTGAAAGAGAAAGCATGTATCTTCCTGTTGTTAGTGTGGAGTGGGGCGAAGCAAACACTTTGTGTATCGGACAATCCAGAGTTTCAGTGAGACTGGTAACGTAAAAGATCGCCCGAGAGTTGACCCCCTTGCACTCTATGAACCACAGTGACTATGAAAGCAAGGACAGCTCTTATCCGCCAAAAGCAGGTGATAATAGCATAGGAGCTGGACATTTCACAAGGATCTATGTCCAGAGTACTTCGCAAAGACCTTGTATTTCAAGCTTACCGGCGAGTACTGCACATTTGCTGATGCCACAACAGAAGAAGCAGAGGGGACTGAAATCCTAACTAACCTCTTGTGGATGTCTGAAGCAGTCACTCCTTCCCTCCAGAGAAACCACACTGTCCACCGTTGCCCATGCATGTCTGCTTCCATGTTGTCGGATCGCTGTCCACCAGCATACTTTCATGCCGGAACAAATGCTGCTGCTATGTGCTACCCAGTCGCCAGGTTGCCATGGTGACTAAAAGTTTCAGCTTGGCGACTGTGATGTTTTGCTGTAATATTGCCGTTTTATAATTTTGTATGTAAGATATTTTGAAAGTTCTAAATTCAAATTGCAGTACATCATAAGTTAGCAAGTGATTTTTTTTATCAACGTTGTGAACATTCCATGCAATCAGTAACAATTTCTTACTCTTTGTTCCCAAACCCCCCATTTTCAATTTTCTCACATGATTTAGTGATGTTTTGAATACCGTGATGCTCAGCTTCTTATAGATTGATTGACTTACTTTATTTTACTTAGTTTTTTGTGCCACTTTTGGCTAAGTTGCGAAGTTGGTGACAAATGATGATATGATGAAATTGATGAAAGAACACTCACAAACATCCATACCCAGGCTGGGATTCAAACCCGGGACCCCTGGCCTTGTAGCACGATGTGCTTACCACTCCGCAACGGGTGCCAGCTCAGCTTCTTGTATGAACCACAAGGAAAAGAACCTTCGGCGGAAAAGTCTCCGTGGAACTTCCTTTTCTTCCTTTCAACTCGGGCCATAAAGAAGCATGGTCCACTCTGCTCCTCCCCTCCACGTGGGAGTACGGTGCACAGGAGTCGCGGGTCTGTGCAGGCTTTTTTTTTTTGCTTGTGGTTCCACTATAGTATGCACAATTGCTAGTAGGTGGTTTACCTGGCGCCTGATTTTCAGAGCTGGCACCTAGCTCTGAAGAAGATTTTTCAAGCACTGGTTACCACTATGCCATTGGCGAGACTTTGTAGATTGGAGTCTGCTACTATTACATTTAAGTAGCTTTACAGATGTCCTTCCGATTCTGAATCAACCGATATTTTGGAACTCCTACAAAGGACGTAGCCAAGGCACCGTTCACAGTAAGGTTGAGAGTGGTAATCATTCTGCTCGATGCGAGTTCACCAAGACCATCAGCCATGTTGTCTTCTGATAATTCATCAAATATGATTCCACCCAAGATGTTGAAGTGTTTTTAATTTTATTTTACCTCTTGCTCTTCCCTCCATACTCTTTTACCAAGATGTGGATGCAATATCTTCGAAATGTCTTGTGAGGCTTTTTGTTTTTGTACATTATGCTTTGTTGTATTTTAATCACAACTTTAACACAGGTATGTATCAAACACTATAAACTAAAGTGGAGTAAAAAGTCATAGATCCTCTTGTGTGTGGTTAGCCTGTGGGGAAAAGTATTCCACAGCAGTGAGATGGCAGATGCTGTGGAAGTGTAAGATCTGATGAACATGCTTGTGATTAGATATTTGCTGCTTCTCTTACTGTGTTGTTTTACTGCCCTTTTTGACTGATTAGTTTTGAGAATGGAGATTTGATGAGCAAAATTGATGACGAGACAGACACTGAAGAAAAAAAACATGATTTGACTGGAACTTAAACCTGGAATATTCAGTGGCAAGATTACAAGTCAGCCACTCCGAACGAGCTTGGCTGCAAATATATTAGTTATTACCAAGTCTAGAATAAATTTTATCTGTATCATGTGGATAATTTGTTTTCTAAGTTTGAGAGCTACAGATCTATATCCAACTTATCCATTGCTTATAAATTGATCATGCAGAATGGATCTTTGATATTTGTTTAAAATCTTTGTTTAAAGAAATCCATGTCCCTCTCGCTGTGCACAGTGTTTGGCTGACCACTCTGCCACGCAGGCCAACTTGAATAATTTAGCTAGATTTATTAGAGAGAATCAATTTTGTCACATAAAACAATATAGAGCACCAGTGTGTGTTCTCCGAAATGAAAAATATTTCAGAGAAGTCTGGTCTGGTCCTGTTTACCCTTAACTAGAAGACTGATCAGGGAACCTAATACATTTGAATTCATTTCTTAAGAGTAATTTAAAGGACAAGAAAAAATTGTCAGGAATTTGGAAATTGCATCTGGAAAAATTAAATGTACATATTTTGTCTCTTCTGTTGCTTCTGTGGATCGAGTATTTAGCAGATATGTACAACATCAGACACTCCTGTGTTCCAAGTAAACTTCCCCAGTGTGATGTCAACACACGTAACTGACGCTACATAAGTGAAGGCACAAACGCAAAAATGTTCTAGATGAGTAAACAGAGAGAGTTGTGTGCTTTTGAACAAGGCATAGTGGGTGGGGCCCATAAATTTGGGCATCCCAACAGAGATTTTTCTCAGCAATTACATGTGCCCCTGTCCTCTGTAAGCAATATCATTGGCAACTGGAAACATAATGGAAGCACTGAACCCAATCATCACTCTGTTAGGCCCAAGACATGAACTGATCAGCTCCAGTGATTTCTGAAGCATGTTTTGCGAACCAATCTTCAGACAGCCTTATCAGCGATTGCAGAGGAATCCCTTTGCAACTCAGGTGCAGAGGCCAGGGATAGAACTATCTGCCGGGAGGCGATAGAACTTGGTTTTCATGGTCGTGCTGCCGCTAGGAAGTCATTGATCACAACAACAGTGGGTAGGTGTACTGTTATTTGGAGTGTTGCAAACAACACCATCATTGGATTATGGAGCAGTGGAAGGTCTTGTGGAGTAATGAGTACAGGACATGATCTGGCAGTCGGGTGGATGTGTGTGAACCTGGAAGATGGCTGCCGAATGGCATTTGCCAGTGTGTGTTGTGTTGACAGGGAAGTTTGATGGCAGCAGGGTAATTATCTTGGATGGTTTTCCTTAGTTTGGACTTCAGCCCCTTAGTATTAATCAATGTGCATGTACCAAGATGTTTTTAGAACATGCTTCCCATACTGTGGCAACAGTTGGAATAGCCCTTTTCTGTGTCATGATAATGCTCCCGCCCTCACAGCAAGGTCAATTCCATCCTGGTTTGAAGAAGATCAGGTGGAAGTGCGTAATTGGCTTGCCCAAAGCCCCATCTTGAACACCATCAAACAGCTTTGGGATGAGCTGGAGTGTCCGTTGCATGCCAGACCTACTTGACCAAATATTCAAGTAAGTTGAACTACAGGAAGAATGGAAACAAATTCTGCCAGCAGAACTTAGTGGTGATCCTACCTCAAAGAGTGAATGCTGTAATAACAAGACTGGTACCTTCAGAACCAACAGCAATGGGTCTTCGGTGATTTTTGGCTACATAGTGTATATCCTGTTCAAATATTTTAAGCATATCTTGATTCAAAATGCATGGAATACTTATCAAATCAAAGTTTTAATTAGGGCTGAGATGATGCCGATGTATCGGCACCAGTGGTATCGGTATTGGTTGAAATTCATCTACCGATACCAGCCGATACTTTTCCGGCATATTGGTGTTTCACAGGGCCCGAAAAATGCTACGTGACACTTTGCCGGAGTCTAATTATCCTGGAAATTATGCAAAATTCAAACACTTTTCATTTTGCACCAATTTTGCAATATAAAATATATTTTGCGATTACATAATATATGAAGTAAGGCTTGAAGCTTTCCTGGCGACGAATGATGAAAAGGTTCTCTCGGGCTATCGATCAGGTGAGTTGCGGAAAAGATTCCAAGCTTTCGAGAGCTAACGTCACTCTCATCTTCAGGGTAGAAGTCCAGTTCTGAGCGTCAACCCGGTGTATATTGCTTCCTGGAGGGGGATCCTGGTGAAGATGGCGGACCAATCGGGTGGCATGTCTGCTGGGTGCACGCTTCTGGTTAACTAACGCTAACCAAGCTGGGTCCAGTTCAAGTCCTGTGTTGCGATTAAGAATATCTTTTTCCTCATGAATGGCTATTGCTTCCTTGATAATGCGGTCCCAATAGTTTGAAGTTTTGGCTAAGATTTCTGTGTTGCTGAAATCTGGTCTATGTCTCTTGTTGATTGAATGTTTTGCTAGACCCAACGTTTCAGGATGGAAATACTGGATGTTGCTTTGGTGTTCTTTACAGTGCTGTTCTATTCTCCTACCCATCTTCCCAATGTATGCTTTCCTGCATTTACAGGTAATCCGGTAGACTCCCAGTGTTTTGAGTCCTAACTCGTCCTTGGGGTTACGTAGTAGGCTTCTGATATTCGGAGGTGGTTTGTGAATGGTGTTTATGTTATGTCTCTTGAGGATTCGGCTTGTTACTCCGGAGAGATTTCCGGTGTAAGGAAGGATGGCTGTGTTCTGGTCAGCTTTGTCCGGGTCCCCTGGAGTGTCCGTGTCCCCTGATGTGTTCGAATTCCCTGATGTGCTGGTCTTCTTGGACAGTACTCGTTTTAATGTTTTGTTGATGTTGTTTTCCGAGTACCTGTTCAGTTTGAAAGTCATGCGAAGATGCTGTATTTCTTCTGATAGATGCTCAGCGTCGCTGATGGAGATACAATTAAATTTTGATTATATTACACTTCGGTGGTGTATTTTCTGATGGTAGTCTATTCACATCACTGTACTCCATATAAGCTTTGTAATTTAATACGTTTGTGTGTTTTTTAAGTTCACTTTATGCACAGTAAGGCTAATAGGGACTGGACCTACAGTTTAAAGTGGGATCTGACCCCTTTTGTACCTCACAAGTATCAAACCTTGGACACCTTTAGGTGAACCAAGTAATTCAAGCTAAAAAAAATTAATGCTCAGTGAATTTGTGATGCTTTAGTGTCTACAGTATGTTTGAAATGTTATGATTTCTTGTCACATAATTTCTTTTCTACATCGAATGAATAGAACTTTGTCACACTCAACTAAATTTTCACTTGTAGTGAAGATTACATTGTTAAAATTATGTCCCTCCATTTTTTTTTACTTGGGAAAGTGTGGAAGTAATGCTACCAAATATTGAAAGCTTAATGCAGCCTCACTTCATCTTGAAATGTACCTGTGTGGATTTCAGTAGTCTTGTGAAAATAATATTGTCAAATACAGATCTCAAACAGAGCAGTAACACTTGATAGGAATGCTGAATGTGGAAAGAATAAAGCAATGCCAAGTTTACGAAAAAGGTATAATGCAATAGTTACAAATATTAGACAAATTCCAGGCTGCTAAATTATCCAAGAGTCAGTAGCTGTATAAATTTATAAGAATAACACCATTGTTTATAGACTGAGAATTTGATATTAATCTTTATCTATTGAAACTTTTTTAAAGCTCTCCCATACACAATGTCATGAAGGCATAAAGAGGGATGTGGAGATGTGGCTCCATGCATTCACAGTCGTGGACATTTGTTGGGGTGATATGATCAATGCCATGCTCTGGCTGTCTTTACACTCAGGAACCCATTTACTGGAGGCTGGGTGAATCCCAGAGCTGCTCCATAAAGAGAAATTGCTAAAAAAAGAAAAAAATCCCACATGAATCTCCCACGTGGCAGGCAAACGTCCTACTTATTGAACCACTGTGGGACTTACGTTAAACTGAGTTCTCAATATACAGTAATACGTACATAATCTTTAATCTTAACACTTAAACTCTTGTAAAGTTAACTTCAGACCAAACAGTGATAGCACAGTTATACCTTGAGTTCTTTCCTACTTTGGGGTGTATTAGATGTGAGTCGGGAATGTGTATTTCCTCACAACTGAATTTTTAATTCTCTTGCATTTGTTCAAATCATCTTTAGTATAATCCCCATTGGGAGCTAGAAAATTTTGCTATTAAAAAGTATTTGCAAGTGGTTCTGTTTCCAATACACAATTTTTCGGTCCCATTTACAAGGCTTTCAACAGACTTTCCAAGAAGTTAAAAAAAAAGCAATAAAAACCTAAACATTGGTTGAAAGGTAACAAGCTATGATATAGGGCCAAAATGTTGTGTATCAGAAATGGAACCACTTGTAAGTTCTTTTTTCTTCTTCTTGTGAAACAGTTGTGAACATTCAAGAAAATATTGAACAAGTTTTGATGTTGGCCCAGCATTATGAGAACAATTTGGGAGTTACTTGAAAAGAATATTTTAATTTTTATTACTCCATATAAAGCATATGCATTTTTATAATGGAACCACAGCAAGAAAACCTGTGCAGACCTGCAATTTCTTTGCATTGTACTCCCTGGGGAGGGGAGGGTCAGAGTGGAGCAGGCTTCATTATGACCTGAGTTGAATGGATGAAGGTGAAGGTGCACGAAGAATTTTGGCCGAAGGCTCTTTTGTTTGTGGTCACACTATATTTGTAGGTTCAGTACGTTTCACTTTTTTTTTTTTTTTTTACAAGACAATGTAATACGTTACAAAATATCTACAATTTACAATTGAATATTTACTTATGCTGTAATATTCCTGATTTAGTAATAGCTTTTTTTTTTTTCCAGTTTGATCTTGAACCTTGTCATGCATCTTTCTGCTTTTATATCATTTGGTAGATGGTTGAATATTTTATTTTGCATCTTTTCTGGTCCTTCTTTAACTAGCTTCAGACTGGGTCTTATATGTGTGCAGATTCCAGTTTGGAAATCTGGAGCACATGGACTCACTGTGCTAACTACATGTCAGCCAACGAAAGGCCACTTGCCTTTAAGGCATTGTTTTTCAACCTATGGGGCATGACCCACTGCTGGGTCCCGATGGGGGGTGAAGTTGGTTTCGAAAAATTATTTACTGTGTCTTAAAAACCTATTACCCTTATATTATAAGATATATTTTGTTTTTACAATTTTAATTCAACCCATGTTGTAGATAGTCTAAACTCTACATTTCTGCTATTCGGACTCTGGCATTGCTTTTTACCGGCATCTCTCAATTTCGTCAAGTGTGTTTAGTTAGACTAGAGTAAATTAGTCTTTTAAATTACATATTTACTTTCCTAGAATTAACTATGTGTAATTAGTTTAAGCAAGCGTAAAAGAGAACTTGTTAAAGATCTCGATGTTAACAAAAATATGATTATAAACTGGGTGTACACTCCTACAAGTAATTCTGCAGGCGCCCATGCCTACGGGTCCCGTGAAGTGTAATATCCTTCAAGGTGGGTACCGGACTGAAGAAGGTTGGGAACCACTGCTTTAAAGGGAGGATGTTTCTGCCATGGAGTTTAGTGCAAGTTCATTGTTAGATTATAATAGGATATTATAAAGGCATGATTTATGCAATCTTCTTAGTAACATATTTTTTTCTCTTTTGTATTTTCAGCAGTATGAAGATCAAGGAATTTTCAGCGAATAATATAGAACATGGAACGAGTCACAAGAATTTGCAAGCTGAAAGTGAGATAGGTAAATATGTACTTTTTGTTATATACATTGTATTGAATATCAGAAATTAATGTAAATTCCCTGTTGTACTTTTTCTGAGAATTTTAATGCTGTTGAAAACATATCTAATTTGAATTTGATTAATTTCTGTACTAACAGTGAACCACAAAGATTTTACACATTTAAATTAAACAAAAATGCCCTGAAAACCCCACAGGTTGGGGCCTCTTAAATGGTATCGTGATAATGCTGTTGCTTTGTAAATTAAGGGATCACAGGTTTCATTCCCGGTGGATGCACATAGTGGTTTGAATCTCACTTTAAACTGTATGTCCAGCCCTGATTGGCGTATGAGTCATTCCATGCCAAATCAACACAGATATGTGCAATTTCCAACCTGACCATCTCCGATTTTCATGAAATTTGGGGAGTTGAAACTATGCATGGAACTTAGTAACTCTAAATTTTTTTGAGTTTCATTTGACTTGTAATTGTTAAATTATTCAAGGTCAAAGTTAGCAGAAATTGCCCTTTTTGAGCCTGCTTAGCTATACTAAATGTGCTGTAACTCCGCCCCTATTTTGTCTAGGAAGCTCAAATAAAGCTTATTGTACAGGGAATTGAACAAGCTTTCCAGTGATATATATAACAAGCCTACCTTTGGATAAAAATATAATTTTGTCACGTGACCTTGACCTTTGATCTTGAATATATCAAAACACTTCATCACGAAAATTCGTGAAAAAAATATATTTTGTCCCTCATGCCATACTATAAAACATATCAAAAATCATTCTGGGACTGCAATGGGATCAGAAGAAACAAAATAATATGTGTAGCCATGTGACTGATAAAAGCCTCATTACATGAACTACGACGAGTCAAATGTCTGTTAACAACCCCTACAAAATGTAAAGGAGTTATCCTGGTCATGAAAGAAATAGGTTAGGTACAGGTAGATCTCTAGCTGTGTGTGTCAAGTGCAAGTCCGGCTTAGTGTTTACCACCATATTGAATTCAACGCAGAAATTTCAAAGGAAAGGGGGTGATGTGATATATCAAATCAGGCTAGAATTTCACGAGAAATGAAGCAGCGAAGGGTTTTCCAACTTATCTTTAGCCAGCAAAAAGTTATACGCATATCTTTCACTTACGATATATGCACATTATAATGTTGTCAATTTTCCTGTGAGCACACTTGTTGACGTCTCTCACACTCACATAGAACATTTGGCAATATAGCAGGTCCAATATCATCGCAAGCAGCAACTATGCCTTCTCTCAGATGGTCAATATCACGGACTTTTAGTGCATGCACCATTCTCTTCAAATGTTTCTGAAGGTAAATGTCCTCCTAAGATCTTAGATCTGGGGAATGTGGAGGCCTTTTAATAGATCCCCGTCTGCCCATCAATCTACCCAGAAATTTACCATGAAGAAATTGCCAAAATGTCCACATAGTGTGGTCACACTCTATCCTGTTTCAAAACTCTGGAAAAGTGCCATATCCCGTAAGCAAGGATGAAAAACCTGTTCACTTAACAAATCCAACAAGCCCTCGCCATTTAAGGTTCCGTTGTTGAATATAGACCAACCATTCCCATTCTCCATACACTATAACACATCATTAGATTACCAGCAACAACTATTCGGGATCTGTCTACTGTAGATTATGAAATCACAGGTATTGCATATTCTTTTTATTAACTTCACCGTGAACATAAAAATTAGCCTCATCATTGAAGATTTTTTCATTCCAAAGGAAGTGTTTGTTTGAGATACTTTTACCAATATTCTTCACTATTCAACTATTTGGTGAATGTCGCTGATTAAAATCATATGCAATGGTGCGTATACTTCTTTCTCTCCTGAGATCTCAGCGTGATCTCGATGAGTTCCTAACACATTAGGAGCATTCTAATGCTTTGTTTTTAACACCTCGAAAAGGAGAAAATGGTTATAAGCATGCAGTAATAACTTTTTGCACACACATTATTTTGTATCTTCTGATCCCATTGCAGTCCCAGAATGAATTTTTGATATGTTTTATAGTATGGCATGAGGGACAAAATATATTTTTTTCACGAATTTTGCTGATGACATGTTTTGATATATTCAAGGTCAAAAGTCAAGGTCACGTGACAAAATTATATTTTTATCCAAAGGTAGGCTTGTTATATATATCACTGGAAATCTTGTTCAATTCCCTGTACAATAATCTTTATTTGAGCTTCCTAGATGAAATAGGGGTGGAGTTACAGTACATTTAGTATAGCTAAGCGGGCTCAAAAAGGGCAATTTCTGCTAACTTTGACCTTGAATAATTTAACAATTACAAGACAAACTAAACTAAAAAAAATTATAGTTACTAAGTTCCATGCATAGTTTCACTTTCACAAATTTCATGAAAATTGGAGATGGTTAAGGGGGGGCTGTGTTGATTAGGCATGGAATGACTCTTACACAAACCTTGAAACCTCGCATACATTTCGCAACACATATTTTGATGGATACAGGGTAAAAGTATGAAAAATTAGTTTCAATTTAAGTGAACTTTCAGTTCATATGTAGTACAGGGGAATCACAAAAGAGTGCAATGCTTTTGGAACAGTGCAACTCGGCTGTTTATTATCACGTTCCAAAGAAAAGTGTATGGTTTTGAGTTATAACTGAGAGTTTCTTGACTATGCACATTACAAATGCTTAGTGTGTCACTGTGACTTGCTAGACAGATGTTCATTCTCTATTGGAATCCATGCTAAGTACTTTCAAGTATTCCAATGTACATACACCCAGGATATAAATTAGCTAAGACTCTCATTAAGAAAATCAAGGAGGTTGGTGAAAATACGGAGTTTAGTGTCAAGAATTCAAGGGACGTGAAAGATGAAATAGCAAAACTTGAGATTACTAGCACAGATAGGATTATGAGCTTTGACGTCGTCAACCTATATTAGTCGAGGAAATTTACACTTTGACCTGGGCAAAATTGCTTCAGAAGGTTTTTAAACAGTTTCTAGCTCAGAAATCATTGCTGAATAACATATCCAAAATCAGACAAAATCGGACCACGGGAACACCCCCAAAAACGGATTTCAAAATGGCGGACTGGTTGTTTTCTACTAATGTCAAAATAAAGTAATTTAGGCATATAAGAGAGAAGCAATGCTTTCATTTACATTTAATAAAATTATACTAAAACTATCTTTCAACAATATACCATTTCTTATGCAATTTTGATATTGAAAGTTATTTATTGAAGTTAGAAATTGAGAAAATAACAATTACTTCAAATAAAATTATTTTAAGTTTTCTTCATTATAAAGTCAACTTCTAAGGATGGACAAGTTTAATTAATCGTCTTCATCAACATAAATACTGGCTTACACATGGGGGGGGGGGAGGCTACAGTCCCTCCCAAAATTTTGAGAAAAATCTTTTTTTTTTTATTGAATGCAGCAAAGAACTTTGGAAAAACGAAAGTGCTAAATGCAAATTCCTCTTTAATTAATCCTTCGATTTCAATGTTGATTGATAGTTCCAAATATACAAAATCAGAACGTAGGTAATGTCCATTTTTATAATTCCAGCCCCCCACCTCTTCCCAAAAAATGAATCCTGCATATGCTAGTAACTCTCATCATATTATTATTGCAACTATTTGCCACGATCTGTTGAAGAGGACAATTGATTACGCTTCTATCCACATCGTGAAGTATCATCAAGGTTCAACGTGCAGGAACAGCAAACCATCTTAAGGAGGAAATGTAGATTTAGTGGATGTACAGCATAGCAGGAATAATTCTTTACATACCAACCCCACCTTTCTACCTTGATCGTCTCTTCTCTATACTTCCAGATTCTTACTTGAAACTGTGTGCGAAATTTAAGGTACTTTGTGGACGAATCGGTAGGTGACAAACACTTGGGTGTAACAATCTATGTAGCTGCAGCTATCTTTTCAATTAACATTCGACGACATAGTTTGTGGATTCTGACGACTCGCAGTCATACAACAGAAGCATTGCTTTTCTTCCAACGGTGTTGACAGGAATGGAAACAAAATGAATTTGCAGCTGAACGGAGTTCAGTTACCTTCATCAGTTTGTCAAATGCAGAAGATTTCCCAATTGAACATATTGTGGATGTGGTTTCGAGTTTTTGTTTTACGTCCACTTTATTCACAGATACACTAATTAAGACTGGACATGCAGTTTAAGGTGGGATCCTAATCACTACATGCCTCCACCAGGCATCGAACCCTGTACCCACTAAATACAAGGCGACTGACGTTATCACTATGCCATTGGGGAGGCCAGAAAAATTCTGGGTATTCTATTAGAGCCAGTGAAAACATACAGAAAGAGGAGCAGCTTGCGGATGTCACGACCCAACAATGATAGAATTCCAAGGATATTGTACACAGTATTGGGAGATGATCCCTGCCTTATGTCACTGAGTTAGTATGACTTGAAACCATTGTCCTTGGCATGGTACAGAAGCAATTCGGCCTCTTCCCCCATTTACTGTTGGACAAATACTTGCATTTTGTAATGAGACTGCAGCACGAACGATGTCCACATGAGCATCCTCACCTGCGTTGTACACAGAACACCAGTGCTTCCACAACATCTCACCAATAAGGGGAATAATTGCTTGTACCAGATGTACTTAAAATTATCTTATTTTTTTTTAGGTGTCACCTTCAAACTTCATTGTTTATTATTTTATTTTAAGAGATAGTCAAGGGTGCCAGGTCACTAGATGATAAAAAAAGGTATACAATCACAATTTACGTTAATTGACAATTCATTTTGTTTTGATGTCTCAAGGGTAATTGGTTAATTCTAGATTTCAAAGGAGGTGGATGATCGCTTTAAGACAGGTGATTGGCTAAAATGAGTATGCTCACTACCGGTATTTTTTGTTGGTTTTAGATTTCTCAGGTGAGGTGATTGCTTATTTTGGCTGTGAAGGAGGTCATGCAGACATGTCCAAGAGGGAGCCAGAGTTGTTAAGCATCATTTAATTGTATGAATTGTTAGTTTTCGATGTCTCAGTGGAGGGGGCATAAGTTATTCACATACATAGTAGATTGTACAGTGTGTTTAAAAGTCCTGTAGGATTTTAAAAATGTATAACTTTAAAGTAATAGGTTTATTACAACGAGAAATTGTATTTTTACACAGAGGAAAATTTAAAGACTTTGTTCTGCTCATACTGCTGAATGATGTGTGCAGGTGATCACGCAATCACGTGATTCCACGATGGCATCGATGCAGGAAAAAGCTCGGTGCATGTTATGGCTTGCCGAGTTAAAAATCTTGTGTTTTGGTGCGGAGAACAAACAACGTTTGGAAAAACACCTCCAGTTGAGACAAGTATCCAGATGGTGTGAAAAGTTTTCACAACAAAAGTGAATACAACATTCTGGACGAGCACCGTCAGAAC
The DNA here is from genome assembly GCF_977018435.1 of Lepisma saccharinum. Lineage (NCBI taxonomy): Eukaryota > Metazoa > Arthropoda > Insecta > Zygentoma > Lepismatidae > Lepisma > Lepisma saccharinum. Next base: position 53,287,759 of record NC_139237.1, on the reverse strand, counting down.
ACAATTCTCGGATTCAAACGAAGATTGCAAGAGTGTTTGGACGTGAACGGTGCCCAGTTGGAGATGTGGCGATGAACCAAACCACATCAAACATTAATTTTGAAAGTTTCATCGGTGTAACAAACAATATTTCATTGTAATAAACGTATTACTTTAAAACAATACAAATTAATTTATGATTTGTGATTATTTTTGGGAGATTAACCTTGAAAACCTGGAACTTTATCTGGGTTGTGTGTCAGGTGTAACTTGCATATATTCAGTGTCTTGAAGACACTTTCCAGACCATGAGCTAAGGAAGAGTTAACTGGCATGATAACGTAATTTCTTTGTGGTTTGTGCAAACACAGGGTGAATGCTGTCCACAAATCTTTGCTTAACCCTACCTTTTGCAGTACATTTTATGCACCATTTTTATATCTTGCCTTCCTTTTCTAACTCTATTTCCCTATTTTTCTTCCAGCTAAATCAAATGATGAGAATACTCCCAGGAGACCTTTGGTTGATACAGAGAATGGCAGAGCAAGACGAAGAATTACTAAATTAAATTTCAAGGAACCAACATTGAGATCGTAAGTTGTGAAATATTTATTATAGAATATAAGCATTGCAATGCAGACATAGGATTAGAATTAGAAGAATATTCAGTTTTGGCTGTTATATTAATGTTAGAATTTTTATCGTTTTTTTTTCTTTGTCAGGAGTTTTTAGTAAACACATTCCATATAAACAAAAGCAACAGAATGTAAGATTCTATGGGATTTATTGAATGAATGAACTGACAGTGATTTTTTTAAAGTGCCATAAGCCTTATTGTAATTGGCCAAAATTAAATATTCACTTACAGTGTGAGTGAGGTATATTTCCGACAATTACTTCATTCTTGATTGCTATGGTACATCATTGATTTATTCATATTTCTGTAAGAACTGATCATTTCTAGGATGGTTTAGCCTCTTATAATACCACCCTAATTGTCCTACTACTTGGTGAAGTTTTCTTAGAAATGCTTCTGTTAAATCATTGTTTCAAGTTCTCAATTTGTTTCAACTGGCAACACACCATTCGTGCCCACTGCTGAACATTTTCCCCATTGAGGAAAATGCCATCCCCCTTATCCTGTGCATTTCACAACAGATCAGGAAAATGGGAGTAAAAAGTCATCCTTTTTCCACCAATGGAACACAAAAGTTATCCATTATGGCTTGACTGACGTCCTGTTCCTACACTAACACCCCCCTTACGACTAACAAAGCCAATGTAAAGCAGTCAGCCCACGAGAAGATCCCCAAATGAGAGGAGGTAGGGTGCAGGAGGACAGGAAAAGACTGGTCCATTTGCAGATTTTAGGGGTAGCAGAAGTGTTCCGCTGCAGTCAGTGTGTCCTTGTGGAAGTACATGGGAGTTGATTTGTGTGTTAGTTTTTTTGTGGTATAAGGAGTTAAAGGTGTTACTGTGCGTAGTGAAGCACGTGAGATTGTAAGCAAAGTAATTAATTTCTGTGATCGTGAATCTGCAGAAAAACAATATTTGATGCCAATCACACAGGAACCAACATTGGCTGTATCTGGTTTATCGGAGCAGGCGATCAAGGGTTCACTGCCCCCATTCTAATAGTAGTCGTCTGCCACTGCGTCACTTCACTTCTGTCAGGGATCTTCTCGTGAACTGTCAGCTGTAGTTGAACTGTTGGTCGACAAATAAAGGGGGGGGGACCCAAAAAATGCCCTCCTCCACCCACATATATCGTATGCGCTATTGTGCTAATTGGGAGTGGTAGGAAGTTTTAGGAGGCTTTTAGCCTCTATTTGTTGTTAATTTTTATGTTAAAAGTTCTTCATCACCATGAAGGTCTAGTAAGAAGTGTGGAGATTAGTAAATTCAAGATGATTAAGGGGAAAGGGATGTCTTACTGGAATGACAGTAGGAGAAGTGGGTACTGGGGAATATCAGTACGAGAAAGACCTCCTGGAGGCAAGATGGATTAGAAATCCTGGATGCGTCACAAGGGTGTGTTGTAAAAGTATTACATGATGTCGGCCAAACAGTTTAAGGCAACACCACACCACCATTGTCCTTGCATGACACCTTAGCACCACAGCCCATACCATTTTCACCACCACAGTACTCCACACAGGCTCACTCACTAAGAATATAAAGAAGACTATGCCATCCTCCCAACAGAAACTAGTACTAAACTTAAAGACAAGATGAGAGCATCCCACCTGTTGCAAACTCCTCAACTCCAACTGCACCACAGCATGAATAATTCTGCAAGCTTGGTGGTATAACTAAAGCCACATATTTATGGTGAATAAAACCCTAAATTAGATTTAAAAACTACAGTTATTACACAAAAGAAACATTTACCTTCTGATAGAACAATGTAAGTTTATTCCTGTGTAAAGGAGTCCAATTGTGCTTCTCAAATATTTACAGCAAAATTAATCAATTTTCCATAATTTGCATGACTTGTAAGATAATTTAGACTTCTGTAAATAAGCTGTAAATTTCGTGTTTACGAATTTATTTCACATAATTTAATGTCAAAACATGGTAAGAAAATGCACCTCACACCTTTCAAAAACATTAAAAATTAACATTACTGTGTATTATGTGACATTTCATGTTTTCGTCAAAAACTAAATATGCATGCCTCTAGGATATTTGGGCGTGAATGTTCTCTCATTGGGAGGTTGTTATTATTGCCCTGCTTGATGCACAGAATGAAGGTCTACATTTTTCTTTATTCACTTTTGTAATATTCTCTATATTGTAGTAGGACTTGTCTCTTTAGGGTTTCTATAATTTTAAACTTGTTTAATTTAATCTACTTGTAAGGTAGTATACTAACATAAGATATTTTCAACCATTGTCTTTTTCATTGCTTTCACTACTAATATCAGTACAACTCGTATCAATAGTTCACACATTTCTCCCTTAATTCACTGTGTATGTTCTGTTCTTTCCACCATCTTACATTAGTCATCGCATTAGTTTCAGCACTGATTCTTTGAATACCAGTTCATATGAACACTATATTTATTTTAAACATTCTAAAATACATGGTAAGGCTTTTTTTTTTTTTGTAATTTTCTTCCTTTTTTTCACTTCATACATTGCTTGCTTGTCAGTTTTATAATTGTTCAAAACCTTGACAATAAAATGAGCAGCACACTGTCTATACATCTCCAACATATGGCAAGAAAATGTTACTTCTTTTTTAGTGTACATTGGAGCATTCTTATCATAAAATTGAAACCTGAACAAAGTCTAGAGAAATGTTTAATAGTCTAGAAATATGTTCTATCATGTATTTATAAAGAAAAATATGGTAAACACAAAATTAATTGAACACTTTCTAATAGACATCCTGTACTTGGTTAGGAACCCAGTGGTTCTTATGTGCATAGCATGTAATCCTTAAGTTTCTCAGCACCTCCCCGATGGCATAGTGTTAACGTCGTGCCATTGTAATCAAGGGGTCCCAGGTTTGATACCCGATGGAGGCACATTGCAGAGTGGTTCGGATCCCACTTTAAACTATAGGTCCAGTCCCGATTAGCCTATTAGTGCGTAAAGTGGACTTAAAACATCAATTCAAACAAATAAATTCCTCAGTGGTAGTCTGCGAGATTACTGTCTTCTCCAGTAAATGAGCATCTCATTGAATGATGCTCCAATGTCTCCCAAAGGGCTTCAATGTAATTCCAGTCTGGTGATTGGCTTAGCCAGTCAATCGGAGTGACCCAAAGAATCTGGAAGGAAGCTTGACTGTCACGATACTTAGGGTCATTATCCTCTTGGTATCCCAATAAGCTTAATGGTACATAATAGAGTGCTGCATGGGACCACTTTCGCTCACTCAAACTCGTTCGAGTCTCCTACACGCGAGCGTACCGCACTCTTAGTGGAATGATTGGCAGCATCTCGTATTTCGGAACCTAATGAGCAGCACTGTCACCTAAAACACATACTTGGAAGGAAACCACTCAATGCAATTACAAATCTAAATAATAATTCTGCATATTATTATGTAAGACTGAAATACAATATATTATGTGAAAGTATGCAATATTTACAGACCGAAAAGTCAAATGGATACACATGCTGACAGAGCAATTACAAATATCGTATCACAGTGCAACACATATGTATACATCATTATTCACTTACCGAAATAAATAATCATATTCTGCGAAATAATAAAATACAGTTATAACATTCAATCGACATCATTTTAATGTGACAATAATCGTAGAAACTTAAAATGTCAGCCTTTGTAGTTTCAGCCCATAATCCTCTATTTTATTTTCACATATCTTGGTAAGATATACACAATTGCATTGTAACATGGAGGTGGTGACTATATTGACTCATTTTTCAACTTCAATTTGTCTTTTACTTCACAATCCATATTCGAGGGCCCTACCATAGACAAATGATGAAAATATGTGTACTTATAGGGTTCGAGTGTTAGTGTATTCCGCTCATTCGAGCGTTTTTCGCTCGAGTGGAAACCCATCAATTCTGTTTGCCATCTAGTGTTGTCCATGCAAACTATTTGCCGCTCGAGCGAAAGCAGCTCATTGCAGCACTCTATACATAACCTTTTTTGAATATACTGACATAACATTTGACTGTCTATGGCTGCAGGAGAAACATGGCAAGCCCATCCATGATCTCCCTCACTATAAAAAGAGAAATGCAGGGGAAGGTATGGCAACCAACTTTCTTTCACTAATTAGAAAAACCATGCAAAACTATTGTGTAGGTGATGTTCGCTATATTTACGTAAATTTAATTGGATTTTCCAATTAATTTCCAATTAACAAAAGTTATGACATCTGGGATGGAGAAGGTAGGTAGTGCATGTTGCCATAATCTTTGTTAATGAAGGTAGTACCAAACATCACCTATACAGTATTGAAACTACAGTATGCACCAAAATGTACAGTACTGAAATAAGATGAACATTACCTTGTCCGAGTCATCTTCATCTTCCATGAGCGGAAATAATACTCAACTATGAATAATTTTTCCTCCATCGAGAGACCCATTTCCAATAACAACTGGGTGTCCCCGATGGTGCAGTTGTAGCATCGTTGCCTTATAAGGGTCCCAGGTTTGATTCCCGTGGAGGCACATAGTGGTTCGGATCCCACTTTAAACTGTAGGTCCAGTCCCGATTAGCCTTACTGTGCGTAAAGTGGACTTTAAAACACCAACTCAATTAATCAATCAAACAATAACAACTGCACAACACAACTTCCTTTTCACTACTGAGAACATGTGCAGCTGAAGCTATCCCCGCTGTGAGTTTCAGTACTGTATTTTGGCGCATTCCGTATGTGTACTGTGCTCACTATGCATGCAAAATATATTCCTTGAACGTATGACACTAATCCAGCAGCTTTGAAGAAAAAGTTATTCCTAAAACAACAAAATATGATATTCTTTTGGCCAGCACTGTACATATTTCCCATTCTTTAATTTCAACTGCCTGTGCCCCATTTGCCAAAATTAATTTAATGAGAAATGTACAGACATGGCAATAGCATAAGTATGTATTTCATGTTTATGAATATTTCATTGTGTTAGCAAAGTTTTCACAAGCAATTGAGACAAGATAGCAATTGTCAGATGCAAAGACAGCCGATTCAAATTGCAACCATTTTCAACTTTTTCCATATCATGTTTTTGGAACATTAATTATAATTCCCTGTTTGCCAAAGCAAAATTCAAGCATCCATTCCTGCTGAAGCCTTGGTAATGGAAGACTTCGTTATACCAGTGGAATGGATACGTGAGCGTAAAAGGGGACAGCAAAATCGTGCATCTTGGGTTACAATACCCAAAATTCAGTTTCCAATCCCTGCGGAGGCCTTAGTGGTAGAGGACTTCTGGCTTCCGGAAGGCTGGATAGAGGCCTATAAAAGAGGCCAACATGTGTCGGAAAATAGTCTGTGATAGGAGGTACGTAGTTTTTTGGTGGACAAATCGTTGTTATGAGATGCTTAAAGTTGGAAGCTGGGTTCGGGAACAAGTTAGGGTGCAAAATCATTTTTTTCCCTGTAGGGAGGCGGTGGAAGATTGATTGAATGTTGATCAGTAGCTTGCCCAGGAATTTAAATTTTTCTTTTATCTTTTATATTTTGCTGTTTTTCCCTGATAAAAACTACTTAAATTTGCAATCAGAACATGTGGTAACTGTCCCTTACTGTTCGGCCATTGAAAGCAACGTACTTGCTCATATTTACCTTTTAGGACACAACACCTTCATCTTCAATACTGCATGATGTTTGCTATGTCCCTGAATGACCACTTTTTTTTTAGTAGGAAGGCACAAAAGTCAAGTACATCCACTAACACTAATGAACTCAAGTAAATGCAAGTTTGTAAATGCAACTTTCAAAGGAGCTCCAACCGGTCTCCATGGCAGAATGCTCAGCTCATGTCATGTTCATCCTTCATCTTCATCCTTCTGATTATCCCAAGAGGTAGAAAAGTTACATAAAATAATCAAAACGTAGAACACATTTGAGTGCTAATAATTGGAATCTTAGTTCCCCATACATAGCACCATGGCATGAAGATATTAAAAAATATTTCTACTATGAAAACAAAATAAAAATATCAAATAAAAGGTCACTGCTTACGATATTGTGAGTCTCCTTAGAAACTGCTATGTTTTGGAGGTACGACCACCTCCTTCTTCAGGCAATTTTAGGCATGTGTCACTACCATGCCGCGTCAAGTTTATCTTTCAAGGAAAAGGTTTTGCGGGTTGGAATGAAGGTAGAAAATTTGATTAAACTTGCAACTCACAATATCGTAAGCAGTGATCTTTTATTTGATATTTTTATTGTGTTTTCATAATATAATTTTTTTTTAATATTTGTCAGCTGTGAGTTAATTCGCACAGAACCAATTATGAACATGGCATGAAGACACATTTAGGAGATGTGGGGCCCCACACATTCTCCATCTCGGCCATTTTGCAGGTGATGTGATCAGCACCACACTCCGGCCACCTTTACCCCCAGTGTTGCCCCAGGTACACATTGTGCGACGAGCTACATGACATTCGTTCAATTTATTAATTTAGACCAGACAACAACGACTCAATAACTGAGTCTCAACGATCCTGAAACGTTCAAAAAGTCATTAGTTCGAATTATTTGTATTGATAAACTTTGCCTGGTAACGCTGGTGACGCATGCAGATCGCTGGAGATTGAAATTTTATACCTTCAGATTTCAAACAGGATTTCAAATCATTTACAACTAACAATAACCACTTTCCATAGCAACAGCATTAACCCAATTTACACATGTGAAATTCCCCCCTTCTGAAAGAGAAGAATTATTCATTTAAACATTTTCACATACAACCAAATACAAATGGAAGAAAATGCTGTAGTACGTAAATATGAACACAAGAAACAGTAAACTTATTTATTGAATTGAATTTAACACATATTTCCTGCGTATGAAAGCATCAACAATCTGTCCTCATTAAGTTAGGAGACGTGAAATAACTGTCGATATGTGATCGAAAAATTACCATGCATTTAGCATGCACCTTTAATGCTATATAAGGAATTACAAAAGTCCTAATTACTTCCTAATTTGACATAGAACCAATCTTGGACCATGCTCCTCGTTTATTTTGGCAAGTGCTAAGCGTTTCTTGCACGAAAATAGATCGTTTTACGTGTGCACAGAGCCCTTTTCAGACATGGCGTCGATGGCCATTTTGTAAATAACGCATGGTCTGTGGCGTGTACTAGTACCGTTTCCCGTAAGATCCAACACACGCGAGATAGCTATCTCTTAAACACACTTTGCTTAAACGTAGTAAACACGATTTTCGAGAATTTTCTTCCTCTCAAAGTCACTTAAGATAATTTAATTTCCTCACCTGGTGTGTCGGGAACGAAGAATCCAGCACGCACGAGTCCACTCCTTAACTCTCTCGTAACCGAGAGCTCGATTCATTTTCAACGCTTTTTTCTGCGTTGTGCTTTCACTTCATGCTATTATCTGCCGTTTTATCCTAACTGCAGATGTCAGATTCCTCCCGAAAGCACTGAAACCATTCTCCTTTTCCACTGTCGTGACATAACTCTGTTCACTCCATTTTTTTCTCCCGGAAGTCCAGTTTCGATCACCAGACACCCCTATCGATAACTACCATTCTTTTTCGCAGAGCACAATTGTCTTAACCAAACAACAATTTACATGATTTAGAACTCACACGTTTTCAAATATGTGCATGCGTTAAAGAATCCATTGTAATGCTTATTAAGATAAACTTTTTGCTGTTAATTAACCAATGGCATCTAGACCAAAACGCTGTATATTTTATTATTTTGCGCCATAACTGCGAATTGCCCATGCGTGCAGTGACCGACACATCAAAATGTCCTTGTGCATAAGGAAACCGCGAGAAAATCGGATCTCAAACAAAGGAATTTACAATTCAAATGCGCACAACGGTCAGAGCCATCTAGCGATTCTTCGCGTAAGTATTAAAGCAACAAAGTTTTCATATTGCATAGGCATTCCACCTATCGTGAATTCTCTGCACTAGACGAGTTCATCGTCTTAGGACCTGAGTTGGGCTACTTTACCCCAGCAACACACACACGAAACTCAAGTTTCCAGAATACCTTATGACAGTTCGTCATAAATGGCGCCCAACATAGGGCTGAACCCTCACACAATACTTTTGATACAATACTAAAGTTAGACTTACATCAAATAAACATTCATATTCTACATATTCACTAATATACATATTTAATATATACAGACCTATTACTTTATTGTTTACAATATGAAACATCCCGGATCACCAACTCTGGTGACTCCATCATTCTCCAGAAAGAAGGAACCCCGCATGTGTTTTGGCGTCTTGCAGTACATAGTGGCTTGTATATTTTTGGTTGGAGCAGGAAACAAATAAATGCCTAGACCCGCCGCAACATTATACTTACTTGACTATTAGCCCGCCGCAAGCATAACCTAACTTGACCTTTACCACATCATACCTGTCCTCACCCGCAAACTAAACATAGCCCCCATGGAACTACCTAAACAACTTTTTATTTTGCTTCTGGATTCATTCTATCTGAGCTAAAAACTATTGTAAATGTTTCACCTTATTTTGGAGCAATCAGGAAGATTTCAGGCTCATCTCGCATGCTAGTACGCCGCAGAAATTTCACCTACTTGGTCAACTCGCCCGCCGCAGGCTCAATCTCACTTTACCCATACGAGAAAATTTAACCTTGCACTTCCCCTACCCCATCTTTATTTACACTGTCCTTAACTACAACGTCTGATTCACAGCTAAACCCCATCGTCTGTAACAATTCATCCACACCTTCCAAATTCAAATCTAGTAATCTTTTCACCCACATTTTTACCTTGTCCTCTGAACAATTCCAAACTTTACAATTTTCTATCGACTGGTGATCCATTTTTTCTCCTGTCACACAATCTATTAATGACAGCCTAGAATCCTTTAACATGTTAAATTTACTAATACACAATATCTATATTCAAAATAGATCCCATAAAACTCAAAATTTGGTGTGTCAGATAGCCAGAAATATGTTTTTCTTACAAACACAATTCGATGTTTGGACAAACTCAGTAACCTTAATTGCGACTGTGCAAGGAGAATTCACCAAAGCCAGAAGCTACATCAAACAGATGACGTCAACAGCCCCGTAATTACATGGCGCGCAATCACTGCCACCAAATATACCACTAACATTTTTGTTATTAATACTGGAACCGAACCAGGATACTCGCCTTGAGTAAACCAAAGATACGTTTTATATGACTTATAATTTTATGCTGCCATGCAAGATTAATTGAAATTAATTTGTTCCCGCTTGAATACTGGTTACCATCGGGTGGCATATCTCAGATACCCCCTACCATCACCATGTCATGTATACAGAGAAAGCAAACCTATTGAATGTCGTTACTTAAACTCTCCAAAATACAGACTCCAGACGAACTTGTGTCAGGACTAAGCCTATACTAATGGCAAATGTCCCCTCAACACTTTATCGTTCTCACATTTCCTATGTGTGGAGACGTATTTTCCCAAGGACGAACAAATACAACATCTAGTGTCCCTGATGTTCCCTTGTGTTTCTTTAGAACGCCAATCAACACGATTCTACCCGAGAAATTCGCACAAAATTTTACAATGAAACTTGCATGCACATGTAACAACTAATTAAAAATGATACTGCTCACTTAAAAGCTGTTGGCTCCAAAATGATAGTGAGGCTGCTTGACTTGTTAAATGCTCCCATTTCAAATTTCCCGCAACAGACTGTCCATCAGATATTTTTCCTGAGCTATAAACTTGACACTAGACCCCAACTGAACTGACGTTTCAAAATAAACACAAGTTAGTATTCAAATGACAATTATATTCAAAAATTTATTTTAAACTACCCAAAGACACATTCGTTATTAAATCCGTCAAATTAAATATATTATCTTTAATATTTACATTTTGTACAAAGTAAAGTTACTATCACTGATTAGAGAGTGATGATCGCTCCGATGATCTCATCAGGCTTCATCTTTGAGCAATCATACTCAATATATGCATCCCATGCCATTTTCTTCTGACATGAGTGCGATGCCAGATCATTCTAACCCTGTACCAAAGAGACAAAGCCAAGAGAAGACAAATACTCAAAATTTCCCCCAAAACTTTTGTGCTGGTACTTTTCCGAGGAGACCTTTTTGTTCTTCTCGTCCTAATATGGCTTGGATGGAGGGACACTCTTCCTCCAGCAACAGTTCGACTGACTACCGAAGTTTTCTTAGGAAGTGAGTCAGTAGGTGACTTCATTTTAACTCTGATGCGCCTCCCATATCTGACTGAATAACCAGTGCCTAATTTCATGAAAGAAACGACACATGCCATACTGGCAATTCTTTTGGGCATAAGAACATGCATAGGACCACACCTAATGCAACTTCTGGGTTCGATTACTGAATTCCTCACAACAGTCTGCAATGGATAACCAACTACTGGTATGACTACATTGTGTACCGAATGATCTTGAACTATGGACACTAAAGGTAAGTCAATACTATTTTCCCCAACAGACACAACAGACAGGATAGATTTGTTCTGAGATGATACTGAATTTGAGTGTAGACACTGAGAATCCACCTTACTTTCCGGACACCCTGTATCAACTTGCACCGTGTGGACACGCTTACTCAACGAAGATGAACCTAGAGAACCACTTTGTTTACAACCAACACCCAGTAAAGGAATTTGCAAGCTCGGTTTTGGGAAAGATGCATCTTTTGTGCAGAAGCCGACAGGGAAAGACTCGTCTCTGTTACCCGACACCCCAAAAGACCACTCCTCGCTTATCAAATATTTTCCTTTATTACCCTTGTGGTGTTTTTGCTCTAACGTTCTGTTTCGGTTCAGTTCGCTGGTACTCTGTGCATAACTTTCCGACCAGGAAGTCAGAGTGCCTGTGCAGTGGTCATGTTCGACCGAATGTGAAGTACACATGCAATTGGTGACCGCAGAAGAAGTTACAACACCATTCATGAGTTCAACTTTACTCCCTGACAAATCAAACTCCTTCGTCAAAGACTCATGCCTTTTTTCTACCAACTCAGCCCTGTATTGTGATACTGAAAACGTGAGATCGTGCAGACCCTCACTTGTTTTAATAACATCTTGCTGCAGCTCTAATATGCATTTACTGGTGCCCTCTAGGTCAGACTGCAGTTTCCCCTCTACCTTACTTGTATGAGCTGCAAGTTCTGTTTTGAGCAACTGATTGCTTTCATTGAGTTCTGATTTGAGTGACTCAGTGCATTCCTTGTTCCTTTCCTCACTCTGTTTAATAAAGGCGAACAAGGAATCTAATGTAACCGGTTCCTGCTCCGTTGCCATTATTAATATTAGCTTTAACAACAGCAATTATCCAACTAAAGATTAACCTACTTGAAACCCAACAAAAAATTCAATAACGCAGCCCCTCTGCACTTGAGTCTCATAATCTTGCGACGAGCTACATGACATTCGTTCAATTTATTAATTTAGATCAGACAACAACGACTCAATAACTGAGTCTCAACGATCCTGAAACGTTCAAAAAGTCATTAGTTCGAATTATTTGTATTGATAAACTTTGCCTGGTAACGCTGGTGACGCATGCAGATCGCTGGAGATTGAAATTTTATACCTTCAGATTTCAAACAGGATTTCAAATCATTTACAACTAACAATAACCACTTTCCATAGCAACAGCATTAACCCAATTTACACATGCGAAATTCCCCCCTTCTGAAAGAGAAGAATTATTCATTTAAACATTTTCACATACAACCAAATACAAATGGAAGAAAATGCTGTAGTACGTAAATATGAACACAAGAAACAGTAAACTTATTTATTGAATTGAATTTAACACATATTTCCTGGGTATGAAAGCATCAACAATCTGTCCTCATTAAGTTAGGAGACGTGAAATAACTGTCGATATGTGATCGAAAAATTACCATGCATTTAGCATGCACCTTTAATGCTATATAAGGAATTACAAAAGTCCTAATTACTTCCTAATTTGACATAGAACCAATCTTGGACCATGCTCCTCGTTTATTTTGGCAAGTGCTAAGCGTTTCTTGCACGAAAATAGATCGTTTTACGTGTGCACAGAGCCCTTTTCAGACATGGCGTCGATGGCCATTTTGTAAATAACGCATGGTCTGTGGCGTGTACTAGTACCGTTTCCCGTAAGATCCAACACACGCGAGATAGCTATCTCTTAAACACACTTTGCTTAAACGTAGTAAACACGATTTTCGAGAATTTTCTTCCTCTCAAAGTCACTTAAGATAATTTAATTTCCTCACCTGGTGTGTCGGGAACGAAGAATCCAGCACGCACGAGTCCACTCCTTAACTCTCTCGTAACCGAGAGCTCGATTCATTTTCAACGCTTTTTTCTGCGTTGTGCTTTTCACTTCATGCTATTATCTGCCGTTTTATCCTAACTGCAGATGTCAGATTCCTCCCGAAAGCACTGAAACCATTCTCCTTTTCCACTGTCGTGACATAACTCTGTTCACTCCATTTTTTTCTCCCGGAAGTCCAGTTTCGATCACCAGACACCCCTATCGATAACTACCATTCTTTTTCGCAGAGCACAATTGTCTTAACCAAACAACAATTTACATGATTTAGAACTCACACGTTTTCAAATATGTGCATGCGTTAAAGAATCCATTGTAATGCTTATTAAGATAAACTTTTTGCTGTTAATTAACCAATGGCATCTAGACCAAAACGCTGTATATTTTATTATTTTGCGCCATAACTGCGAATTGCCCATGCGTGCAGTGACCGACACATCAAAATGTCCTTGTGCATAAGGAAACCGCGAGAAAATCGGATCTCAAACAAAGGAATTTACAATTCAAATGCGCACAACGGTCAGAGCCATCTAGCGATTCTTCGCGTAAGTATTAAAGCAACAAAGTTTTCATATTGCATAGGCATTCCACCTATCGTGAATTCTCTGCACTAGACGAGTTCATCGTCTTAGGACCTGAGTTGGGCTACTTTACCCCAGCAACACACACACGAAACTCAAGTTTCCAGAATACCTTATGACAGTTCGTCATAATTGATTTGAGGTTGGGTGATCCCCAGAGCCACTTTATGTGGGAACAAGCCCGGATCACCCACCCTGGGAATCAAACCCGGGTCTCCCACATGGCAGTCACATGCCCTACCGACTAGACCACCACAGCTCTCAAGTTACCCCCAGGTATCTATTTATTTGAGGCTGGATGAACCCCAGAGCTGCTTTATGCATGGATAAGGCCAGAAAAATTCTGACCTTTGATCACCTAGTCTGGGAATCTAAACTGGGTTTTCAACATGGCAGTTAGATACCCTACTGATCACTGCAGCTCTTGATTCTTCCCATTATTTTGGTCCACCCAATCCTAATGCTGGTCTGTTAATGTAAATGTATGTTGAATGTGCTTTGAATGTTGATTTAACCTTTCATATCTTCATTTCATGCTTAATTTATTTTTGGCATCTATTTTAGTTGTTTGCATATTATTTTGCGTGCAAGGGGCATTCAAGTGAAGTTGGTATTTTTAGTTGCATAAAGCAAAGAAACATACAAAGTTGAAATCCTGTTTATTTCTTGATGTAATCCTCTTTTTACATGTATGCACATCTTCCAACTTTTTACTTGTGTCTGGATACTATCTGCCTTGAAAGGTTTTTCTGCATTCCGGTGGCAGGATTGGACAGCCTGCTTCCTTTGTTACAACCTCTGGAATTCTAGCATGCTGAAAGCCTCTAGTGATCACTTGATTCTCATATTGTGCTGAATTGTATGTAACTGTTTATGTAATCTCTGGACTGAATCTTTTTATGTAGATGCCACTCTCTTGTTTGATGCACGTTTTCCAACTAGGAATTGAATCATGTTTTTGATGCTCTTGAGGATAAAGTAGGAGAAAAATTATCAGTTTTCACCCCTGGAAACGGGCGTTCCCAGAGACGTCAAAATAGGCATTTTCACCCTCAATAGAGGGGTAGTAAAGGATTTTTCAATTTCCTGTGTTTCCAGACAATTTCATGGGGTGTAAGTGGGGTGTGGGATCCTAAGGAAGCATTTTTTACCTCCGAGGCCTGCTTCATGGAGAACATTTATGTCAGTGAGTGGTGGGATGTTTGATGAGATATCATCCCCCAGTTGAGTTCCTCTAATATGCAGATGTCGTGGACAGTGTGAGGCCCTGCATTGTCCTGCAGAAGAAGGATGCTGTTGGTGATCAAGGCAGACAGTTTCTCTGTAGAGCAAGATCCACGTCTTCTGCAAGTTTGACATGTTATGCATCCACTATTAATGTTCAGGAACTCTCCATGCTGAATGCTCATGTGAACCTCTGTTGTAAGTTTGTAACCAAAGCAACCAGAATTATCACTCATAAATGTATGGCCATTATAGAACCTTTGCACTTTTCAAATTGTTTTCTGTAGCTGAAAGTCTCATCACCTGTGCTCTAAGTCTTCTTAAATGTCCACCATTTCCACACCTTCTTTCACAAGAAGCTGCATCATAATACTTTCTTTGTCCCATGCATGCCACTTTTAAAAAGTCACCATCAATAGGCATGACACATGAACTGCACTTATCAGTGATAGAAGACATCACTTACTGCCATGAGCATCTCTTTGCAATCACGTTTCTTTTCATGACTGTGAAACTAAAAGTTTTGGTTTGATTTGAATGCCCCTCGTTGTATGACAGACTGATCTGTAGTAAACATATTTTTCCTAGCAATTGAGAAAGTGGGAGAGAACTATTTAGTGTGTGTTAGAAATAAAACCTGAAAACACTTTTTTCAAAGGTAAAAACTGGCTACCTCCCATAGAAAATAGTGGTGAAAATGTCTTTATAATGTCATATTTTGAGATTTGATTTTTGAATGGAACATATGGAATTGCTCTTTTTAGACAAGTCGTATTTACATGAAAGTATACTACCAAAACTACTTTTCTACATAGTCACCAAGTCTGTTCAAACATTTATCATAACGTGACACTAGTTTCTCTCTTCCTTGTTCGAAGAATTACCATCTAACTTTCGATAACCATTCTTGAGTCGCAGTTTTAACTTTCTCATCGGAATGATATCGCTGATTTGCAAGTTGTTCTTTCATAGGCCGAAAGACATGAAAACACATGGAAATCGCTGGGTGCAAAGTCTGGACCATGAATCAGTTCATTAACATGTTCAACATTGTCCCTCGTCTTTGCGGTTGACAGCCTTCGTGCTGGTATGGGTAGTCATCGTCAATATCTGTACATCCATTCTCAAACAAAACACACCATTTTGCGATCGCCTGAGACAAAATTGCTTTTTCACCGTACACTACATGCAATTGGAGATGAATCTCGATAGGATTACACCTTCTTGCCCACGAAAAATGAGTCAGTGCACTCACTTCCAGTTAGGACGTCACTTTAAACTGACATAGACATCCTCATCACTGATAATGTCAGATTCCTAACAGTCACGGTGCAACTGTTACTCCACCGTTCCAAGGAAACTGAACAGTGTTGCCAACCACATTCTTCAAAATATGTCTAGTTGCATTCAGACAAAATGTGATGGGCAAGTATAACTAACTTTTGACTCTCCTACGTACATTACAAAGTGCGAATATTAGAAATCACAAGGCCCTGAGCAAACCAAAACTCAGTAGTAATTATGGTTGATGTATTTTAGAAAATGAAAGATACTGCATGTTTAACATTGCATTTCTTTATTAATATAATTATTATGTACCATATATATTCAATGTGAGAAAAATACTCTCCACTAGTTATTATATTATTCTCTAAATATTAGTGACAATTACATTAGCATGCATTGTTATTTGGGCATTATTCAGTGTAAGTAATATCCAAATAACAATGCATGTTAGTTTTCAATAACACTGAATGTCCACTTTATTAGAAACACCAGCTGCTGTGATGCAATAACACCTACAGGTGGTGCAGTTGGAGAATGCTAGTGACTTCGTCTGTTGCATCACAAATGTATTCATATACCGTGCGTTCATGTCGATCTGCAGCCGAGAGATCGGGAGAAGCGTGGCGGGCAGCGCTGACGGAGATGCCGACATTTGCGGCCTGTAATGCCCGCTTATTTTTATAGACATATGCAGACATTTATATAAATATTGCAAAACGATCACTAACCTGTGTTATAACATGCAAAAGTTCTTCTGTAATTCATCCAAGTTCTGCTCTTATATACACAAAAAAATACGCTTTAGAAACGATGTTAAGAGCCACAGATAATAAAACATTGTAATCATAGTTTTGACCAGTAACGTCCTGCTTAAGTTTATATCCTTGAAAGAGTTTTGTGCCGATGGGGATCGTTTGGAGGTTTTGAATGTGCAACACTGTATCAAGATTACGCTGTAGAAGAAACCGTTAAAAGTCAATAGTGTTCGTGAGCTTCCTTGCAATCCGAAATCTCCGAGCTCGAGTTTTTTGTTCCTTCGCGACTAGATGAAGACAGAGTTGTAAATATAGTGGCGAGCAATGTAAACCAAGAGCGTGTTAATTTCGTACTGTGCGCAAGAGTGTTATTCTTGGTTACTTGCAGTTACTTGTTTGTGTTATTGTAGTGTGTATGTGTGACGTGTCAGTGAGACGATTGGAATGCCAGCCGCAAGATTCACGTTAGAACAAAGATTTTTTTATGTATGACACGTACCTACGTGAAAACAAACTCGTGTCGAGACGTGTGTAGGTAATTTGTACAGAAATTCCCATGCGTTTCAACTCCACACAGAGATACGGTTAGACATCTTGTCCTTAAATTACGAGAAACTGTATCGTTAAATTTTAATACACCTAAGCAAAAACGACGGATTCTAACTGAAGCAAAACTCGATGATATTGGTGCAGCGTTAGAACGTTCTCCAAACAAACCTCTACGCCGTGTTTCACAAGAGGTGGGTGTGTCAAAATCATCGGCACATACAGTCACTAAGCTACTAAAATTAAAACCATACTCTTATAACACAGGTTAGTGCTCGTTTTGCAATATTTATATAAATGTCTGCATATGTCCATAAAAATAAGCGGGCATTTCAGGCCGCAAATGTCGGCATCTCCGTCAGTGCCGCCCGCCACGCTTCTCCCGATCTCTCGGCTGCAGATCGAAATGGACGCACGGTAGAAAGGATACATGGGATTTGAAAGGGAGCATGATAGGTTGCGCTTGTGGCAGGTGATGGCATTTTGAGAACTATGACACTGATGGGATATCTGAGCCTACACTTTCACAAGTGCACTGTGAATGGGTGAATCAGCAAAAGACTTGAAGCAAACTACTTTACAGCCATAGTATGCAGGTGGATGAGAGGGGTGATAGATATCTCCGGAGGGTTGTGCAAGTTAACAAGAGGGCGGTGAATGCACAAAATCAACAGTTGGTTATAATGTTGGCACCCTGAATAACATATCTTTATCATAAATGGCATCTTGCCAGACACTAGGTCAGTGTTTCTCATAAAGTGTATGTTTTGTGCCATTTTTAGTTCAATTCTGTACAGATTCATCACCTATTAAATTATTAAATTTGCATGTTTTAATGTTGAAAATCCTGCTTGTAACCATAGCAATATTTAAAATTCAATGGCTTTACTTAAATCTACATAATAAACATAAGTAACTCAATGTTATGAATACAATCAAAACAACTGTGATATTCAAAACAGCCACATAAGAATCCATCTAAGGCATAATGGTCTAAATAAAAAATTAATATGGAAATAAAAATAATATTAGTTTAAACTATTTTTTTCAATAAATTGTTCATTTTTCTTCTCTTTTTCAACAAGAGTGAGGCAAATTGCAACTGAACAGATTCTTTTGTTGCACTATATTTTTTTGTAAACATTATAATAATGTGTGTCTATGTATATTTGCATGCATGCATGGAAAGTTTGTACTGTTGTATGTTTGCTTGTGTTTATTCATTGCATGATATCTGTTTTGAAGTATATTTTATCTTTAAATTTCTTTTAAATCAAAGTGATTTTGCTTACTTCTGGTTTATGGTCATATCAGCGTAGAAATCCCATGTAAGGTCTCACAATAAAGTTTGCGAACTCGTGACTGTAAAATTGATATATGTCTCATTGTTGAATATCCCTTGAAAGTAGTTCCCTTGGGAAGCTGTGCAATGCCAGCTCATAGTCCCACCCTTGAAAGCAATATTTGAATGGTTTTGTGGAGAGGCCTACAGAGCCACTGTCATATTACTCTGTTCATCCCATTTAATATTTCCTTTGACTTTGGAAATGAAAAGAGATATCAATGCTGGCTAAATGTGGTGAATAGGAAAGGCATTCCAACATAGTTAAGTCTCCCCTCCAGGGGTGCCCACAGGGGGTTCATGATGCAGCGCATCATGGGAATTTTTGGGGGGACAACATTTTATAGATTAGCTAACAATTCTACATATACAGAGGTTGTTCGCTTTATATCCGACCATTGTCGATTTTTTGCTGCCACCTGGCGTATCATGCTGGAACTATGGGTCTGCTGGCGGGAGCAGTGTTGTGTCTGACCTTGTAGGTGCATGAGTGTTGGTAGTGAATGTTATCAAATGGCGCCAAAAATCAACCGGTATTGGTAGGTTTACGTAATGGCCCTTTTCCATGCTAAGTTTTCATACGTATGCATTGTGAAACTGTATGAAAAGTACCTGGTGCGTTCCAAATGGAAGAAAGTTGTCAAAATGGATGAATCATATGTCCATCTCACTGCTGGTGGTCACATTCGGGCGATCACATACTGTGACATTGACGGCAAGGGGCGCAGCAACTTTGTTCGTCAGTGCAGGGAAAGTTTCCCTCGTGGCTTTATGGTTGTGACATGATTTGGATATGAGGGTAAGTTGATGAAACGCAAGGTGAATGCCAGATACTTCCAAGACTCCATTTTGACACCTGTCTATCGGAGAGACATCCGAAAATTTTATGGAATGGATGTGAACCAGGTGATGATCCATATGGACAAGGCTTCGAGTCATACCGCCAGAACATCACTATGTTTTTATCAGGAAATGGCAGAGGAATTAGGAATTCGTGTCATTCCGTTTGAAGACATCTCTGTGAAAAGCCCAGATGCCAGTCCAATGGATTTTTGCGCATTTGGACTGTTGAAACGATGTCTTCAACATCGCCGCCCGCGCACCTTGGATGGTCTATGGAAAGCTTTTAGGGAGGAGTGGGACAGAATTCCCATGCCTGTCCTGCGCCGGAGCTTGCTGCAATGGAAACTGCGATGCCGGGCAATAGTCCACAATGCTGGGGGTCCAATAAAACATGATCGGTGGCGGCAGCGTGGTATCTCTTAAGGTGAGTACCCGTCAAACATGGTCGGATATATAGCGAACAACCTTCTGTATTCACATAAAAATGCAGGGGGGTGAGGTTTCAGTTGATTGACTTTTTATTGATTTTTAGTTATTGATTTTTAGTTATGGTTATTATGTACAGTTTTTCTACCTATAAGTGATCGTGGCAATGGGGTTGAAGTAAAATACCAACTCTTATGCCTTTAGAATCCGTTTGGAAGGGAGGTGGAGGGTGGAGACGTGCTGTTCGCATTAATACAAGGTTAGTCAAGCAGACGAGCTGTTCAGAAAAAGGTTCAGTACACTAACAATGACAGTGAGATTGAGCAGTTTTGTATGTTTAATGTTAGCAAGCATGAAAGTGAACCATGCTTCGTTCGTCTTGAGTTGTTAAAAATGAGGAATTTTCAATAATTTTGCTACATAAACTTTGCAACTTCAGAAGTTATTATCATCTATGTAAAATGTTATTTCAATGTCAAAGTAATATACAATACAATATGCATGTAAATGTGTATATTGTAAACATACCTAAAGTAAACATATAAATATGAGTAAATAATTCAGGATAAAGGGGGGGGGTGCATCATAGGCCTTTGGGGGGATGGGCACCCCTACTCCCCTCAACGGCTAATTTTGACTCTTCTTTAGTTTATTGATGCTGTAGAATTGGTTTTCTTCGTAGCATTCTCTCCATAAACCTACACTAACATCTCTGGAATTTCAATTCCACCGTAACTAAATTTGGCAACAAATTGAATATTTGTGTTTTTGTTTCTCTAATTGAAGTTCTGACATTCTTGCGATGGCACACCAAAACACACAGAGGCAATAATAGTAATACTCAGGGAGACTGCATCAGGTTAATAATAAATCAATGATATGGTAACACCATGAAAGCTAACGTATACAGAGTGCAAGTACAAGAGGCATGTGGTAGCAACATGATTGTTATATTCCTTTTTTGTTTCACAGCACCTCTCATTTGACTTTTCCAATCCTCTCCCCTTCTTCCTCACTAGTTGCTCCTTTCGCGTACACCTTGGTCTTTCTGTTGGCCTTATTCTGGCCTAGGAAGGTGTCTTTCTGTGATATGATTCTAAAATAAACATGCTGTCACCAAATCAAATGTCTCAGGAATGTCAAATTCTGTATGGTTTACTGTCCAAGCCTGGACTGTAGCCAGGTCAGTGTATTGCAACACAAATGGCCAGTTGACCCCAAGGCAAATCATGGGATCTCTGTTCCCCCCCCCCCCTCCTTCACAATAAGCAGGAGTGAAGAATTAACACAGGCCTCGATTGGTATTTGTTAGATTTCTTTAAATTGTAGATCCAGTCGCAATTATCCTATAAGAGCATAAAGTGCCACTTTTAAACTGTGTGTCTGTAAAGGTTTAGAATCTTGTCTCCACTACATACAGAAGAACAGAAGATTGTTTGGGATATATCCTAACCAATTTCAGGGTGTACTGACATCATGAAATGTCATGCTGCCAGCAGCATTGTGGACTATCTCCCTACATCAGAGTTTCCATTGTAGCAAACTACGTTGGAGAATGGGCATGGAGATCCTATCCCATTGCTCTCTGCAGTCTTTTCGAAGACTGAGGAGGTTGTGTGGACGGACATTGTGTCAAGAGTCTGAATGCACAGAAATCCATAGTACTGGCATCAGGGCTTATCACTGGAATGTCCTGAAATGGGATAACACAGATCCCAATTTCCCGCTCCATATTCTGATAAAAGCAGAGGGATGTTCGGGTGGTATGGCTGGAGGCGTTGACGATATGAATGTGCACACACCTGTTGAGTATCCTCTCCATACAAACGAGGGATGTCTGTATGGAAGGTGGATGACTGCATGTGCGCAGCTTTCACCTTCACATTTCTGTCCACCTTGTGTGTCGACAACTTCCTCACATAACCAAATCTGGTAACAACCATGAAGTCCCTTGAAAAAGTGTTCTGGCAGTAGCAAACCATCAGTGGTATGGTACGTAATCGACCAAATGTGACCACTGCCAGTCCATTATGACCACAGTTGCCCATTTAGATCCTGCCAGGTGTCTTGCATAGAGTTTTCTGCAGTTCATCCTGCATTCGGCAACGTAGCACAGGAGGAGATGGTGCACACGGGCTTTACAAATACACTGCAGCTTGAGAGTGTTACAGATGGTCGTGGTCACGGTGGAAGGAGCCATATGCACCCTCCTGGCCATTTCACGGATTAGTGGATTTTCCTGGCATGCCATTCACGAATCACTTGGAACACAACAGGCGCACTGGTATTCTCTTACAGGTGCCTTATGTGGGCATCTGAAGGTCGTTCGGATATATCCCAAACAACCTTCTCTATATTGTGCCCATTATTCATGCCTCTATATATAATTATTGGTACATAATATAAATTATTTGCATCACTATATTACAATACACAAGTGTACTTGTTCTTTACCACCCCTCCCTCCTTTGAGGGATTTTGTGATTTTTTGGAAGAATATGTGTTTGTGGAAATTATGCTGAAACTGCTCCCCAAGTATGATTTCGCACCCTGACTAAACCAAACCTAGAAAGTTGTTTATCTTTCTTTGCATGAATTGTATTTATGTATACAGTTAAAACAGGAAAGGGGATGCACACCTTATAATTCACAAAGGTCACTGTATGGAATAAGTAATTACCGTATTTGCCTGTGTATAAGATGCACTTTTTTTCCTTTAAAAATAAGTCTGAAAAACAAGGTACGTCTTATATGCAGATACTCAGTTTTTCATTACCGGTACCTTTAATTTTGATTTAGATGAGGTTTCAAATGACTCTTCATTTAGTTCTGGAGATGAATGTCTGGGTTTTGAAGAAGGAAATTAAAATGTATTCTTTCCTAGTTAGATTAAATAAGTTAATTTGTTGAAAGTAGACCTACATATTACGTTACATTTGAAATACCATAAATTAATTTTAATATATAGTGATAAAGCTTTTTCCTAAAAAATGTGTACAAAAAAGGGGGTGCATCTTATATGCTAGCAAATATGAATTTTTATAAGTGTGACAGTGTGCAGTATATATAGTGTATCACATACTTCATGTCTTGTTAACATATTTATGAAAATATTTGAGTAATGTGCATGACATGTACCCATCAATCAGATAACAACTTTGGTTCTTGGCTTTTCTGAACCTACCTCCTTTTTCTTAACCTTGTTAATGTTTTCTTTTAATAAACTAACCAAGCACTTCTTAACCTTTCATTTATCATGAATGCTGTTACGGTTCTTTTGTTGGAGCCTCACTAATGGCATAGTGGTAATGTTGTGACCTTCTAATCAAGTAGTTCCAGATTCGATGCCTGGTGGAGGCACATAGTGCTTTGGATCCCACATTAAACTGTAGGTAAAAAAAAAAGGTAAAGTGTTCCACTGTGCTTAGCACCACGCCATGAAGGCGTGTGGGGGTAACAGGACCATCCCGATTAGCCTATCTGTGCATGAGTGGACTTAAAGCAAACTTTGAAGTGCTTGTTTTATTGTTGTGCATCCCTACTTAAGTGTATAAAATATTTTTTGAAAGCTGCTCATCAGGGTGCTCTTATTGCAAGTGTACAATTTTAACACTCATACTCTTATTGTATTAAAAATTACAATAATGAATAGTGAAAGTGGCTTAATATTACTGTAAGGAGAAGTCTGGTGATTCATTACACACAAAAAACCTCCAGTGGCATATCCCGAAAATTTGACCTGGTTTACCACAACAATTCTTATGTATTGTACATACGTATTTATCATACCCCCTCCTATTTGAATAAGATATACTACTAAAACACGAATGCAGGCATGAGAAAAACAAAAACAGTTGCCTGAAAGTTTCAGATTTTATGCCAATTTTGGAATGTTCCATAATATTTTCCTCTGCACCGAAAATTTGACCTGGATTTTCCTTTGCCAAGGGAAATTTTCCTTTATGTAACAAAACTGCCTCTGCTAAGCACAGTAGAGAAACAGGAAGAAACAAGCAGTTTTCTCATGCCTACGCTGTTTCCAGCAGCGAACTTGCTTGTCTTTTGTTTATTGCAATTGAAGAGAATGTTATTTTAGTCTCTTCGTGCATTAACTGGCTGAACTAATGAGAAGGATATAAATGTTTATATTGTTTGCAAACTCGTGTAAAAGGATTAAGCCTAAATTTAAGGTTTAATTACATATTTAAGTTATATCCACTTGTTGGGAAGACTCAGCGGAGATTGGTTGAATTCTCTTGCTCACTGCAGGGAGAGTGGGTAATTTCCCAGTGGGATAAGGTTACATCACATGGTTTTTGGACGAAGAAATACTTAAGCCAGAATTTTCACTGTCTGTGAGGGAAAGTGCTACTGCCTTCTTTTCAACTCGCCACCTTGCAGTGTTGAACAATATTTTTCAGCTATCATCTGAGAATGTGATGATTCCACGAAATATTTTCTTCTTTTTCATGTTTTATGAGTGTTTCATATTTTAACATTTTAGCCCTTCATGCTGTCTTTCTCATGTCTTACTTTAGGGCCTCCCCTATGGTGCAGTGGTAGCGTCGTCGTCTTGTAATCAAGGGATTCCGGGTTCGATACCAGGTGGAGGCACATAGTGGTTCAGATCCCACTTTAAACTGTAGGCCCAGTCCTGATTAGCCTTAATGTGCATAAAGTGGACTTAAAACATCAAATCAATCGTGTCTTACTTTGGTGGATCACCAGTGAATGTACAAACATACAACATTCAGTATCTTGCCATTTGTGTCACCACACAAAACAGACTTATGAAATGAAGTAAAATCCTTTTTTACCTCCAAAAAAGAAAAACTATCAGTTCAAGTTTTCCTGTGTATTTGCATGCATGTGGGAAATAAATATGAGTACATTGTACATGCTTGTATTTTAATCCTAATACGTAATAACATATTTCTTTTTCACATCTTTATTTTAGCAAATTACGTCGAGGTGATCCATTTACTAGCAAGCTGTACTAAATGAGAATTTATAACATGGAAGAGTGCTGAACCACAAAAGTATCGAAAGGTGTGTATTCCTTTTCAGCAGGTTTTTAATCTCAGAGAAATAATACAAAGGAGTTATTTCTGAATTGTGGTGCTGATATACTATATACATATATATATTTACTTGCAGTACTCGTGCTGTAAGCTATCAAGGGTACAATGTCATATAAATGTGCCAAAAAAATAAAATATATGTTTACAGTAACTAAAGGTTCGAAATATACTTTATTATATCTGCATCTACATATATTTTTTTCTAGTTACAGCATATAGATTGATAGCTGTGTGTGTAAGAAATATATTTATGTATTCATGCACATGCATGAATTTTATCAGTTATCTTTATTTCTATACAGAGAGAATTACGATTCTAACTGCTTTTCATTTTTCTCTAATGCAGAAGAAAGTTCTTTTTAGTTAAGTTGTTGAGTATTTTTCTTGTATACACATAAAACAAATTATTTGTGTTCTAGTGTTATCACATTTTGATTATTGTGTGTCACCGAAAAGAAAAGTGTATGTATGTTGCATGCATTTCTGCCTTAAGCAAAATCATTGAGCAGGATAGTATTCATGTGGTAGATGCAGAACTTATATTTCTCACCTTTAGTTCATAATAATAATGTTAATCGTGTTCCTTATGAAAAACGATAAATTGGAGGGGGATTTTAATGAAAAATTTTAGTTCTCTACAAGTGGATACAGAACGTTTTCTAAGGGAAAAGAAAAACAATTTTTCATATAATGCAGAAAAGAAATCTATCAAGGGATAGGTCAAAGTTTTTAATAAACGTAATCGACTATTATTTCAATGTGAAGTAGTTTGTGGCTTATATAATGTGCCCTTCTGACAAGTAAATTATCATATGAAATCTTCTTTTGTAACAGTTTCACGAAAATATTTCAAGCTGCAAAAACCGTTAACTTGTATTTTTTTAAGTGGCAAGGCTCAATGCGTGCAAATCATATTTTTAAAGATCATGTGTGTAGTTTGTATTAATAAATCTAGCATTACATTTTGTGTTAACTCTACTTGCAAATGCAAAAGTGCTACTTAAAAAAAGTAGAAAGTTCTTAAAAATTCCCCAAATACAGAAAAATTCATTTAAAGTAGCAGAAAAATTGACCTTTCTTTAAAATTTGAGAGAAAAAGCATTACTTTTGTGTTTGTGTTGCTTTTGGGCTTCAGAAAGCAAGACAGCAACATTGTTCAGATGTTTGTTGATTTAAAGTAGCAAAAATTACTATTAAAATGTAAATATTTTTTCTGTTCTGGGTCTTTCACACAGGTACTTCTATCTATATCTTTTTTTCTATTATTATTGAAGGATAATTAAATATTCATAGAATTTTTATTTGAAGTTTTTGGATTCTAAATAGAAATCCAGAGTGATAGGTTTATTTGTGATGCCATTGTCAAGGAGTAGTCATATTCATGGACTAAAGTTGTTTTTGTAACTGAAATTTTACAGAAAAATATCAACAAAGTTGATTTTATTTCATGTTTAAAATTAAATATGAATCATGGTACGATGTTTTCTCCAGGAGAGTTTTTTTTTAATCCAGCTTTTTCTGTTGTATATCAAAAAACATTGTTTGCAAGGAAGAGAAGTAGAAGCAGTGTTGTAAACAATGGTTTTTTGACATACAAGAGAAAAAGCTGGATTAAAAAAGAAAAACTCATGGAGAAAACATCTTACCATGGTACATATTTAATTAAGTAGATAGAATGTTTTTTTTTTTTAATTTGGAAATTTTTTTAACACTGCAGGGTTGAAGTTTGGCCTTCGATATTTTTGTATAATGGGACCAAAATTTTGTCTTGTGTGTAAATTTTCTGTTGTGCACATATGCATGTGTTCCTCTTGTGAAAATGTATGTAAATTTGTGTGTAGATAGAAAAAATATAAAATAAATTGATATAACCTTGTACGTGTTAGTTTTATTTAACAATATGGTTTGAGCTTCTTGCAATTTTGCAAACACTGACATTTAATGTTTGTAACGAATCACAGATAAAGTTAATACCCGTATATGGTTGGGATTGTATTTCATGTATTTCTGGAGCACCGGAACAATCTTGGTCCGCTATATCCATGTGATAAGATATGGCTTAACGCCTCACAAATGTATAATTGAAAGTTTCAATAAAGAAGGAGGGGAAAAAATGGGAAAACCGAAATTCCATGGATCTGACGGCCAGGTTTATTTTAAACGCAGCATGACTGCGCATGCTCCTGAATGTATGCGGTGGATGTTGTGCATATTCAGGGGTTCTTTTTTTTTTTTTCAAACACTTTCATGTTATTGTGACTTGAGAGATTCTACATAGCAATATAGATGATCATGAACTTGACATGTCCGATATTGTTACCTTAAAATATAGTCCAATTTTATCTTGTGTGAGTTGTTTCCGAGTATAAAAATATTCTTGCTGTAAATAGGAGTTTCAAGGTTGAAAATTTGAAATGATATGTTACTAGATCTGATGAATTGACAGTTATAAAGCAACAGTGCAAAGTAAACAAGAGTGTGTGGAAGAATTCAGAACTTCGACGTTTACATTTATTACATGCTAAATCCTACGAGCTGAGCAAAGAACAAATGTCTGCTTTCATGTTGGATTTTTGCTGTTTTTCTAAAGTGCACATTTTTAGTGCATATTCACATGCATGTTTTAGGTATCTTAAGTACATAACTATACGGACACAGCTAATCATGACATAAATTATTCTCATAAGTATTTCTTTAAAAATCTACAACCAATAAACTGGGATCTGCAACAATACATCATGCATATCGCAGTTACGGGATAAATCTCTCTCTCTCTCTCTCTTTCTCCCCCCTTTCTTCCTGTTTCTGTCATTTTCTCTTTCCTCTTCTGTACCTCTGTCATGTCTCTCTCTTTTGACCCATTACTCTTTCCTTTATTTCTTTCTTCTATTTCTCTCTTCCCCTGTTGCTCTTTTTCCTCATCCCCCCACTGTTTCTGGCATCCTTCTTCTTTTTCTTCTGTTTCTTTTTATCTTCTCATTTCCTGCAACGTTAGAAACATTTTCAAGAACTTGTATCATTTTGTTATTGCACTTTCCAGACTGTTGTGAAATTAAAGCTTCCGGGGAAGAGAGGTGTGAAGTGAATGATCTCTTGACACGGTGGTTAGTGCAGGTGGTCAGTATTCTAGAGGTCCAAGGATCGATTCCCAGCCAGGAGTGGAAGTAATTTTCAAGGACATGCCCCTATTATTTTATTTTAATTTCCAGGCTGATGGCTGAAAACTGAAAATAAGGAGATCATGGTACAGTGGTTGCGCACTTGCTCCATGTTCCAGAGCTCCAAAGATTGATGCCGTAACTATGTTAGAGATTGGCTGGCTTCTCCGATTATTTGTCGATCCCAGTAGTCTTCTGATTGAACCAGTCGAATTTTGATGATGATTGAAGTTTCTTGAAAAAGTTGTTGCCACTTCGTGGATTCGATCCTGGGACTTCTGGAATATAGAGCACGTGCGCTAACCACTGCACTACGTTAAATTTAACTTTCAGGTTGTTTTATCTTGCTACTTGAGGATCACAGTAGTCAGCATGTTGTAATAATAGAGTTGGACTGCTTTAGGATGACTGCAAGTCCTTGAAAAAAGTTTTTCTTCCTGTGGAGATCCGATCGTTGGAACTCTATCGTGGTCGAAATGGAGAATTTAATTTCGCTTCTATAGCAGCAGTTGTAAAGCCCAAGCTCGTCACCATGTTGTTTACGTAGATTGCATCGTGTTTGCATACTCTACTTGCATACTATTGTTCTTCATGCATAGAAGGAGATCACTATTCCCATGTTGATGTATAGGAACCAACTCAAGCAGAAGGAAATAGCAGATTTTCTGTTCTGTCCTTTCGAGAAATTGCAACATGGAGTCGGAGCAGTCATTCGCCCCAAGGCACATACAGTGTTCCTCAAATAACAGTGTCCCATTCCTTGCCAGATGACCACAGGCCTCAAACATTAAGTTAGTCTTCATCGCTAGACATGTCTACCAATTGATTAGCTGAAAATATTGCAGGTAGAGAAATTTTCCCCTCTTCAAATCTCACATCCAAAGGGTGGAAGAGGTCTCTGCACAAGATCCAGTTCACATCACACCACCTCACACAGTGAAGGGCAAATCCCTCGAGCAGGAAGTGAAGCTTGAATTTAATTCCAGAGTGGTGTAGTGTTTTGCATGAATGACTGTCATTGGGGCGGTCCAAGCGCAGATGGTCAGTAATCTAGAGGTCCAAATATCAATCCCAGCCCAGAGTGGAAGTAATTTTCAAGGACACGCTGCTATTCTTTTATTTTAATTTCCAGGCTGACGGCTGAAAACTGAAAAATAAGGAGATCATGGTACAGTGGTTGTCCACTTCTTCCATGTTCCAGAGGATCAAAAAAGAGGACTCTCCAAAAGACTTACCAACTACTAAAAATTAAATAATGAAAATATACCTGCTTAGCATTTGTTGTATAATCGAATGTATTTATTTCCGCCGGACTTACTGGAAGGATTAGATTGCAACCATACGGCTTTGAATGACAGTAGCCAGGCCCGTAGCTAGAATTGATCTCCAGGTGAAGTCGCTGGCTATCAGGGGTGCTTGTAAACAAAGTCCATTTTTCAAAAGTTGAACAATGTTAAATGAAGGTAAATTATGTGGGGGAGGGGCTCATCAAGTTACATAAAGCTTAGGAATATCACACAAATACTACATTTTCTCTGTATCTTTTAAAATATCGCTTGAAGTGTTAATTGGCTGCTACTGAAATCATCGCTTACTACGCATCCCATACTACGTTTGGTGATACAGATATTTATATAACAAGAAAAAATGGACAATATTCAATCATAGTGCCCAGCGTACATTCCACCCCCCGGCTGAAACAATAAAACCACTTCCTTCCCAAAACTTGGTAGCTGTTAACCTCTGACGCAGAGGGAATTTGCATAATGACGTCAAAGTCACAGATTTCTGTATAAATGGGAGGTCGCAACAGGGGCAACGAAGGTACAGATAAAGAAGCTCCCATGTGAATGAACTTTCTGAAGTCTAGAAAAGATAATCTCCTAAATACGTGCCGTTACTCTTCATGGTCTGTGAAGTTATCCTTCGTGAAAAGTTGTGAGCAAAATAATATCTGCTGCCTGCATTTTCACTCTTCACTGCAAACAAATTACGCAAAATAGTTTTACCTAATGTCAAGGGGTCTGACCTCAGTACAGTAGCAAAGAAGATTTATGCACACTGCTACTTATAATATGAATAAAATATTAATCCGAAACTACTTTTCGTCAACTGGATGTAACATCAGTTTTTGTTATTGAATAAATATCAAATATTATAATTATTTTAATTTAAACATTATTATTATTATTATTGAGACATTCAGTTCAGACCCTCCGTAATCGTAATGTATTTCTATACACGTGCCTGTATATAGTATCTTATGTAGAATAAAATAACTTAGTTACTTTCTCAGTTGAGTAACTGAATTACTTTTTGGCCGTAGTAATGTAACTGCAACTCCTGTTTCTTTTTAAAAAGCAAATTTCTAAACACTGCTCACTAGTAGGCAAAGCGTCATCGATAGGAAAGTGGAGGGGATGAGATCTACTTCCATTTTGGTTTTCGGCTTGCAGAAGTATTTTCTTCCCCCTCTAAAGCAGAGCTGCTCGCAAGCAGTGAGCTCGGGAGGTGTAGATTCTGTGGATAAAGGGAAAAGGGAGGGGGAGGAAGCCGGGAATTAGGGAAGAACAGTCTCGAGGGAAGATTACAGCATCTTTGTTTAAATCTGATAACACTCACGACAAGGCTTGCCAAACTCAGTGTTGCTAAGACAGTTCAAGGAGGAGGAAGTTGGTAATTACGAAAGTGCAACGTGGTTGGTTGCGCGGACGTATTTTACGGTGAGTAGGTTCACAACTCTCGAAATATTTCATGAAACATACAAAGTAATAAATAAAACCTATGCATGTAACATCATATTTATTTCCTTCTTAGAAAAAGTTTTCAAAATTATGAAGAAACACATTTAAGCACGATTTCTTACTACACATACATACAGAAAGAGAGAGAGATATAGAGAGATTAAAAATCTCTACAATTTCAGGCCGTATCATACGGTAATGGTATATGAATAGAAAATAGAACCATCAAAGTTCGACTTTATCTAATTTCGTTTCATGTCATGTTATTTCAGCCAAAATAGCCACACAAGTAGAAAATTCGCTATGTGTGGTGAAGTTCTGCAAGACAAAAAAAAAAGAAGGGGTGGCAACTTCTCTTTTGTTGAACTGATCCCACTTTCGTCGGGAGAAAAGAGGGGAGGGGTTGAGAATTCCGTCACCTGTGCAAAGCAAGTTTGTAACAATTTTGTGCACGCCGTCAACTTGAAATCAGAGGGTCCTAGTTTCGATACTCGGATAATGGTTCGGATCGTACTTTAAACCGTCGGTCCAGTCTAAAGTATACTCAAAACCAAATTCAACCAACCAAAATCCGCCACACAGTACGTGACTGTATTGCAATTCATTAAATAGCTATGACGTTGTGAAAGTGTAAAGATATTTTGAAATCACCTTTCACAACAGTCTAAGTCTTGGAAATTGGTAATAAATTGAACAAACTCCAAACTCCCTATCATCAAAACGCATGAACAAGGACGGAATATACAACGGTGATACGGGAAATGTGAAGGTTTTACATCAAATGTAATGAATTCGTCAACTATATATGGTTCATGTAGAATCATACATGAAAGAAGACAAAAGAAAAAGCTTAGTTAATTTTGTAACATCTCTTTAATGGGGAAAATTTTCCTAATTCCCAAGAAATCTGAAACTTGAAGCTTTCAGACCTAAACGACAAGTGACACGCAGATAGTGTGTTCAATTTATTATCCATTTGAAACTCTTAGCTTGTTATGAAGTTACAGAATCACCTTGTATATACAGGGTGTCCTCATACAACGACGACAAACTTTCATATAGTGCCAAGACAGGCAATTTTGTTAGAGTGCGCGTCAAATCTCCTGCATATGGCGATAGCCAATAGCAGCGCACTGCAGAGGTGCCATGTCGAAATCTCACACGGAAGAGAGACAACGTGGTTGAGCGAAACGCCTTGTCACGGAACTAGGCAACGCCGCACGTCTGTGATTCGCTGGTGCTGTTCAGCCGTTCAAGGCCATATGCAGGAGATTTGACGCGCACTTTTTTTCTAGTAACGTTTTTCTCGTTGAAGCTTTGTTTCCACGCTACGAGCATTCAGAAAGTTTTTACCCTGTATGCAGCATGCGGCAAAGATTCACATTCGTTAAACAAACTTTTACATAAAATAAAGTTCTTCATAAAAAAAATTCTGTAAAATCTCTTACTTGCTCGCGAAATGTTCGGTTTGTTTCAGGTAAAAACCGAATTCTTCAAAGTATCCCTTTTAACGTTAGTAATCGACACATCGAATTATCGATTTTTTCTCTCCTTTTTTTCCCCCCCACCGTATTCATCTCCCTTTTTCGTCCACGTTCCGCAAGTACAAGTGACCTTTTTTGATTGGATACTTGAACCGTCTTTTCTTTTCCTTTGTAGCGAGTTAATTGGAGGTGACCTGGAGGTTGAAGGGGGAGAGAAGACTGATAGAACAAGAAAAGAAATAGAAGCCTGAAGGCACTCCCTCCCTCCCTATCTATGTTTAACTTCCTGTACTTTTTTCTACTTGGTCGAAGCTCCCACTTTTCTCTCTTCCTACCCTTTCTCCCTCTCTCTCTCTCTCTCTCCTTTCTACTTTTGTTTCATCTTAAGGCGGTCAAACTCGATCTGACGGAAAACGAGAACAGGACAAAAGGAATTTAATCTCCCTGGCCTTGGCTGAAGCCACAGAAGCAATAAGTCCAAGACTTTCTATCAGCAAAGGGAAAGAGACGGGTAACCGATTCACAGAATCTTCACATTCTCTTCCCAATTTTTTCTTCCCCCTTCCTCCTCCTAACCCTCCTATGGCTGTGCTTTACTGCTGGCCTGACCAAAAATCCTTGCCGTCGTCGCAAACATTTCGGTTAGCGGCCATTTAATGAACCTTGGTGTCCATTCGGGCAGATTGCTAACTTTAATTTGATCTTTATCTGGCCGTATACAGAGGGGTTTGCTTGTAGGAGAAACAGACTTAACCAGCTCTTGTTCATGAAAATGATTTGCCTCTTTCTTTCCGCACTGTCCACGGGCACTGATTCGAGCCAGACTTTAGCTAACTCGTGATTTATTGCAATTACACATTATGCAATAAACTATGCAGTTTATTCGCCTGTAAACTTCAATTCAATTCTTGAAATAGCTTGGTTTATAGTATTCTTTTCGGATTTTATGATTCGCGTAAATATCGAGTACTGAGGAACATTTTATACAGCAAGAATGGCCAAATCTTAACATACGACCTACACACTATAAACACTAAATTTTAAAGTTAAATTAGTTTAAAGTCAATTTATTCTGAGATAGGCTAATTTGAAATGAACCTGCCATATAAGTGGGGGTTCTATTCGAGCCATTATGCGCACCCACTATGCAAACTGGAGGTCCCTGTGTCGGATTTTGGAAGCAACAAGACATGCACAAATATTACATGCACATTTTATTTAGTTGAAAAGTAATATTAGCTGTACATACTAACATTTATTAATATTTGTAGTTTGTTTACCTTTAAATTGTGTAATTTTCAAAAATAAAATACATTGTATAAACGGCCTCCCCCATGGCGCAGTGGTAGCGTCATTGCCTTGTAATCAAGGGGTCCCGGGTTCGATACCCGGTGGAGGCACAAGTGGTTCGGATCCCACTTTAAACTGTAGGTCCAGTCCCGATTAGCCTTACTGTGCATAAAGTGGACTTAAAACACCAACTCAAACCAAACCAACATTGTATAAACACAAATATAAAATAATAAATTATGCAACTTTGTAATTCATTAACACTAACACGATCTGATAATTAAATTAAGAGGTTGATTGATTTGTTTTATTCTACTTCGCTTTTTGTGCCACTTTTGGATAATTTGCGAAGATGGGGATGAGTGATGGATGACATGATGAAATTGATGAATAGACATCCATGCACAGGCCGGGATTCGAACCCGGGACCCCTGGCGTCGTAGCGCGATGTGATATCCACTCCACCACGGAGGCCGGCTTAAATTAAAAGGAAAAAGACTATTATTTTAATGCTATTATTTATCTTATTGGTAAATATTTGGTCACAACATGAATAAAATAAATTGGAAATATTAAATTGAGAAATGTTTTAACCAGCTAATCCAGAAGTGTAATCTTGGTTTCTACTCATCAGATAATGTTACAGCTAGATAAATAATTACATTTATTTATATTTTACTTTGCAGCTTACTTTAGTCCAACCTCTCCAAGTTATTTGCGATGATGACGGTGAAATGAATGAGTTGCAATCGACACGTTCATATTTTAGCCAGGATTCGAATTTTAAGACCCCTGACTGAGTACTAATTACATTTTTATAAATAATTATACATTATTTACCTCGTATTAATTTTGGTTTTAATAGAAACTCATTGAATGTATTTCTACGAGTCTTTGAATCCTAATATTCCTCTCATACACATTACTAATAGATGTCTACAAAACCTTTTGACTTTAGGATACAGTTTTACATGTTTAGAAGTAACGATTTACTTTAACGCAGTTATATGTAATTGTTACTTTTTTCTGTAACGTCGTCTCCTTGCAATCAAGGGGTTCCGTGTTCGATACCCGTTGGAGGCACATAGTGGTTCGGATTCCACTTTAAACTGTAGGTTCAGTCCCGATTAGCCTCACTGTGCATAAAGTGGACTTAAAACAAAAACTGAAATTAATTTGTTACTTCTTTTTAGTAACGGTAACAGTAGCTAAGTTAAAGTTTTCAACTAATGTAGTAATGAAATTAACAGTTCCTTTACGTTTTCGCATAGAAGTAAAATTTTCTTCAGCCATATTTTTGCATTACTTGAACCAAGTGTTCGCGCTAAGGAATAAGTGCATTGATCGTTATTAAAATTGTGAGAAAAATTTTATATGCTCCTCGCCAAAAGCGCCATTACATGTACCGAAGTGCAGTGGCGCAGGAACGGGGGGAGGGGTACATTGTACCCCCTAAATTTTTTGAGGGGGTACAGTACCCCCTAAATTCGTAGATCAAGTTGTACCCCCTGTGCCCCCCTAAAATAATTTGATGCGCGCAAGGTGCTGCTGTCAAAATAACCTACGTTCTAATAGATCAACACAAAAATATTATATTGTTTAAAATCATTATGTTCCCCTTTGCAATAAAATCCAAACCACTTTAAACTTATTCTACTACATTGTGGTACTAGTTCGTTTCATTTGTGTTCTTGGAAACCTTTTTAAAGGGATGGAAATGTTTTTAAAAGAGTGTAAAACGTTGGAAGAAGATAAAGTTTAGTTTCAGGAAATCACGCTGCAGGCTAACTCCCCACTTGTGTAGGGCAAGGGGGGGGGGGTAAAGTTTCTAAAGAGGTAGTCGATTGATTTATAAGATATAAACCTGTTTCAGAATAATATAGGATAGTGGACTTAAAACAAAAACTCAAATTAATTTGTTACTTTTTTTAGTAACGGTAGCTCAGTTAAAGTTTTCAACTAATGTTTTCGATTTTTCAAATAGGGTTTTCCTAAAGTAAATATTTTCACAATTGTCAAAAACGAAATTGTGGGAATTTCTATGACCTATGAAATTACATAATTACATAAACTTTCCATATTCAATCATTATAAACAGTATTTATAATTTTCCCATTTCATGCATACATAAATGCGTTGAAAATTCCACATAATTTTATCAATTAAATTATTTGTATGATACTTCTATTCTATTTAAACTGTAGATCCATTCCTGATTACCCTATCTGAGCATAAAATGAATGTAAAACAAGTTTTGACAAACTTCTGAATCGAGACAAAAACGAGAACAAGCACAAACAAGAACGAGAAAGACCTCTTCATACAGGAGACAAGCGGAGAATATGGAAACCGGTGTTTCTGGCGAATTATTGTCAAACATCTATAATCTTATCGAGATAGGAAACGCACTAAATCTATCCCTCCCTCTGATAAAATCACAAGTAGCGCCCTGTTGTAATGCCTGTGAAATATCATTGTTATATTTCAACTAAGAAGGATATCGAGATGAGTGAAGTTAATTAATAAAATCAAACAATAAGAAAATTATATAAGTCAGGTGAATACACAAGATGTTCCTGTAGGTTCGATGCTTTGCCAGTAGCTTCGTCAAGGGCACTGTGGTGCTTAGATTTGAGCCCTTTTGTTGCGATTTTTTCTGCATCAAAGCAATGCACTGGAGCTTGATTAATTGAAAGGAAAAGCAAGTTTAAAAGTTTCGCAAGTTCTAAATAATTTCTCTGATCAGTTAAGGATAGATTTATGGCACTAAATCCGCTTTCACAATGACCTGTAGATATTTGAATTTTGATTGAGGTGGCAATGTGTTGGAGGTTTGCTTAGGCTACGATATTCTTATGGGACTAAAATTATCTGAAATGAACTGGAACTCTGTAAGTATGTTATATTTAATAATACCGTTTACATATCCAGTGAGTCCCTGGTTGGGATTTGTCTTGCATAAGCAGAGGTTGAGATGGCTCAAGACAGAGGGTGGGGAAATTTCTCCCATCCCCCTTCAAATCGCACTCTGCATTAAAATGAATAGATGTGTGCTTCTTCTCGACTTTCATATCACAAACTTCTGATTTTCCGTTCCATTAAATTAGCAATGAACCAAGAACGAGTTCTAGAGCTTTATATGTTTCAAAATTGTCATTTGTTTTTCAAAGCTGTTTTTAAAAATACCTGTAGATTCTAAAAAATAAAGAAATCAAAATTATTTATCAAAACTTTCGTTTAAAGAAACAAAAAAAAACAACAGAAATTCGTTTACCCCACCAAATGAAAAACGTTCCTCCGTGTATTTATTTTAGAACACTCAGGAAAATATGTAATCTCCGACAAGCCTCCTGAACACCCTTCACTTTCTTGGTTCAACAGTAGTAATTAACACAATTATGGTCGCTCCAAAATAAGAAATGCAATGTTAATTCTATGTAAGAGTTTTCTCTGAAATTTTATTAGCTACCTTTGTATTTGAAAACATTATAGATTAATTGTAATTTATAAAAAAAAATTGTCTGTTTAGTGTGAAAATATATACCTGTTCGCAATTCATGCATGGAGCGTACAAATTGTTATTGTAAAAAGTAATTTGGTTAATTTATACAAAGCACTATACTGTACTACTTTTTGTGCAAACTAACTATAACTCAGATACTTTTATCTTTTATGTTAAATGTGAGATGATAGTTTTTTTGTACATAAAACTGTGCATAACCATTTTAATCTGATTTAACTAAGTTACCGCGAATTTTATTTGAATTTGAAAAAGGTGCAAAGTGTTTCAATTTTTGAGCGAGCTAATACCAGTAATGAAACTGATGTCTTCTTCTTCCCAAAGGTTTAACCAAAATGCTGTTTTGTTCATTCATTAACTCCAAGACTTTAGAATTGTTACGTGTTCTGCTTTCGTCGTCTTTGCATTCAGCACAGTTGCCGTTATTCACATCCGTATGCTCAATGCAGCTATTACTGTAAAGGTCGTTTTCTTCCCGCCCCTACCTCTGCGCCATCTGTGAGTCTTTCTGTTAACTACGCCCTCGCGTCAGCTTCCTACTTATTGCATGGATTAAATGATCTGCTATGCCGGAGTTTCTTATCTGTTTAAACTTCATTAAGCATATTATCCCAGCAGTTTAAAGGAAAGAAACGAGGCAGAAAAGGAAGAGACGTTGCGTAGTGGCGATATGTCCTGGAAGAAGGAACGAACGGCCGAAGCTTGTAGTGGAAATTCAATCTCTTGGCAATGCTGGCTGCTTTTGTTTTATTCCACGTGCTGTACTTACTCATCTTGCGAATAAAGTATTGAGCAATTCTTGAAACTTTCAAGATAAGCTAACTCTGCATGCAGTGACCTACGTTAAGATAACAACTTTCTCATTTACACATCCACACTTAGCACTTAGAAACATTTTAATAGAGTGACCACATTCTTGGGCCTTGCCGAACCTTATTCACCCACATTATAATCAAGGGGTCCCGAGTTCGATCCTTGATGGAGGCATATTGCACAGTGGTTGTCGTTCCAGGCTCGATTAACTTAGCAGAGCATAATGTGATATTAAAACGAACTTCCACTAAACAAAACTTCGAGGATAGGTGATACGAGCAAGACTTAATTAAAAATATCGTCCCCAATAATATTACCTCTGAAGGTGCTGTAGATACATTACACAGGGTGTTTCAAAAGTCGCGCAACACTAAATTTGATTGCTTATAACATGAAATCTAGGAGAGATATTCACACCGGGTTTTCTGTATTAACTAACTTTGTCCATTGGCATATTTATTTTTAAATAACTTTAGGTGCTATGCAGTAAATTCTAGAAATTAATTAATTGGCTCAAGACTGAATGGGTTTTCTTTACAGAATGCCACTTTCGTGTTTGAAATAAGAATACACAATTATCGCAGGGTCAAAATTCGAAGTTTTGTCAGCCCTTAACTTGTGAGATGCGGTATCACAGATCGCTTGAGGTTCTGGAAGTTTCAGATTACCGCCTTTCGTTCAAGCTAATGTCGCCACCTTCTGTCTACCTTACGCAATGGTGTCCTTGGCCCTCCTCACAGCATAAGTTTCTCGCCAGCTTATTGCGTGTAAGGTGTGAAGCTTTTTTTTATTGCCAAGTGCGGTCTGCCTGACGTACCTCGCAAGGAGCGTTATGGCGAGTGACGCGCAGTCTTCTATTAGAATTAGAAAAACTAAAATTATTTTGAACCCTTTGTGCTTTCTGTAGTTATATTGCATTTACTAGTTGCCAAATATATCGTAAAATGTGTTTTTTTGTGTATATTTTTGACAGTACGACAAGCGGAATGAATATGTTCACACATATGTTCACATTTATAATAATTTTTGTAGATGAATAAACTAATGAATATAGTAGCTATATAACTTACGTTCTGGCACTAATTGCTGTCAAATCATTCACTAATACTCATAATGTATTATTCTTCAATATCAGAAAGTTAAATTGGTAATTTATGTTGATGCAGGGGTGAAAAAAATCAGAGCAGTCTGACAGACGTACCTCACAAAGTATGTCCCAGTATAAGCACCTCACAAGTTAAGGGTTAGTAGTGGCATGATATTCTATGGTTTGCGATCAATATGGGAGTGGGGGGCATGTGCAGCACTTAATTGATTTACGAATAGAGAGAAAGGGAAAACATACATATTAGTGACATATAATCGTGGTTAGCAACACTGCCAGTTCAGGATTTTGTCAATAAACGTAGGAAACTTGTGCTCAAGTACCTCAGTTGGGAACCACAGCGGTGGTCAGCTGATCGCCGTAGAGTTAGGCAACACACATAACGCATTCCGGGGTAGCGCGTTTTTGAGGACAATTCGCGATTAAAATTATCCGATATGCCATCTGGTGAGATTTTCAGGAACCACTCCACGTAGGACACTTCGTTGTGTTGAAGCCGTTCAAAGCATAGGGAACATGCGAAAAAGTAATGTCTACTGTTCAGTGTTTTGCTCTAAATCGTTTTGTGGGTTAGGACAAGTGAAAATCTTACATGTGTTTTCCATCCCGTGGAATCAACAAAATGAAATTTGTAAATAAGCCAGGGAAAACAGAACTGATTGGCATAACTGAAATGCGGCAAGGAAATTACGAAGAATGCACGAGTCTGTTCACTTTATTTTCCGAAAGATGATTTTATTACCATGAAAGTAAGTTTTAAATTGTTCT
Organism: Lepisma saccharinum; assembly: GCF_977018435.1. Classification (NCBI taxonomy): domain Eukaryota; kingdom Metazoa; phylum Arthropoda; class Insecta; order Zygentoma; family Lepismatidae; genus Lepisma; species Lepisma saccharinum. Next base: position 53,247,804 of record NC_139237.1, on the reverse strand, counting down.
TTATGAATAGGCCTACAACATTTTTTCTTCGAAAACGATGTAGTATGTATGTAATTTGGAACAGGTGCAAGTCGATAAGTGCAAAGATGAAAATAGTTTGAGAATTAATTAATGTCTGTAATTGTAAGTTAAGTCAGAAAAAGGAAATTGACATGTTAATGTTGCTGTTTCATGCAGTAAGTTAATTTTCAGATAGCCTCAATGAAATTGTTGTTATTATTATCCTGCCTCTTTAACTAACTAACTAACTCCCTAGCCTTCTTAAACCCGAAGGTTCATGGCTGCAGCAACACAGGCCTTCCATCTTTCCCTATCTTGAGCAAGATCTATATACTCTTTTCCATCCCTACCGATTTCCCTTAGGTCCGTCTCAACGTTGTCCCTCCATCTTCGTCTTGTCCTTCCTACAGGTCTCTTACCATCAGGTTTCCCAACAAGAATCCTGTAAACTCCTCTTTCCTCTCCCATTCGTGCCACATGGCCTGCCCACCTAAGTCTTCTTGATTTAATTATTCTAATAATATCTGGACATGAATACAAATTATGTAGTTCTAAATTATGTAACCTTCTCCACTCACCTGTCTCCTCATCCCTTTTAGGTCCAAATATTTTCCTAAGGATCTTATTTTCAAATACTCCCAATTTATGTTTCTCTTTCAATGTAAGGGACCAAGTTTCACATCCATATAATACTACAGGCAAAATTACTGTTTTGTATATTTTAACTTTTAGTTTCTTAGATATTAAACGAGAAGACAAAAGTTTATGAAGAGAGAAGTAACATGCATTTCCTGAATTAAGCCTACTTTTTATTTCCTCTTTAATATAATTTTCTTTTGTTAATATTACTCCTATGTGACAGTTAGATTTACCGTCGTCATTATTATTATTATTATTCATGTCCGTAGCGGTAAAAAATGTGTTGAATCAAAGTGTTGAGTGTTTTAATTTGTAAGAATATATATTTGATTTGAAAAGCCGACGGGAGGAAGGAGACGTTCGCGTGTCTTAAGGGTGAGCATCTGAAAAGTCACGTTATGCGTCTAAAGCTTAGGAAATTCGACCGTATAGACAACCATTAAAATATCTCGGTTTCCAGCGGTCAGATTCATGTGAAACTTATACCAGCGCAGCAGCATGTATGCAAGGACGGATGTGTGTAGTTTGGTCGCGATCAAGCAACAATTACGGATGCCAGATCAAATTGGTTGTAATTGATCAGTTTGTTAGCACCTTCGTGCTACCTCTTCGTATACAGTGGACTTTGTTGTGCTTTGCGAACACCAGTGTGTGATAGGCAGTAAGTCTACACGAGTGCGCTTACCTCAACCGCTGGGGAAATTTGAAGCGAGACTGTGTTTCCGTGATTATCTTACGCCGTTTATAGTTTTTGTGAAACGAGGAACATCGGAAATTATGGCGGGCTAGAGGAAGAAGAGAGATGAGGGCGTTACCCTCGATTCGCCCGATGTCAGACGAGACTACGACCCATGCCTACAACATGCCAAGAAACGACGAGCTACGCCGATGATGCCTACCAGCCGCCACGGAGAGAGAGAGAGACGTCGAACGCCGCCCTGTTGACGCCCCGACGACGCCTACCAGCCGCCACGGAGAGAGAGAGAGAGAGAGAGAGAGAGAGATGTCGAACGCTGCCATGTGGACGTCCCGACGCGTGAGATCGTCCGACGGTGACGGAGAAGACGCCGACGAGCTAAGAACGACCGCCCAGATGCGACGTCCGGACCGCGCCAGACCACGGAGATGTTCACCGATTCCGAGAGGAAGAGAAGCCGAGGAACCAGATGTATGAACGCTCTTCGCATCTTCATCGTCGCGACCAAGGAAATACTATTTGTTTTCAATCGCCCATAAAGATGCCAGGATGCACCTCGGAAGCTGAGAGATGGTAATGTATTCATCTGTGTGAATGTCAGCACGTGATGGCCCGATTGATTTAGAGAACGCCCTTGAAATTCTTCAACATTTTGAAAACGCCCACTCAACTCGAACTTCATACCAAACTCCCGTCGCTCTTGTCATTTGTAATTTATTCGTCTCAGGTCAATTTTTCTTATTCCTTGTGATATTTTTAATGATCTTAAATTCATTGTTGTTTGTGCTCCTTTGTATTTGTTTAAAGTGCCTACTATTAGAGTAAAGCGCCGCCCACTTAATTGTTTAATCTACTTGAGGTTTGTTCATTTCTTATGTGTCAGTGCTGTGTCCCTGCTAGCTACGTCAGGTCGCATATGTGATTATTTGTTAAAGTATTTGCCTGGTAATATGAATTGCTCGTCGCGGCGAAGTGTTTAAGTCCCACCTGCTAGAGAGTATATGTTTGCGTAACTCAACGGAGGTTATTGTTATGTTTGGAACCAAGTGAGGTCTTGTAAAAGGAAAACGTCCGCCCACGTGAGCGTAATTGCCGTTGAGACGCCTTTGTTTATGCCGGACACATAATGTATTGTCACCGCGCCGACCTAGTTTCTTTTTAAAAAGGTGAACTTAAGTAAGGGCTGGCTAGGATTTGAGTAGCACTGGAGCAAAAATCACAAATGACCTGATTAGACAAAAATTCAAGGTAAATTTAAATATGAATGCAATCATTAGGGCTTATCGTCATAAAACCTGTACATGTTATGTATCATTTTTTGTGTTGATGACCCCGAAAGGACTGAATGTGTGAATGAAAGTGAAGGCGTGAAAGAGGGGGAGATGTAGTAAATTGATTTTTGTTGGTTATGTATAGAATATACTTTTTATTTTCATGTTAATTTTGGGCTATATCATTTCGTACACATGTCGCTACCCGTGATTTTCAGGTATGCAGCTAGCCGCTTCCCGGCTCAAGGTAAATAGATGGTAATTTGAACGTATATATGTCTTTGTTTTTTTATTCGATATGGCTAATCACGATGCACTGTTGGTCACCGGTTCCTACACACGAACTTAACCTGGACCGTAACGCTATTTCGGTTGTCCGAGGGATATTTTGCCGCCTCTATCTAGGTAGTGGTAGCATTTGTTTTCCCGGGCAAGGGAGGGCGTTTCACGCCTAAGTATTTGAATTTGGAAACTGGTTCAAAAGAGTTGTTATCAATAATTAGATTTTGATTATTACCTAACACTTGGTTTCGGCCTGTAAGCATATATTTAGTTTTCTCTTTGTTAACTTCCAAACCTATCTCTTTAGCAGTTTTGAAAAATATTTTAGCATTATTCTTAATTGTATCCACATCATCCCCCAGTAAGTCTACATTATCTGCATATGCTAACAACTGAGTCATACCATTTAATTTTAGTTCTTCTTTAGTTTCTTTTACCTTCCTAACAACATATTCTAAGGCAAAATTAAAGAGCAATGGAGATAATGCATCTCCTTGTTTTAACCCATCATGAATTGTAAATTTGGCAGACATATTAATACCCACACGAATTTTACTTTCTGTTTCACTGGTGCATACTTTTATCATACTAACAAGCTTCTTAGGTATTCCAAACTCTACTAATATATTATATAATTTATCTCTTTTGACCGAATCATATGCTTTTTTGAAATCAATGAATAGCTGATGGACATTTTGATTATATTCCCACTTTTTTCAATTGCCTGCCTCTTTGGGAAAAGAATTGCAACGACATGTTTACATCTTTCTCCTGCCCAAGCTTTGCAATACAGATGAATTGCTTTATTTGAAAATCATTTCTGAGAGCCCCAGTTGCAATCGAGGTTCACAACTGTGAATTAGTGAAGCTTCTCGAACAGCCTACATGCGAGATAGACTAACATAAATGTGTATTTTAGAAGTTAGTCAAGAGTTTACTTTACAATATGAAAACAATCCATCCTTGGATGTTTAACAGATTCCTTATTAACCATTATTCTTAGAAAATAAGTCTTCTAGGCATTTTGTTTCAAACGTTTCATTTGTTTTAAACATGTTTTCTTCGGTTCCTGTTTATAACAAAAAACCTGTTTGTTTTGTTTCTTTAAAAAAAAACACACTTTGCCAACCCTGCTCAGTTTTATAGCTTATCTGCGAGATTATTTTGACAAGAATGCCTTGTCTACTGCAAATAAATCAAACTTTGGAAAACATATGAAAGATATACCTTGGGGTAATAATTAAAAAGAAAAAACTAGGAGGTACATTGTTCCTGAGCCCTGACAACAGCCTTTTAGCCATAACTTAGAACTATAGGTTAGATAATTCTTTCATAAAAAACACAAGTTGCACATTTCTTAAATGCAATGTGTTTTCAAGTTGAAAGTGGTCATCCCACAGTGCACCTTCGGAAGAAACCGCATGAAGTCCAGCAAACAAATCAGCAGGTGTTAAGGAGAGCGTATGGGAAGCCTTCTTACAGCGAGAAAATTTGTGATATTTTATACGTACAGTGGGATCCATGAGTATTACCCTGCAAATTGTCCATCACTATGTTCACTATATATTTGACCTAATAAGAGCTTCAAGAATTAAAAGAAAACTCAAAACAAGCTGTTGACAACTTCTGCAACATCATACATAAAAATCCATCGCTTAAAAACATACAGGATGTAAGAGAAATTTTAATGAAAATAGTCATGGACAATTTGCACGATAATACTCATGGATCCCACTGTACTACATACAAGTACATGTTACAGTTCCAACAAACTAACGACTGTACAATACAAAAATAGTACCAACGAATGAGTGTGGGAAATGTGGAGAGGTGGACACAAATTAACATTGCGTACTGCATGTAATGGCGTACAGGAAGTTTGGGCGTTTCTTATGTGCTTTGACAAAATATGTTGGCTCAATGCTTTCAACCAAATAATGTTTATATCACCTGAAAAGGAAAATAATGCTATGATATGTTTAGTAGCTAATGAAATACATTATTTATGTAGTAAAAAGCTCGATCTAAACATTACAGTCTATACCATGCATCTCAAACGATCGTGCAAACAATCGCAGAATCTCACACTGTCACAACACTTTGGCAAATATTTCGATATTATGAAAATTTATGTACTCGTGAATATATCAGCGTAAACAATGAAGTGAAATGTAAAAGAATGAAAGAAAAAAGTTGGTAAGAGCGTTGGTTGGAATCCGAAAGGACGTGAGTTCAAATCTCCTCCGAGAAAGTTGAATCTTTTTTCAGGCAAGATTCAAGTCAAACTCGATAGAAATAGATGTTCTAAACAAAGGTTGCTCGTGTTCCACCGTAGCTCAGTAGGTGGGAGTTCCGTGGAAGCCTTCAGAGAGAGCGGACGCGGAAACTAGTTGCTCCGTGAAGGTCAGTGAAAAGTTGCCTTCAGGAAACAACGAGCAGGAGTGCCGTGTGCGTGTTGCTTGTGGCGTTTGGTGCAGTTGGCTGGCGAGTAAGTAGAATTGGAAAAGTACTTTAGAATAGTAAAAAGATGAATATTATTAGACAAAATACCATCCAGATACGTTTTCCGTTCGGGGCACCGAGGCCGTCGGCGCGAGAAATTCATGACTTTATTCATGGACAATTTCAACTCCACGTAGATGAGATCTTGGGAATACAAATACCTACGCATTTTCGATGTGTTTTCGTAAAATGTATCAGAGAAGTTATAATGACGCGAATATTAGAGAAATGTGGTCCGGAAACAAACTTTTGTTATGATAATGGTGAAACTGTAAAAGTGCTTTTGAGTGATGCGGGGAGGGAAAGAAAAGCGGTGAGAGTGTTTAACTTACCACTAGAACTAGATGATGACTGTGTGAAAGAAAAAATGACGGAATTTGGGAAGGTGGAATGTATAGATAAAGAAACGTGGTCTGAAAACTTTAAATATCAAGTTTACAACGGGGTGAGAATAGTAAAAATGGAACTGAAAAAACCGATTCCGTCGTTCATTACAGTAAAATCTCATCAATGCCATGTGATATACGACGGACAGCCGAGAACGTGCAGGGTGTGTGGAAAAGAAGGACACGATAGCTGGCAATGTGATAGTCGTCAGATAACAACGCTTCGTGTGAATAAAAACCGAGAGAGAAATTATAGTGATATAGTAGTGGAAAGGGGGAGTTCCTCGAACGTGACAAATCAGTTCCAACCAGATAATAATCAAAACAGGTCGGAAGGTATACAAAATGTGATAAAAGAACAAATGAAAGATAAGGGGAAAAAGAATGTGCCAAGTGACACCCGCCCGGTGGAAATGTTCCCACCGGTAAATACGGAGACCACAAAGGAAGAACACAACCAGAAAATATTACCGATGGACACAAAACAACCGGGAACTTCCCACCTAGACAAACAAGAGGAAAAAGGAAGTGAAGAAATGCAGGATGACCAGATGCAGGACGAAGGAAACTCAGTTGATCTTCCTCCCATCCCAGCTGCAAAGGACAACGTCCCAAAAGAGGAGGACAAGGGACCATCAAAAGACTGTGGGCTGGAAAGTGAATTGAATACAGAAGAAGAAAGTGACGAAAGTGTCACTTCAGTGTCAAAGTGGAAAAAATCTCAGCAGGTGGGTGCAAAAAAAACGGACGAAAAATACTTCGAAAGGTAGCGAGAACACAGTAGCGAAGAGGAGATCAGTGAGAGAGGTAGGAGGTATAAATAGAGTAATGAACAGAAGAAGTAAACCCTAAAAAGGGAAATTTAATTTGATATTTCATTTGTTGTTTGCATTTTTTTTCAACGTTATGAGGGACGATCGGAAAGTACTATTAACGGTGTGCTATATTATTCATTTATTAATGGTATATACCACTCGAATATGTACTATTAATATTAATGGAATCTTTTCGCCTGTAAAATGTAAAATGTTAGAAGAATTTGTACGGGTACACTCCATAGACGTATTGTTTTTGCAGGAAGTTTGTATGTGTGACTTTCCATCAATATATGGTTACGAAGCGATAGTTAATACTAGTATCAATGGCCGTGGGACAGCAACACTTGTTAGAAACGGCCTAACAATTACTAATGTAAAAAAGTTAGTAGATGGGAGAGGCATTAGCTTTCAAAGTAAGAACTATACTTTTGTGAATATTTATGCCCCATCAGGCAATCAAAATAGACAGGTACGTGAACAATTTTATAATCAGGACATTTTATATTTGCTACCGTTAAATGAATCTAAAATAATATTTGGGGGTGATTTTAATCAGGTATTAAATCCCAGCGATTGTTTAGGAGCTTATCAAAAGAGTCCAGCCCTTGCAACATTAATTGAAGAATTGCATTTGAAAGATATTTGGTTACAGAAGAGACAGGATATAATATTTACATATTTTAATAATAAATCTGGATCGAGAATCGATAGGTTATATACAAATACAGATCAAATAAAAAATATAACATCCATAGAAGCATTGCCAGCGCCCTTTACTGATCATATGGCAGTAAAAATGGCAATTAACCTGGAAGAAACAAAACTAGTCAGGGGTCCTTCATATTGGAAGCTAAATATACAGTTATTAGAGCTTCCACATATCAATGAAATATTTGCACAAAAATGGGCCGACTGGTGTAAACAACAAAAGTATTACAGTAATCATAATGACTGGTGGGTTCGATATGTAAAACCAAAATTAAAAACATTTTTCTGCTGGTATGGAAAAGAAAATGCAAAAGACAGAAATGGATTAATCAACTTTTATTACCAGTGTTTACACGAGGCATGTCAAGGGAGAGATGTCACCAAAAATTACCAAGCCATACAGCAGTAAAAAGCCAAAATCTTAACACTCCAGAGGCAACAAATGGAAGGCATAACAATAAGAACCAATTCCAAGAATTTAATTCAAGATGAAAGAACTTCGATGTATCACTATGTACAGATGCAAAAACAACAAAAAACACTCATGATAAACAATCTTGTGGATTCAGGTGGAGAATCGCATGCGAGTCAGACAGGAATCATGCAAACATTTTATGACTATTATGGGGAGCTTTATCAAACCGGGGAGGGGGAATCAGAAGCAAGAGAGACAATACTGAATTCTTTAACTAATGGTTTGCAAGAAGAGGATAGACAACTTTTAGATACTGAAGTAACAATAGAAGAAGTATATGAAGCGTTACAAGCATGCAATCTTAAAGGAGCACCAGGAAAAGATGGCATTGGTTACAAGTTTTATTTGCAGTTTTTTGAGATTATAAAATATGAACTAATCAAAATCATACAAGATGCCTTTAAAAATGGAAAAGTTTTACAAAATGAAGGCATCATCATATTGATACCGAAAAAAACACATGCGAAACAAGTAGACGACTACAGACCAATAACATTACTAAATTGTGACTATAAAATAATGGCAAAGATCTTAGCAAATAGGTTAAAGTTAATTTTACCACGGATACTCAGCGAGAAACAAACATGCATTGGCAAAAAGCATAACATATTCAGTGCAGTTGGAGGGATTCGCGATCTGATATCCTATTATCTGGTGCAGAAACTTGATGCATGTGTGCTTGCTTTTGATTTCAAAAAAGCGTTTGATTTAGTGTCGCATGACTACCTGTTTGAGGTGCTAAAGGCATATGGATTCAGTGATAAATTTATTAATATTTTGAAAGGTTTCTATCAACAGGCAACATCTCGGATAATGGTCAATGGATTCCTGTCGTCCCAATAAATATAACAAGATCAATTCGGCAAGGATGTCTACTAAGTATGCTCTTGTTTGCTTTAACCCTGGATCCTTTGCTGCAATATATCAGGAAAACTACTCCCGACGCGATACACGCCTTTAAGGAAAACCAAGTGTTTGCTTTTGCAGATGATTTATCCGCTTGTATCACCACAAACGAGCAAATGGAAAAAATGATGGCAGCGATACATATACCGTATACTGCCGTGCTAGTGGGGCCAAAATAAATATGGAAAAATCAAAGGCGCTACCCTTTGGCACATGGGATCAAAAATATCCAGATATAGGGATCCCATATGTACAGGAAATTAAAATATTAGGAATAATTTTTCACAGGGACGAGGAACAAATGTTAGAATCCAATTGGCAAAAGATAGCGAGAGACATTCGCATACAATGTTATAAAATGCGAAGCAGACAGTTGAACATGATACAACGAGTGTGGTTTTTGCAAACATATATGTTCAGTAAATTAAACTATACGGCCCAAGTGATCCCAATCAATCACAAGTACCTCAGAATAATGAATTCAGCAATTGGTTGGTTTATGTGGTATGGCCATTTTTTTCGAATACCACTATCCAATCTATGGCAAATGAAACTAAAAGGAGGATTGGAGCTCACAAATATTGAGATCAAATGCAAATCCCTATTCCTGGCAAGATCCTATACGCTCTATGGCATCGAAGATTCCATTACATCATTATGGATACAGTTATGGACGGAGGAATTTCCACCCCAAAATCCGCCAGATCTACGGAGATTGAAAAAAGGACCGTTATATCTCCGAAGTTTGATGCAAGAATTCAGTTATGTGGTGCTTCCGCCAAAAGGTGAAGATGTAAAACTCTCTCAATACTTGTATACACTGTTTCACAAACAGTTGCAGATACCAACTCACCGCATTGAAAAACATTTTCCCAATAACAGATGGCAAAATATTTGGAAAAATTTAAATAAGAAATTTCTGGATACATCAGTGTATAGTGTTTGGTACAATGTAATACATGATATTATACCAACTAATGAACGCTTACATAATATCAATAGACTAACAACTGATAAATGCAACATATGTGGAGAGATAGACACCATTGAGCATAGAATAGTAACATGTAATGGAGTACAGGAAATTTGGAAATGCCTAACGACATATCTAGGACAAATATGTCGAACATCACCCTAATACTTTCAACCGTCGATGTGTACAAGACCAGATTTCAAATATTTTCCAGAAAAGAAAAACAATGCAGTAATTTGGTTAATAGCTAATACAATATATTATGTATTTTGTAAAAAGTATGAGAGCAATAGCATTTTGTTCACACAGTATTTAAAAAGAACTAGATGGAAAATGTTACAATATCCAAAAATGTATGAGTATTTTGGAAACTACCTCAGTGTTGTTTAGAAAACAATAATTATGTACTTGTGGTGTGAAAGTGTAAACAGGTATTAAATATATGAAGAAATGTATATTTATATTACAGGTACAAATGCATGTTTACGCCAAAAATATTGTATCAGATAGCCAAAATGGGACTCTTACTATAATACTTACTATGTTAAAAATTCTATACAATACTTTAACAGAATTTATGTAAGAAAACAGAGATATTTTGTATATATGCTGAGAAAATAAAATTTTGTTTAAAAAAAAAAAAAAAGTAGGTAAGAGCGCTGCTTGGAATTCGAAAGGACGTGATTTCAAATCTCCTCTGACAAAGTTGGGTATTTTTTTCAGGGAACGAGAAGATCGAACTCGATTGAAATATAAGTTCCAAAGAACATCTAGTGAATGCCGTTGTTAGCTCAATCGGCAACATTAATTGAAGAATTGCATTTGAAAGATATTTGGTTACAGAAGAGACAGGATATAATATTTACATATTTTAATAATAAATCTGGATCGAGAATCGATAGGTTATATACAAATACAGATCAAATAAAAAAATATAACATCCATAGAAGCATTGCCAGCGCCCTTTACTGATCATATGGCAGTAAAAATGGCAATTAACCTGGAAGAAACAAAACTAGTCAGGGGTCCTTCATATTGGAAGCTAAATATACAGTTATTAGAGCTTCCACATATCAATGAAATATTTGCACAAAAATGGGCCGACTGGTGTAAACAACAAAAGTATTACAGTAATCATAATGACTGGTGGGTTCGATATGTAAAACCAAAATTAAAAACATTTTTCTGCTGGTATGGAAAAGAAAATGCAAAAGACAGAAATGGATTGATCAACTTTTATTACCAGTGTTTACACGAGGCATGTCAAGGGAGAGATGTCACCAAAAATTACCAAGCCATACAGCAGTATAAAGCCAAAATCTTAACACTCCAGAGGCAACAAATGGAAGGCATAACAATAAGAACCAATTCCAAGAATTTAATTCAAGATGAAAGAACTTCGATGTATCACTATGTACAGATGCAAAAACAACAAAAAACACTCATGATAAACAATCTTGTGGATTCAGGTGGAGAATCGCATGCGAGTCAGACAGGAATCATGCAAACATTTTATGACTATTATGGGGAGCTTTATCAAACCGGGGAGGGGGAATCAGAAGCAAGAGAGACAATACTGAATTCTTTAACTAATGGTTTGCAAGAAGAGGATAGACAACTTTTAGATACTGAAGTAACAATAGAAGAAGTATATGAAGCGTTACAAACATGCAATCTTAAAGGAGCACCAGGAAAAGATGGTATTGGTTACAAGTTTTATTTGCAGTTTTTTGAGATTATAAAATATGAACTAATCAAAATCATACAAGATGCCTTTAAAAATGGAAAAGTTTTACAAAATGAAGGCATCATCATATTGATACCGAAAAAAAACACATGCAAAACAAGTAGACGACTACAGACCAATAACATTACTAAATTGTGACTATAAAATAATGGCAAAGATCTTAGCAAATAGGTTAAAGTTAATTTTACCACGGATACTCAGCGAGAAACAAACATGCATTGGCAAAAAGCATAACATATTCAGTGCAGTTGGAGGGATTCGCGATCTGATATCCTATTATCTGGTGCAGAAACTTGATGCATGTGTGCTTGCTTTTGATTTCAAAAAAGCGTTTGATTTAGTGTCGCATGACTACCTGTTTGAGGTGCTAAAGGCATATGGATTCAGTGATAAATTTATTAATATTTTGAAAGGTTTCTATCAACAGGCAACATCTCGGATAATGGTCAATGGATTCCTGTCGTCCCCAATAAATATAACAAGATCAATTCGGCAAGGATGTCCACTAAGTATGCTCTTGTTTGCTTTAACCCTGGATCCTTTGCTGCAATATATCAGGAAAACTACTCCCGACGCGATACACGCCTTTAAGGAAAACCAAGTGTTTGCTTTTGCAGATGATTTATCCGCTTGTATCACCACAAACGAGCAAATGGAAAAAATGATGGCAGCGATACATATACCGTATACTGCCGTGCTAGTGGGGCCAAAATAAATATGGAAAAATCAAAGGCGCTACCCTTTGGCACATGGGATCAAAAATATCCAGATATAGGGATCCCATATGTACAGGAAATTAAAATATTAGGAATAATTTTTCACAGGGACGAGGAACAAATGTTAGAATCCAATTGGCAAAAGATAGCGAGAGACATTCGCATACAATGTTATAAAATGCGAAGCAGACAGTTGAACATGATACAACGAGTGTGGTTTTTGCAAACATATATGTTCAGTAAATTAAACTATACGGCCCAAGTGATCCCAATCAATCACAAGTACCTCAGAATAATGAATTCAGCAATTGGTTGGTTTATGTGGTATGGCCATTTTTTTCGAATACCACTATCCAATCTATGGCAAATGAAACTAAAAGGAGGATTGGAGCTCACAAATATTGAGATCAAATGCAAATCCCTATTCCTGGCAAGATCCTATACGCTCTATGGCATCGAAGATTCCATTACATCATTATGGATACAGTTATGGACGGAGGAATTTCCACCCCAAAATCCGCCAGATCTACGGAGATTGAAAAAAGGACCGTTATATCTCCGAAGTTTGATGCAAGAATTCAGTTATGTGGTGCTTCCGCCAAAAGGTGAAGATGTAAAACTCTCTCAATACTTGTATACACTGTTTCACAAACAGTTGCAGATACCAACTCACCGCATTGAAAAACATTTTCCCAATAACAGATGGCAAAATATTTGGAAAAATTTAAATAAGAAATTTCTGGATACATCAGTGTATAGTGTTTGGTACAATGTAATACATGATATTATACCAACTAATGAACGCTTACATAATATCAATAGACTAACAACTGATAAATGCAACATATGTGGAGAGATAGACACCATTGAGCATAGAATAGTAACATGTAATGGAGTACAGGAAATTTGGAAATGCCTAACGACATATCTAGGACAAATATGTCGAACATCACCCTAATACTTTCAACCGTCGATGTGTACAAGACCAGATTTCAAATATTTTCCAGAAAAGAAAAACAATGCAGTAATTTGGTTAATAGCTAATACAATATATTATGTATTTTGTAAAAAGTATGAGAGCAATAGCATTTTGTTCACACAGTATTTAAAAAGAACTAGATGGAAAATGTTACAATATCCAAAAATGTATGAGTATTTTGGAAACTACCTCAGTGTTGTTTAGAAAACAATAATTATGTACTTGTGGTGTGAAAGTGTAAACAGGTATTAAATATATGAAGAAATGTATATTTATATTACAGGTACAAATGCATGTTTACGCCAAAAATATTGTATCAGATAGCCAAAATGGGACTCTTACTATAATACTTACTATGTTAAAAATTCTATACAATACTTTAACAGAATTTATGTAAGAAAACAGAGATATTTTGTATATATGCTGAGAAAATAAAATTTTGTTTAAAAAAAAAAAAAAAGTAGGTAAGAGCGCTGCTTGGAATTCGAAAGGACGTGATTTCAAATCTCCTCTGACAAAGTTGGGTATTTTTTTCAGGGAACGAGAAGATCGAACTCGATTGAAATATAAGTTCCAAAGAACATCTAGTGAATGCCGTTGTTAGCTCAATCGGCAACATTAATTGAAGAATTGCATTTGAAAGATATTTGGTTACAGAAGAGACAGGATATAATATTTACATATTTTAATAATAAATCTGGATCGAGAATCGATAGGTTATATACAAATACAGATCAAATAAAAAATATAACATCCATAGAAGCATTGCCAGCGCCCTTTACTGATCATATGGCAGTAAAAATGGCAATTAACCTGGAAGAAACAAAACTAGTCAGGGGTCCTTCATATTGGAAGCTAAATATACAGTTATTAGAGCTTCCACATATCAATGAAATATTTGCACAAAAATGGGCCGACTGGTGTAAACAACAAAAGTATTACAGTAATCATAATGACTGGTGGGTTCGATATGTAAAACCAAAATTAAAAACATTTTTCTGCTGGTATGGAAAAGAAAATGCAAAAGACAGAAATGGATTGATCAACTTTTATTACCAGTGTTTACACGAGGCATGTCAAGGGAGAGATGTCACCAAAAATTACCAAGCCATACAGCAGTATAAAGCCAAAATCTTAACACTCCAGAGGCAACAAATGGAAGGCATAACAATAAGAACCAATTCCAAGAATTTAATTCAAGATGAAAGAACTTCGATGTATCACTATGTACAGATGCAAAAACAACAAAAAACACTCATGATAAACAATCTTGTGGATTCAGGTGGAGAATCGCATGCGAGTCAGACAGGAATCATGCAAACATTTTATGACTATTATGGGGAGCTTTATCAAACCGGGGAGGGGGAATCAGAAGCAAGAGAGACAATACTGAATTCTTTAACTAATGGTTTGCAAGAAGAGGATAGACAACTTTTAGATACTGAAGTAACAATAGAAGAAGTATATGAAGCGTTACAAACATGCAATCTTAAAGGAGCACCAGGAAAAGATGGTATTGGTTACAAGTTTTATTTGCAGTTTTTTGAGATTATAAAATATGAACTAATCAAAATCATACAAGATGCCTTTAAAAATGGAAAAGTTTTACAAAATGAAGGCATCATCATATTGATACCGAAAAAAAACACATGCAAAACAAGTAGACGACTACAGACCAATAACATTACTAAATTGTGACTATAAAATAATGGCAAAGATCTTAGCAAATAGGTTAAAGTTAATTTTACCACGGATACTCAGCGAGAAACAAACATGCATTGGCAAAAAGCATAACATATTCAGTGCAGTTGGAGGGATTCGCGATCTGATATCCTATTATCTGGTGCAGAAACTTGATGCATGTGTGCTTGCTTTTGATTTCAAAAAAGCGTTTGATTTAGTGTCGCATGACTACCTGTTTGAGGTGCTAAAGGCATATGGATTCAGTGATAAATTTATTAATATTTTGAAAGGTTTCTATCAACAGGCAACATCTCGGATAATGGTCAATGGATTCCTGTCGTCCCCAATAAATATAACAAGATCAATTCGGCAAGGATGTCCACTAAGTATGCTCTTGTTTGCTTTAACCCTGGATCCTTTGCTGCAATATATCAGGAAAACTACTCCCGACGCGATACACGCCTTTAAGGAAAACCAAGTGTTTGCTTTTGCAGATGATTTATCCGCTTGTATCACCACAAACGAGCAAATGGAAAAAATGATGGCAGCGATACATATACCGTATACTGCCGTGCTAGTGGGGCCAAAATAAATATGGAAAAATCAAAGGCGCTACCCTTTGGCACATGGGATCAAAAATATCCAGATATAGGGATCCCATATGTACAGGAAATTAAAATATTAGGAATAATTTTTCACAGGGACGAGGAACAAATGTTAGAATCCAATTGGCAAAAGATAGCGAGAGACATTCGCATACAATGTTATAAAATGCGAAGCAGACAGTTGAACATGATACAACGAGTGTGGTTTTTGCAAACATATATGTTCAGTAAATTAAACTATACGGCCCAAGTGATCCCAATCAATCACAAGTACCTCAGAATAATGAATTCAGCAATTGGTTGGTTTATGTGGTATGGCCATTTTTTTCGAATACCACTATCCAATCTATGGCAAATGAAACTAAAAGGAGGATTGGAGCTCACAAATATTGAGATCAAATGCAAATCCCTATTCCTGGCAAGATCCTATACGCTCTATGGCATCGAAGATTCCATTACATCATTATGGATACAGTTATGGACGGAGGAATTTCCACCCCAAAATCCGCCAGATCTACGGAGATTGAAAAAAGGACCGTTATATCTCCGAAGTTTGATGCGCGAATTCAGTTATGTGGTGCTTCCGCCAAAAGGTGAAGATGTAAAACTCTCTCAATACTTGTATACACTGTTTCACAAACAGTTGCAGATACCAACTCACCGCATTGAAAAACATTTTCCCAATAACAGATGGCAAAATATTTGGAAAAATTTAAATAAGAAATTTCTGGATACATCAGTGTATAGTGTTTGGTACAATGTAATACATGATATTATACCAACTAATGAACGCTTACATAATATCAATAGACTAACAACTGATAAATGCAACATATGTGGAGAGATAGACACCATTGAGCATAGAATAGTAACATGTAATGGAGTACAGGAAATTTGGAAATGCCTAACGACATATCTAGGACAAATATGTCGAACATCACCCTAATACTTTCAACCGTCGATGTGTACAAGACCAGATTTCAAATATTTTCCAGAAAAGAAAAACAATGCAGTAATTTGGTTAATAGCTAATACAATATATTATGTATTTTGTAAAAAGTATGAGAGCAATAGCATTTTGTTCACACAGTATTTAAAAAGAACTAGATGGAAAATGTTACAATATCCAAAAATGTATGAGTATTTTGGAAACTACCTCAGTGTTGTTTAGAAAACAATAATTATGTACTTGTGGTGTGAAAGTGTAAACAGGTATTAAATATATGAAGAAATGTATATTTATATTACAGGTACAAATGCATGTTTACGCCAAAAATATTGTATCAGATAGCCAAAATGGGACTCTTACTATAATACTTACTATGTTAAAAATTCTATACAATACTTTAACAGAATTTATGTAAGAAAACAGAGATATTTTGTATATATGCTGAGAAAATAAAATTTTGTTTAAAAAAAAAAAAAAAGTAGGTAAGAGCGCTGCTTGGAATTCGAAAGGACGTGATTTCAAATCTCCTCTGACAAAGTTGGGTATTTTTTTCAGGGAACGAGAAGATCGAACTCGATTGAAATATAAGTTCCAAAGAACATCTAGTGAATGCCGTTGTTAGCTCAATCGGCAACATTAATTGAAGAATTGCATTTGAAAGATATTTGGTTACAGAAGAGACAGGATATAATATTTACATATTTTAATAATAAATCTGGATCGAGAATCGATAGGTTATATACAAATACAGATCAAATAAAAAATATAACATCCATAGAAGCATTGCCAGCGCCCTTTACTGATCATATGGCAGTAAAAATGGCAATTAACCTGGAAGAAACAAAACTAGTCAGGGGTCCTTCATATTGGAAGCTAAATATACAGTTATTAGAGCTTCCACATATCAATGAAATATTTGCACAAAAATGGGCCGACTGGTGTAAACAACAAAAGTATTACAGTAATCATAATGACTGGTGGGTTCGATATGTAAAACCAAAATTAAAAACATTTTTCTGCTGGTATGGAAAAGAAAATGCAAAAGACAGAAATGGATTGATCAACTTTTATTACCAGTGTTTACACGAGGCATGTCAAGGGAGAGATGTCACCAAAAATTACCAAGCCATACAGCAGTATAAAGCCAAAATCTTAACACTCCAGAGGCAACAAATGGAAGGCATAACAATAAGAACCAATTCCAAGAATTTAATTCAAGATGAAAGAACTTCGATGTATCACTATGTACAGATGCAAAAACAACAAAAAACACTCATGATAAACAATCTTGTGGATTCAGGTGGAGAATCGCATGCGAGTCAGACAGGAATCATGCAAACATTTTATGACTATTATGGGGAGCTTTATCAAACCGGGGAGGGGGAATCAGAAGCAAGAGAGACAATACTGAATTCTTTAACTAATGGTTTGCAAGAAGAGGATAGACAACTTTTAGATACTGAAGTAACAATAGAAGAAGTATATGAAGCGTTACAAACATGCAATCTTAAAGGAGCACCAGGAAAAGATGGTATTGGTTACAAGTTTTATTTGCAGTTTTTTGAGATTATAAAATATGAACTAATCAAAATCATACAAGATGCCTTTAAAAATGGAAAAGTTTTACAAAATGAAGGCATCATCATATTGATACCGAAAAAAAACACATGCAAAACAAGTAGACGACTACAGACCAATAACATTACTAAATTGTGACTATAAAATAATGGCAAAGATCTTAGCAAATAGGTTAAAGTTAATTTTACCACGGATACTCAGCGAGAAACAAACATGCATTGGCAAAAAGCATAACATATTCAGTGCAGTTGGAGGGATTCGCGATCTGATATCCTATTATCTGGTGCAGAAACTTGATGCATGTGTGCTTGCTTTTGATTTCAAAAAAGCGTTTGATTTAGTGTCGCATGACTACCTGTTTGAGGTGCTAAAGGCATATGGATTCAGTGATAAATTTATTAATATTTTGAAAGGTTTCTATCAACAGGCAACATCTCGGATAATGGTCAATGGATTCCTGTCGTCCCCAATAAATATAACAAGATCAATTCGGCAAGGATGTCCACTAAGTATGCTCTTGTTTGCTTTAACCCTGGATCCTTTGCTGCAATATATCAGGAAAACTACTCCCGACGCGATACACGCCTTTAAGGAAAACCAAGTGTTTGCTTTTGCAGATGATTTATCCGCTTGTATCACCACAAACGAGCAAATGGAAAAAATGATGGCAGCGATACATATACCGTATACTGCCGTGCTAGTGGGGCCAAAATAAATATGGAAAAATCAAAGGCGCTACCCTTTGGCACATGGGATCAAAAATATCCAGATATAGGGATCCCATATGTACAGGAAATTAAAATATTAGGAATAATTTTTCACAGGGACGAGGAACAAATGTTAGAATCCAATTGGCAAAAGATAGCGAGAGACATTCGCATACAATGTTATAAAATGCGAAGCAGACAGTTGAACATGATACAACGAGTGTGGTTTTTGCAAACATATATGTTCAGTAAATTAAACTATACGGCCCAAGTGATCCCAATCAATCACAAGTACCTCAGAATAATGAATTCAGCAATTGGTTGGTTTATGTGGTATGGCCATTTTTTTCGAATACCACTATCCAATCTATGGCAAATGAAACTAAAAGGAGGATTGGAGCTCACAAATATTGAGATCAAATGCAAATCCCTATTCCTGGCAAGATCCTATACGCTCTATGGCATCGAAGATTCCATTACATCATTATGGATACAGTTATGGACGGAGGAATTTCCACCCCAAAATCCGCCAGATCTACGGAGATTGAAAAAAGGACCGTTATATCTCCGAAGTTTGATGCAAGAATTCAGTTATGTGGTGCTTCCGCCAAAAGGTGAAGATGTAAAACTCTCTCAATACTTGTATACACTGTTTCACAAACAGTTGCAGATACCAACTCACCGCATTGAAAAACATTTTCCCAATAACAGATGGCAAAATATTTGGAAAAATTTAAATAAGAAATTTCTGGATACATCAGTGTATAGTGTTTGGTACAATGTAATACATGATATTATACCAACTAATGAACGCTTACATAATATCAATAGACTAACAACTGATAAATGCAACATATGTGGAGAGATAGACACCATTGAGCATAGAATAGTAACATGTAATGGAGTACAGGAAATTTGGAAATGCCTAACGACATATCTAGGACAAATATGTCGAACATCACCCTAATACTTTCAACCGTCGATGTGTACAAGACCAGATTTCAAATATTTTCCAGAAAAGAAAAACAATGCAGTAATTTGGTTAATAGCTAATACAATATATTATGTATTTTGTAAAAAGTATGAGAGCAATAGCATTTTGTTCACACAGTATTTAAAAAGAACTAGATGGAAAATGTTACAATATCCAAAAATGTATGAGTATTTTGGAAACTACCTCAGTGTTGTTTAGAAAACAATAATTATGTACTTGTGGTGTGAAAGTGTAAACAGGTATTAAATATATGAAGAAATGTATATTTATATTACAGGTACAAATGCATGTTTACGCCAAAAATATTGTATCAGATAGCCAAAATGGGACTCTTACTATAATACTTACTATGTTAAAAATTCTATACAATACTTTAACAGAATTTATGTAAGAAAACAGAGATATTTTGTATATATGCTGAGAAAATAAAATTTTGTTTAAAAAAAAAAAAAAGTAGGTAAGAGCGCTGCTTGGAATTCGAAAGGACGTGATTTCAAATCTCCTCTGACAAAGTTGGGTATTTTTTTCAGGGAACGAGAAGATCGAACTCGATTGAAATATAAGTTCCAAAGAACATCTAGTGAATGCCGTTGTTAGCTCAATCGGCAACATTAATTGAAGAATTGCATTTGAAAGATATTTGGTTACAGAAGAGACAGGATATAATATTTACATATTTTAATAATAAATCTGGATCGAGAATCGATAGGTTATATACAAATACAGATCAAATAAAAAATATAACATCCATAGAAGCATTGCCAGCGCCCTTTACTGATCATATGGCAGTAAAAATGGCAATTAACCTGGAAGAAACAAAACTAGTCAGGGGTCCTTCATATTGGAAGCTAAATATACAGTTATTAGAGCTTCCACATATCAATGAAATATTTGCACAAAAATGGGCCGACTGGTGTAAACAACAAAAGTATTACAGTAATCATAATGACTGGTGGGTTCGATATGTAAAACCAAAATTAAAAACATTTTTCTGCTGGTATGGAAAAGAAAATGCAAAAGACAGAAATGGATTGATCAACTTTTATTACCAGTGTTTACACGAGGCATGTCAAGGGAGAGATGTCACCAAAAATTACCAAGCCATACAGCAGTATAAAGCCAAAATCTTAACACTCCAGAGGCAACAAATGGAAGGCATAACAATAAGAACCAATTCCAAGAATTTAATTCAAGATGAAAGAACTTCGATGTATCACTATGTACAGATGCAAAAACAACAAAAAACACTCATGATAAACAATCTTGTGGATTCAGGTGGAGAATCGCATGCGAGTCAGACAGGAATCATGCAAACATTTTATGACTATTATGGGGAGCTTTATCAAACCGGGGAGGGGGAATCAGAAGCAAGAGAGACAATACTGAATTCTTTAACTAATGGTTTGCAAGAAGAGGATAGACAACTTTTAGATACTGAAGTAACAATAGAAGAAGTATATGAAGCGTTACAAACATGCAATCTTAAAGGAGCACCAGGAAAAGATGGTATTGGTTACAAGTTTTATTTGCAGTTTTTTGAGATTATAAAATATGAACTAATCAAAATCATACAAGATGCCTTTAAAAATGGAAAAGTTTTACAAAATGAAGGCATCATCATATTGATACCGAAAAAAACACATGCAAAACAAGTAGACGACTACAGACCAATAACATTACTAAATTGTGACTATAAAATAATGGCAAAGATCTTAGCAAATAGGTTAAAGTTAATTTTACCACGGATACTCAGCGAGAAACAAACATGCATTGGCAAAAAGCATAACATATTCAGTGCAGTTGGAGGGATTCGCGATCTGATATCCTATTATCTGGTGCAGAAACTTGATGCATGTGTGCTTGCTTTTGATTTCAAAAAAGCGTTTGATTTAGTGTCGCATGACTACCTGTTTGAGGTGCTAAAGGCATATGGATTCAGTGATAAATTTATTAATATTTTGAAAGGTTTCTATCAACAGGCAACATCTCGGATAATGGTCAATGGATTCCTGTCGTCCCCAATAAATATAACAAGATCAATTCGGCAAGGATGTCCACTAAGTATGCTCTTGTTTGCTTTAACCCTGGATCCTTTGCTGCAATATATCAGGAAAACTACTCCCGACGCGATACACGCCTTTAAGGAAAACCAAGTGTTTGCTTTTGCAGATGATTTATCCGCTTGTATCACCACAAACGAGCAAATGGAAAAAATGATGGCAGCGATACATATACCGTATACTGCCGTGCTAGTGGGGCCAAAATAAATATGGAAAAATCAAAGGCGCTACCCTTTGGCACATGGGATCAAAAATATCCAGATATAGGGATCCCATATGTACAGGAAATTAAAATATTAGGAATAATTTTTCACAGGGACGAGGAACAAATGTTAGAATCCAATTGGCAAAAGATAGCGAGAGACATTCGCATACAATGTTATAAAATGCGAAGCAGACAGTTGAACATGATACAACGAGTGTGGTTTTTGCAAACATATATGTTCAGTAAATTAAACTATACGGCCCAAGTGATCCCAATCAATCACAAGTACCTCAGAATAATGAATTCAGCAATTGGTTGGTTTATGTGGTATGGCCATTTTTTTCGAATACCACTATCCAATCTATGGCAAATGAAACTAAAAGGAGGATTGGAGCTCACAAATATTGAGATCAAATGCAAATCCCTATTCCTGGCAAGATCCTATACGCTCTATGGCATCGAAGATTCCATTACATCATTATGGATACAGTTATGGACGGAGGAATTTCCACCCCAAAATCCGCCAGATCTACGGAGATTGAAAAAAGGACCGTTATATCTCCGAAGTTTGATGCACGAATTCAGTTATGTGGTGCTTCCGCCAAAAGGTGAAGATGTAAAACTCTCTCAATACTTGTATACACTGTTTCACAAACAGTTGCAGATACCAACTCACCGCATTGAAAAACATTTTCCCAATAACAGATGGCAAAATATTTGGAAAAATTTAAATAAGAAATTTCTGGATACATCAGTGTATAGTGTTTGGTACAATGTAATACATGATATTATACCAACTAATGAACGCTTACATAATATCAATAGACTAACAACTGATAAATGCAACATATGTGGAGAGATAGACACCATTGAGCATAGAATAGTAACATGTAGTGGAGTACAGGAAATTTGGAAATGCCTAACGACATATCTAGGACAAATATGTCGAACATCACCCCAATACTTTCAACCGTCGATGTGTACAAGACCAGATTTCAAATATTTTCCAGAAAAGAAAAACAATGCAGTAATTTGGTTAATAGCTAATACAATATATTATGTATTTTGTAAAAAGTATGAGAGCAATAGCATTTTGTTCACACAGTATTTAAAAAGAACTAGATGGAAAATGTTACAATATCCAAAAATGTATGAGTATTTTGGAAACTACCTCAGTGTTGTTTAGAAAACAATAATTATGTACTTGTGGTGTGAAAGTGTAAACAGGTATTAAATATATGAAGAAATGTATATTTATATTACAGGTACAAATGCATGTTTACGCCAAAAATATTGTATCAGATAGCCAAAATGGGACTCTTACTATAATACTTACTATGTTAAAAATTCTATACAATACTTTAACAGAATTTATGTAAGAAAACAGAGATATTTTGTATATATGCTGATAAAATAAAATTTTGTTAAAAAAAAAAAAAAAATCGGTAAGGGTGTTGCTTCCAAATCCATAGGTTTCGGGCTCGAATCCCGGCGGTGAACATTGGTTTTGAATTTCCTCTGTTCTTCTCTACCAACCATCCACTTTGCCTAAGGTCCTCACTTCCCCTCAACTTCTTCACTTTCCGTGGGCGATGCAAGCCCCATCTCCGGCTCTACGGAGCCCGTAACGCCCTACGGGGCAGCCTTCGGGGCTCGAAGAAGTCCACAACCACCTTCACACATATCACCGAATCAAAGACAATTGTCACTCAAGGGAAGGGTCTGGGACTTAGGAAATTGGGAGCAACACCCTTATCGAGAGAGGTAACAGGGGTATTTTCGAAAACGTTTTGGTGTTAGTTCAGACATTTGCTACTAGATGGCGCCACTTGTCATTTCACTAAAAAAAATCACATCTCTGAAAAATTAGATCCTTCAACCTTTTGATTGTGGAGCAGCAGCCTTAACCACTACACCAAACTTCCACTTGCTAAGGAACCACTGTATACTGCTATTTTCGCTTCAGCACAATTTGTAAATTGAAATAATACAACTTCTAAATGAGCACATGTCTCTGAAAAGGTTCTCGCGGATGGGAGGATTCAATCCTTCGGTTCGACCTTATGATTGGGAGCAGCCGTCTTAACCACTAGACCAAACTGCCAGTTGCTTTGAAACCACACTTTCCTGCTATAATAGATAAAAGGTAATCTCTAAATTGAAATAATGCAACTTGTGGATGGAAACATAAGTATCTGCACGTGTGTAATTTTGACTAATGTTTCTTGCTACTTTAAAAACAAATACCAAGCGACTTCGAATAAAGTGTAAATCCACTTGGTTAATCTTACAAGGACTCTATGCTTCCATCTGTAGCATTGCAAGTAACTTCACTAACGAGATTATCATTGTTCTGTTAGTTGTGTATGACCCAGGGGTGCCCATCCCCCCCAAGGCCCATGACCCCCTTAAAGGTAGAACATTTCCCCCTTCCGTTTATACCGAATTAATTACTGAAATTATGTTTGCCACACAAAATTTGTGGAAAAATATAATACCAGAGGTGCAACCACGAATTTTTGTTTGCAGGAAGGGAGGCAAGTACCAGGATAAACGTACCAATAATAATAATATTAATAATGGCTTTATTATTATTATTATTATTATTACTACTATCAGTAGTAGTAGTAGTAGTATCAAAGACGTTATTAGCCTATCCTCATAAATTACGCAAAAAGGGGGTAGAAGTGCTAAAGCATTTGTTTGGAACAAACGATTTGAAATATTTTTTCAACACCATCAATTTCACATTAGCTAACAATGTATTTTTGAATGGCAGAAAATGAATGATAAATGCATTCCGAAGATACATGTGTAACTTTCATGTAGAACATATGTTTTACATATATGCAACATGGAGTGACATAAAATAGAAAATACATATGTAACAAGCTAACACTAAATTGCGTACGTCTTCAAAGCTTACTCAATACAAATATACCACACATATTAGGTTAAATATATGACATCACAGAGAACAAGATGAATGCGAGCGAAGCGAGCAAGAAACTTTTTAGATCCAATTTTTGCAATTGAAAACAATATTGGCGGTAATAATTCCCGCCGCCCCGAGCTACAGCTTTGAACTAGGGGTGGCCAGATCCGGATCCTGGCGGATCCGAAATCCGGATCCGGTTGGTTCCGGATCCTTAGGATCCGGATCCTAAAATTTTTCGGATCCGGATCTGTGGATCCGGATCCGGATCCAGAACTTTCGGATCCGGATCCGCGGATCCGGAATTTTCAGATTCGGATCCGGATCCGGATCCAGAACTTTCGGATCCGGATTCAGAACTTTCGGATCCGGATCCAGAATTTTCGGATCCGGATCCAAAACTTTCGGATCCGGTACTTTCAGATCCGGATCAGGTACTTTCGGATCCGGATCCGGTACTTTTGGATCCGGATCCGGAATTTTCGGATCCGGATCCGTTTTGCCATCCCACATGCGCTTCTTTGGAAAGTAAGAATGTGCTTATAACATATTGTTACCTGCTAATATACATATATATATAATATACATACACACACATATATATATATATAGTGTGTGTGCTCGCGTGCGCGGTTTGTAATTAATTAATACACTTACTTACTAGGGAGGTCTAAGTCTCCCCCTCCGATTTCCATGAAACTTGGCAGGTGTATAGAGCCCCCCCCTCAAATGTCAAGATGAGGAGAAATTGAAGTCCCCGAAACCACGTAAATATGGCATAGGAAGAAACAGGGGGCATACGGCCTCTCTATACACCTGTCAAATTTCATGGGAATCGGAGGGGGACACAGGGGTCAGATGATTCCCACGGCAATTTGTCCTAATCTTGACATTTGAGGCGGGTTTTGCCCCCTAAAACAGTATTTTAGCCGAAACAAAAAAACACGTATTTCTTCCTTTGGGCCCCTCTATACACCTGCGAAGTTTCATGAAAATCGGAGGGGAACACAGGGGTCAGATCCTTACTTCAATTTGTCCTCATCTTGACATTTGAGGGGATTTTGCCCCCTGAAACAGTTTTTAGCTCAAACAAAAAAACACGTATTTCTTCCATTGGGCCCCACTATACAGTATACACCTGCCAAGTTTCATGGAAATCGGAAAGACACAGGGGTCAGATCCTCACTTCAATTTGTCCTCATCTTGACATTTGAGGGGGTTTTGCCCCCTAAAACCGTTTTTTAGCTGAAACAAAAAAAAAACACGTATTTCTTCATTTGGGCCCGTTTATACACACACCTGCCAAGTATCATGGAAATCGGAGGGGGACACAGGGTCAGATCCTCACTTCAATTTTTCCTCATCTTGACATTTGAGGGGGTTTTGCCCCCTAAAACCGTTTTTTAGCTGAAACAAAAAAACACGTATTTCTTCCATTGGGCCCCACTATACAGTATACACCTGCCAAGTTTCATGGAAATCGGAAAGACACAGGGGTCCGATCCTCACTTCAATTTGTCCTCATCTTGACATTTGAGGGGGTTTTGCCCCCTAAAACAGTTTTTTAGCTGAAACAAAAAAAAAACACGTATTTCTTCATTTGGGCCCGTTTATACACACACCTGCCAAGTATCATGGAAATCGGAGGGGGACACAGGGTCAGATCCTCACTTCAATTTTTCCTCATCTTGACATTTGAGGGGGTTTTGCCCCCTAAAACCGTTTTTTTATCTGAAACAAAAAAACACGTATTTCTTCCATTGGGCCCCACTATACACCTGCCAAGTTTCATGGAAATCGGAAAGACACAGGGGTCAGATCCTCACTTCAATTTGTCCTCATCTTGACATTTGAGGGGGTTTTGCCCCCTAAAACCGTTTTTTAGCTGAAACAAAAAAACACGTAATTCTTCCTTTGGGCCCCACTATACTGCCAAGTTTCATGGAAATCGGAGGGGGACCTTTAGATAACCTCCCTTGTTAGTCTTACACTTTGTAATTATTTAACACTACATATATTATAATGTTTTATTTTAATTTGTAAAACTGTAACTGTAGAACAATTGTATAATTTTTCTATAACATTTCTATCTTGTTATATGTGTTAAAGGTTTCATCCTGGAATGGAATGTCTCACATTTATGTGTGTTTTCATTTCCAATACATTCGAATGAATACATATTCGTTTCAATGGCATTTACAAAATCACTTCGGACATTTGTGCACGAGTGTGTTAGCCGATGCGTAGCAAAGTATTTTAGGAACAACACTTGAAAAAAATTCTTGTAGGACTAAGGTGTGGTAATATTATAATGGGATTGAGATACGAAACTCTTGGATCCGGATCCGAAATTCGGATCCGGATCCAGATCCGAAACTTTCAGACCCGGATCCGGATCCGCGGATCCGGAACTCTCGGATCCGGATCCAGATCCGAAACTTTCAGACCCGGATCCGGATCCGCGGATCCGGAGCTCTCGGATCCGGATCCAGATCCGGAAATTTCGGATCCGGATCCGCGGATCCGGAACTCTCGGATCCGGATCCAGATCCGGAACTTTCGGATCCGGAATTTTCGGATCCGGATCCGAATTTCTCGGATCCGGATCCGGGATTTTCGGATCCGGATCCGGGATTTTCGGATCCGGATCCGGGATTTTCGGATCCGGATCCAAGCAGATCCGGATCCGGATCCAAACGGATCCGGATTTTTCGGATCCGGATCCGTTTGGCCATCCCTACTTTGAACTTGACGAAAACGATAAAGGCAGATAATACGAGCGAAGCAAGCAAGACAATTTTACAAAATGTATTTTTATTTGCATAAAATTTGAAATCGAAGGGGTAATTGCTCCTCTGTGCCCCCCTGCAGGTGCCCTTGGCCGTCAATGTTTGTCCCCCCTTGCTACTCTAGAATTGACTTCCGTCGAAGGTTGTGGGGGGGGGCAATGACGCTCTGCCCCCTGTGGTTGCGTCACTGTATAATACAGACATATTTAAGGAATATATGTATGTTTACTTAGATACTTTAGGATCACTGCCATTGTTAGTCAACCTTACTCTGCACAGTTTGTCTGCTCGACTAACCTTTTATTAATGCGAATACCGATTCTAAATGCATAAGAGATGGTGTTTCATTTCAACCCTATCGCGGCGATCACGCACAGGTAGGTAGAAAAACTATACATAATGACCAAAATTAAAAATCAATAACAAGTCTATCAAACGATCTGATCCCCCCCATTTTTGTGTGAAGATATATAGAACTGGTATAAAATTTTGTCCCCCCCCCCAAAATTCCCCATGACGCAGGCGCGTCATGAAACCCCCCTGTGGGCACCCCTGGTATGACCAACCGTTACAGTTCGTCAGTCAATTTTGTCCTCTTCAAAGCATGGACGTCACAAAGTCGAGAGCATTTGCTTTCTTTCTGTTATTGTATGCAAGAAATATTTTTTTTCATTACTTCTGATTAATATTATAAAATCCCAGATATCAAGGAAAATGCGTTTGCAGTATCCAAGAGACTGGGTAATTCCTATCCTCATTTATTTATTTATTTACCAGATAATTCCAATTCATTTACGGAAAGTGGAAATTGTATTTGAGACCCCTACTTTTTTTTAGATTATGTTTTAAGTTCACTTGATGGCTAATCGGGACTGGACCTACAGTTTAAAGTGGAATCTGCAACACTTTGGGCCCCCATCGGGTATCGAAGCTGGGATCTGGGTTACGACACCATCGGGAAGACCCACTTACTTAGTTGGTGAATTGCAGGAAGTGGTGGTATGCATGGGCATCTTTTGCTGGACTTTAAGATCTGCAACTCAGAACTAGACTTCGGTAGCAACTCATTCTGCCCCTTGCACTGCAATGCATAATGTCAATGCAAAGTTTCATTATTACATGCTTCAAACAATTTATCATTCAATCGTTGGTTCCGGATTTTGCCACAGCAAAATGTTTACATTCTAAACATATAGTTCACATTCCTCATACGCGTATGATAATCATACCTTGAAACACTTCAGCAAAGACCACATGCACAATACTTACTCGGCATGTTTTCAATGCAGTATCTGATCTCTTTGTCCGAAATATGGCAGCGGGTATGATTTCGTGCAATGAATTGTGGGGGAAGTTGTTCGCTAGATATCATGCATTGGAGCAGCATTTGTTCAGGACAGAACAGACAAGACTACTCTTGTTAATGCAATGAATTTTCTTATTAAGGCCAGATATATACTGAACAAACCCTGAAATGTAACATTATTATGACGATCACATTTATCTTAAATTGTGCACATATAAAAAGTTACGGATTGAGATAAAATGCAAAGACAAAACTTAAATAAACCAATTCAATTTTTTTCTTCATTAGCTAACAAATCATTTCGTACATCTTGTATAATTCACTATTTGTACATCCTATTACCATCAATTTATGCTATTCCATTATTTTTCGCATTTATTCGTGAAGACCGAACGTATTCCAAGAAAGAATTTATTAAGAAGTTATCGCGTGCAATTTCATTATTTTTTTGTACAATAGTACCAACAGAACAATTGTAGTACGCAACAACATAATAACAAAAGAAAATAAACAGATCTTCTCATTTTTTCCTCCCACAAAATAGAGAATCTTCTAAACAAATCTGCTAAGGAATTTATGCGAAATAACACGAAACGAAGTATAATTTGTCATTTTTGTGTCTTTCTTGAATACAGCTATGTTCAGTAAATCGAATTGAAACCATTAAAAATCTCACTCAAAAGTCTCATAATTTTTTCCTGCACATGTATAGTTTGATTACATATGAAATAATATTAAACAAATCGACAATTATATTCACATCAGTAGTCCCACAGAAACTATTCATTCTATAGGTCACATTTTTCAAGTGTTCTGTGACACTTCGGGTCAAGTCACACAAAAATTACATAAAGTCTTTAAGTCCTATTTGTGGAATGTAAGGAATGCATTACTAGAGAAAAGTATTAGGGGGAAGAATAAAGGTGTTTTTTGTTAATGTTAGATAACATAAATTAGTATTTTACAACGCAATATACTTGGGATCATGTGGGTCCATTCTTATTTTGTTATCCGTCCGTCTATGTACAACATAGAAACTGGCAATCGTAGATACAAGTTTTACACAGGTCACTAAAATATACATTTTTTGATTTGATTTCATTTTGATTTTAGAATTTTGGGTGCGTCAGCACTAAGGCTATTTTGCACCCGTCACACTATACGGGGTCCAGCCCCTTACCGTTTCACATAACAACTCTAACGTTGCTTAATTAAAATCATAAAATGTTAAAATATTAAAATGTTCTGACTTTCGTTAAAAGCCGAGGCTGCAAAGAACACTCAGCACAAATAAGGACAAAACACAGGACAACACAAACAAAATTATACTGGCCATGGGGCCAGTCGCCAGAGCCTCGTTAGTCTGTAGTCCAGGGTGTACTACGTGGAAGTGAGGTTGACTATTGGGTGCACTACGTGGAAGAAGCACCCCTTACACCCCAATATACATTTTTCTTGCACTGTGAACGTTAATCTTCTTTTCCCAAACAAATTTCACATGCACTGTTATGAAATATATCCCATTTTTCCACGAAATCCTTCCATCATCCATATTTTCATTCGCCACACTTGCTCTTCGTGTAGAATATGCTTCTTATACTTTACCAACATGTACATTTTACCACCATGCCATGCACCTTTTAGAGAAAGGCTGCAAATGCAATCTTACAACCAGATAGTATGGTGCTTGGAAGCACTCAGCCATTGTGTTGGGCGAATTAGAAAATTTTCTCTTGTTATATAGCTCAGTCCCCATGATTTCTCGACTTGCAGAAAGTCTTATAACTTTGCCGCCACAGTTCATTGAGGGTTACCTTGTACTGCCGATGGTACATCACACGCACACACACACAGCTTTGTCGTGGTCACTTGAAAGTCCCTTAGTATTTTCGCCACAATGCTATCTCCAACCCAATACAAGAAGCAAGGTAATGTAAGCTTCCAGCTTACAGCCGATATCTGAAATTACAAGAGAATAATTGAATATAGTGTGAAATATGTAGTATGAATATAGTAATAATAAAAATAACAACCACAATAATAATATAGTTATAATATGAATAGGGATGCTGGCATAGGAGGGATGTGACGACCCCAACGTTCAGTGTCTTGTGGTGGTACAGTCAGACCCGGCCCTAGGAATTTTGCCGCCCCGTGCAATTTTACATCTTGCCGCCCCCCCACCCAAATACGTACAAAGGAAACGTAATGTATGAACAACTAAGCTTGTTATCCGTGGCAACTTCACATGGTATAACCAATTTTTAATATAATTAAATGAAAGAATACATAATGTGAGAAGATAAGTTATTCATAAATAAAAAAATAATATATATTGAAGCATAATAATAATAAAATATCTGTTGCATTTACTCACCATAATTTCTGCCCACGTGCAGAACTCTCAGCTCTCCTGTTTGGTTTCACTATTTCTTCATGACTATTTATACTGTACAGTCATGGAAAGTAGTTCTTGGGCCACGAGACCTACGATATCGTAACATCTTAAAGCCTGTTGTCTATGCAACCCAAATAACAAAATTGTCGCTTGGGTTTGCCTGGCGGACCTGGATTCTCGGGAATGATTGAGTATTGACAGCAGCGTGAGTCATACCCCCAGGCCCAGCCATAACAAACGACAGCTGGGTGCCGTGAGACCACCAGAAAAAGTTTCAGGAATTGGTTTCTTAACAACAGCTATTCGTAAGAAAATGTTCTCTTTACTGATATTAGAGTCATTGTCAAGAAAGTTCACTGAAATGGTGGTTGTCGTCGAATCATCCTCGCGCAACACACATGCTGTCAACCCAGAAGTCCTTGAAAAAGATTGGAGTTAAAAGTAACTACTTGACAAATGATAAGACAAATCGATATTCATTAGTCCCAACAAGGGTCCCGGGTTCGAATCCCGGTCGGGCTTGGTTGTTTGTCAATGTCCATTCATCAATTCCATCATTTCATCACTCATCCCCATCTTCGCAAATTAGCCAAGAGACACAAAACGCGAAGTAAAATAAACTAAATCAATCAATCAATCAATCCATCATTAGTCCCAACTTAGAATTTTGTGTAAGACATGGATCATCATGTCCTATCATCCATTTCATAACTTCATTAATCATGCTCATCGTCTTTGTTGACGCAAGTGGCAGAAAAGCAATATAAAATAAGCAAAATTAAGAAATTAATAAATTACATTTTCAGCGATTTCACGGAGCGACTCAGTTGCATGTAGACAAAGTTTCATTAATTGGGAACCAAGGGCCCCCTCGTTGTGTTTCATTGTCATTTTCCCTCCACTTTGTCTGCCCCCATTAACCTGATGTTGATTAATGCACAATCCACAAAGTGCACCAAAGCGGCGCATATTATGAATAGGTAAACTATGTGATATTATGCTAATTTAGAATTTAGTAATAAAATGTGAATTTTGGGGGCTTCAGTTAAGTGGCCGCACATCCATTACGTAATCGCGATATCATCAAATTGTACGAAGCGTGTCTACACCTACGTAAAGTGTCAGTCCCCGTCATAGGCGTGCTCAGACCCTCTGATTAGGGGGGGATAGCCTTAATGATAGTTCAGGCCGGAAAAGAATAACGTAATTTCATCTCACTTGTTTAAATTTTATTGCATTGATGGGTGTGTTTATATATACACCCCTCCCCCGCCCCCCACACACATATAAATACATACATATATATATATATACACAACACACACACACACACAACATATACTTATATACCAACAGTAAAAATCATATAAATTGTCTCTCAAATCTGCGCGTTCCTTTTCCTCCAAACAATTGTTCATGCACGTAAGAGAAAACCTTTTAGCAGCAGTACTTCTCTCCTCGGTAATATAAAATGCATTACAGAAAACAAATTGCGAGCGAAGCGACCAATAAATTTTCAGATCCAAATTTTTGCAAAATGAAAACAATGTCGATTTAATATGGGGAAAAAAATTCATGGAGCGCCATATTATTCTCTTATACAATTTTTTTCATTTAGATCGTTTGGCGTCCAGGGTTAACTCCCGTCGACCCCTCTGAACTTGACTAGACTGCAAGAAAAGCAGACATTGCGAGCGAAGCGAGCAAGAACATTTTACAAAAGGTATTTATATTTGTATAAAATTTGAAATCAAGGGGGCAATTTCAGCTCTGTCCCCCCCCCCCCCCCGCAGGTGCTCTTGGCAGTCTGGAAGAAATAATGCAAGAAAGACGTGAAAACAAAATCCATCTTGCGTATCCTTTTGTCCTGCCACTCTTAGATTCTGCTACTCTTACTTTCCTTTACTTCCATGTTTGCCCCTAAAATTGATTTCCGTTCAAGGTTGTGGGGGGGCTGTGGATTCGCCACTGAACCCCTTTCTCCCGTAGTTGCTTTGAACTTTCATCGGCTTGAAAATACTTAATTTTCTTTAAGAGTATAATATAGTTTAATAACGGCAATAGGATTCATCTATCCTAAATTTCTAGGTGAAAATATAATAATATAGGGGCATAGATGTCTGGAAGGGGAGCAAGTATTGCCACATCTTTCCCTTAGAAAACGAATGTCAACCAAAAAGTACGTTTTCACATGTATAATTTGATTTCAGTCATAATAATTTACATTAATTATTATAATGAGGATGCAGGAATGCGATAATGCAACACTATTATCGGGGTAATATGCCACATGGAAAAATACCTTGCTTGTCTCTTCGTGGAAAAAATCTGCAGACGTCCATGATTAGGGGGGCATTTGCCCTCCCCCTGGCCCCCTGGGCGCACGCCTATGATCCCCGTGATGGAAGATGTAGCGCAAAGCCAGGGCTTTAAGATCAAATTTGTTTTGTTATTATTTTTATTAGTAATTACCTCAGTTTTCTTCCTCTGAAGTTAAATTATTCATGACGACGATTTATGATTACATTAAAGACAAGAATGAACATACACAATGAACCCATTTTGGTCGGAACTCGAACTCGGAACCTTGTTCGGCAAGAAATACAAATATCCATAAGGCATGAGTGTTTCATTGGAGATGTTCCTCTACTTCCGTCATTTTATCACTAATATATTTCTTTAATATACAATAATAAATCACAACTACCTAAAAATAAATATTATTTTGCATTTTTACATGCATATGTTTTTTTACGGTTAGAGTGTGAACTGGCACCTGTTTATTTAGATTGTTCATTATGTTTCGTGTGTAGTTAAAGATAGGAAAAATGCTTGAGGAACGATTAGGGCTATAAGAATTCCGTCCGTGACAGAGTGGTTAGCACAGTGCGCTACGATGTCTGATGTCCTGGATTCGAATCCCGTCGTGTGTATGGGTGTTCTTTGTGAGTGCCCCTTCATCAATTTCATCATATCACTCATCCTCGTCGTCGCGATTAGCAAGAGGTGAAAGAAAAACGACGCTAAATAAGAAACTAAAAAGGCTTATAAGAATCATTCTTATTTCCGGACGTGTCTTACATTTTATAGTTGTGTCTGGCCTCCGGAAGGAATTTGAAAGAAATCTCAAATGTCTTATACGTATTTTGGGCATCACGTAACTTCAAATTAGATGTAGAAACAGAAAAACTGAGGGGAGTCTAAGATAACGTGATTCCTTGGAGAAGTATACTTAAATCAAAGAGTGTGCATGATTGCTACTGGATGTTCGGAAAAGCTCAGAAATTACTTCACGATTTTCTAGATCCGGAAAGTCCGGATATATGTATAAAAATGCTTACTTTGTGAAGTTCTATCGATATAGCCTAAGTGTCGGTAATTTGTACGAAGTAACAAGTAATTATTCTACTTATTGGAGAAATAAGGCACACAATTCTGTTTTTTTCCCAGTGTATAGTAGTTTTTTACATATTAATAAACAAGAACTTCCAGACTTTGTTTACGACATTGTGAATTTTTTCCTTCCCGAATTCATGGATTGTTTTCTCTTCCTGGCCCCACATCGACGAAAAACGTTCTGTCTTACATACACAAGTTGAAATCAGATACAGCCGTGCTATTAATTAGCAGTTGAGGAATTTTGAACTCAACCGTTCACTTCAACATTAATTTTTCAAATGAAGATGTGTCATATTCTCGTTATATGCTAAGATGTCCTAGTAACCTATTATATTTACTGCAAATACGATCGTGTTCAACATTTTGAGACAATTTGTCCTACTTTCCGCTGAAGAGTGATCTGATAGCCCTATGTGTGATGAGAATTGTTTTTGCTCAATTTCTGATATAATTTATTCCAGCATGTCCTTTAACTTCTATTACCTTGTTATTACCTCCAATGATTACACAACTTGTCCTTCGTGCTCGACCTTTGGGTTCAGAAATATTTACAACACCCCCATCTCCCGCTTGTAAATAGCAGGCAACAACACTCTGGAAGACCATAATGTATACAACTTGTTTACTACATATTTTACGAAAATATTAGAATGTTAGCTTGATATAACTGTGGATTAGAACGAACGAAATAAAATACCTGTTTTATACGCACACTGGAACGAGCGCAGGCCAGCTGTGAGTCACTCTGGCAGTGAAGGTCAATGATCGAAGCTGTTAGAGCTTGCTTCCTACAAGCAGACGCCTTATCTTTCCTCAAGGAAACACGGAAATCTTCGTTACTTTTTTTCGCCTGACTAATGGTGAACATTTACAGGAACGTAAAGAGTAGTATCGTATTCTATTGGAATTAGATTTTGTGGTGTTTAAAAGATAGCATAACAATATGTAAATCTCTTTTGTGACCTACACTGAACGTATTTTAAAGTTTCATTGACATGTGAAAGCGGAAATTTAGAGATCCTTCTTCCTTACGATTTCTAAACAACCGAAGAGTGTGGTGAACGTGAAACTACTTATTGTTCGCAACAACGATATGTATTATACAAATGGTCTCTAATCAAAAACCCTATTACATCACATGAAGTGATATTTAAAACAATTCTACCACGTATCCAACGTAACCAATATTCAGATTGATTCCAAGCTTCTGTTTGGTTATTTTGTGTCGCATTTTTACCTCTTGCGATAATCGCGACGATGAAAATTATGGGTAATGATACGAATGCAATGCTACATCTTTGCCTCAACAGGTTTCAAAAATGGATCCTCTGGCTTTGTAGAGAGTTACGGTGATTTTGATTTTTATTTACATTTGGTATTTTAAGTCCACTTTATGAACACAAAGGCTAATCGAGACTGCATCTACAGTTTAAAGTGGGATCCTAACCACTGTGTCTCCACCGGGTATCGAACCGGGGACTCCTTGATTAC
Source organism: Lepisma saccharinum (assembly GCF_977018435.1). Lineage (NCBI taxonomy): Eukaryota > Metazoa > Arthropoda > Insecta > Zygentoma > Lepismatidae > Lepisma > Lepisma saccharinum. The sequence continues at coordinate 53,211,606 of NC_139237.1, read as the reverse complement.
AAGGCGACTCCTCTACTACAGCGCCATCGGGAAGGATGAGAGAGAGAGAGAGAGAGTTACGGTGACTACGATAATGAAGAATTGAAAGTAGTAGAACGACTAAGCTATTCTTTTGTCAATATTGGGATTGTTAATGAATGTTATGAATGTCAGTTCAAATTGAAAAAAAATAAAGTAAAAAATTTCCAGAGTGCCGTTACAAATCGTTAATTTTTCTCTTTCCACACATTACTTTGCTACTATGTAGATATTTGCATGCTAAGATGTAGAAAGTGCTTCATTTTCAGTGTGTGGAATTGAGATTTATTTCTGAGAATGGAGTGAGTAGTGGGAAAAGGATCACCTCACATGTTAGGATTATACCCCCCCCCCTTACACACACGCACACAAGATATATCGGCTGTTGTTCTTATAAGGAAATATAACATGTATGAATTGTGTCAAGAAATATTGGAGCCTATTCACATCCCTACGGAACTTGGAAGAAAGCCCACGTAGAGATTGGGAAGTTCTGTTCCGACAAAAACGGGATGTATAGTAAATTAAAAAGCAAAGTGCTACCTTGTGCTTTGCACCAAGCCATGAAGGCGTATAGGGGGTGTGGAGTTAGTGGAGTTGGGGCCCCACGCTTTCTTCATCAGGCCGAAGGTGGGAATGATGTGATCAGCACCACGCCCCTGGCCGCCTTACCCCTCCCCTTTCCTCAGAGTTTCCTCCAGGTACCCACTTTATACGACGCTGGGTTGCCACCGAAGCAGCTTGAACAGGTGGACAAAATCCCGATTATCCCCCGTCGGGGATCGAACCCAGATATCTCGCATGGTAATAAAATGCCCTAATGACTGTGCTACTGCGGCACATACAGTAATTAAGGCAAGAATTGTTTTAGCGTTTCGTTCAACGTTTTTAGGGGAATCATTTTCGGAGATATAACGTGTAGCTCTTGTCGGTTCTGCGACCTGGCTTGAGAAAAGACGATTTTCTGACGAACAACATTCCACGTGACAAGTCACGTGACTTTCCTACATTTCCTGTGCCTGTTGGCTTTTGCATGAAAGACGAGTTGCTCTTGAGACAGACATAATCACCCGATCACCTAATGGTGCAATGTGTGTTGCCTACCCTTCCGGCATTATTTACTGCCATTAAAGTCTTATGGGGAAGAACTTTTTTCCACCACTGTACGTAATTATGTACATTTTCCAAAACGTTGTACATGAAGTAACAGAACTTCACTTCATCACTATTTACAATAAACTATGTATGTACAATTATGTACGTCTCGTAAACCACGATTTCTTCATGATTACACTATTCACTTTGTACCTTTCCCCCCTTAAGTTGAAAAGCTTACAAATGAACTTTTCTAGCTTTTCTATCTGCAAAGTCGCCAATAACAGAACCAAAGACTAATTTTTCACCAATTTCATGTTCAATTGAGATCATGGCAAGTCCTCCTAATCGCTATTCGCCAATTGTGGAACGTAAACAAGTTTTAATAAGCTTCAGTTTCAATAAACTACGTTCACCACTTGCAACTGTTACCGGCAGAGTAAGCAGTATTCTCAAAGCTACGGCTACATTTGGAGCGAAACAATTGTCAATAATGTAGCCCAACACTTCAAATGGAGGCGAATCATCTTCTATTATGTCTTCTTTATCATCTTCATCTTTTTCTCGTTTGCGTTTACGATATTCTGCACCCGACAGTTTTTCCATTTATCAGATATACTTTAGTTTACAATTACAAATGCAACAAATAATTTTTAAATCTCTTACGACTTGACAAACCATTTGTTTTGATGACAGCACACATACACAAATCTCTCAATACATTGTCAGACTCAAACGCGCACGCGTTCTCTCACACACGACATACACTAACTGCACTATCGTTACGCCGTCAAGATCGTAAATGAGGTGCAACGAGCAACGACAAAAACAGCGGATATTCGTACTTACTATTGCGTCTTGCGCGATTCGGCAATACCTATCATCACCACCTTTCGCGATCAACACGTCAAAGAACAATGAAGCTCTATTTCCGACTACCGAATGCCACACGTCAGTTTAACTCAACCCTCGATAACAGGGGGTGGGGGCGGAAGACCGGCGGACTGGCGCGCTATCAAACAATAGATAGCTTTGTAACTTGGCACCGCACATGCACAGTAGACGTTGCTTACCATTTTCACGGACAAAACAATAATAGCTGCTTTTGTAAGAGGGCAAGTAATATAAACTTTCGGCTCCGCTTTCTTTCGCAGTTACTCTTTGCTTTTCTTATCCGTTTCTGCTTTACAGTGGCGCAGGAACAGGGGGGTACAGGGGTACATTGTACCCCCTCAAATTTTTGAAGGGGGTACTGTACCCCTCTAAATCCGTAAATCTCGTTGTACCCCCTGTACCCCCCCCCCTTAGATAATTTGACAGACGCAAGGTGCTACTGTTAAAATAACATATTTTCAATTCCCTCAATAAAAAAGGTTCAGATATATTGTTTATAACTTACAAGCATTATCTTACTTACCACTGAAATTCAAGCCATTGTAAACTTACTACCTGTACATTCTACATTGTGCTTGCTACTATAATGTAGTTAGTTCTTGGAAACCTCTTTAAGGAGATGGAAATTGTGTAAAATTTCTGTGAAACGATGGAATCAGATAAAGTTTACTCTCAGAAAATCACGCTCCAGATGAATGCTCCTTTGCGTAAGCGGAGTACACTTTTCTAAAGAAGTGGTCGCGTCGATTCAAAGATAATATATAAATCTTCATCAGAAGAGTAGGTATATGACTGACATTTTCTTTTGAATTTTTCAAATGAAATTTTCCGAAACGAAATACTTACACAAACGAGCCGACACTCGATAGACCAATTGGGAGGTACTCCTGTATTTCACCCACAATTTTCATAAATTTGTAAGAGGGAAAACTATACTTAAACCTATATTAAGAGATTTTTTTAACATAGAGATGGTACTGAGACAAGAAAAGTCTGTTTCCTCTCAAATTTCGAAACGAGACTGAAATATATCTCTGCAAAATCAAAGCGAGGCGATATTTGATGTCCGAGACGATCTCGTTCGAAACTCTGGTATCATATTTGAAGAAATTGGTAACAATGAATTAAAGTTACTGTGTGTCTTATCCAGACATACCAAACGCATAATTTATTGACTTCTTTTTTCAAAATGTCGTGTATTTTGTTTACTGTAATTGCAAAGTTAATGCATTAGTGGCAATTGCGAGCCTGTTCTGCCCGGTTTAATCTATTTAGGATATAATTCCGCATTTCGACGGTTCACAGCATCGAAACACAGTGGCGAAGCGTGCTGTCTCTGGAAGGGTAGGCACTGGACGGAGCAGGGTTTGGGGGGAGGGGAAGATGTGATTTTTTTTAACAGTAGTATGTTAGTATGTTAGATTAAAGCTGCTCGTAAACATTATTTGCTACTTCAATAACAGTATTGTAAATGTTTCTCGCATTACAGAAATGGTTGGTTCACTTGATCGTCACTTAGCGTTTATTTATTTTTGATGCTGACCTCCGCGGCAGATTGGTTATAACAGCGTGCTACGACAAGGGCCTCAGGTTCGAATTCCCACCTGGGCATAGGTGTTCTTCGTGAGTATCCCTTCGTCAATGTTATCATATTATCGCTCATTCTCATCTTCCCAATTAGCCAAAAATGGCAGAAAGCCAAGTAAAATAAACTAAATCTATCAATCAATTATTTCTTTTTAACTTTTTTATGCATATAATTCTTCTTCAACAGGCGACTTTTTTTAAAAAAATATAATATGATTTAGAAAATGATGAAATGCTAAATGAGAACACGGACTGTGTAACACACCGACCAGAAAATTTCAGTAACATGGATTTTCTCTATACGTTTGCATTGTACGTACTTTGCCCCATTTTAAAAGTAGCGCGTTTTCAGTTATGTCACTAATCATGAAAGGAAATTTCGTCTCAATATCCCTTTCCTCAAAGAAATAAAATACTTTCCCTCTCTGAATCGAGATTGGTGTGGGGCACATCCAGCAGCTAACACATCGCGAAAAGCGGTTCCTCGAAAGAGCTGAAAGCACCAAACTTAACACTGGTAACCAACTTGCATGCATTATTTGCAGTTAGAATTCTAATAATGCCTACTTTGATAGGTTAGGAGGCCAGGCTTAGAGGTGTTGGCAACACATTTTCGCTACATGTTAGCAGCTGGGTGTGCTCCGCTCCCGGCACAGCTCTGAATCTTCCATGGAAACACTGCTTCAACAAGCTCTGTACGTCCACTGCCTGCTTCGTCACGCGCTCGTACACGATCGGCACTCTTCGGAAGTCAGGGAGAAAGGGTGAGAGAGAGAAAAGAGGCCGGCCTCTCGGGTTACATTACAGGCGAACGTACCCCTGAAATTATGCTTTCCCGCACGAATCACATAGGTTGTTATGGGACCAGCTGAGGCACTCTCGGGCGGGCCTCGCTGAATGCTCAGATACGGTTCCAGGCAGGGTTGCAAACTTGCGGTAATTATCGGAAGACCAAGAATTTCAGTTTTCTTTTATTAAGCGTCGTTTAATGAAATTTATAAGTAATAAAATAATCCGTTATAGACACATATATTAGGGTAGGCCCGGCCTCCGGGCCTCATAGGACGCTTCGCCACTGTCGAAACAAGATATAAAGCAGAAAAACGTTATTAAGAAAGGTTTTGCTTTAATGACATATATGTTGTGAAACTTTGAGTGGTGACACAATACTAAACATTTCGTGGGTCAGAATGAGATATGTCGCCTTGTAATTGAAGGGTCCAACATGCACAAGGCTTTGGATTCCACTTTAAACTGCAGATTCAGTCCCGATTAGCCCATGCAGTGAATATACATAGAATAAGTTTTAACAACTTCGGAGTGGACACCGAAACAAAAAAACGAAAGCAAAAACAAGAACGAGAAGGACCTCACCACACAGGAGACGAGATGAGGCTGTAACAATTCTCGACTCGTCTCATCTCGATATCATTCGTAGGTGAAATGAAATGTTTCCCTTTCCTAGACATTAGAACAGGGTACAACTTATTTTTACCTACGTATTAGATATAGTACTTAGAATTGGACATTAATTGCTTAAAATCATAATCTTGATATCGAATGCAACACAAACACAACGCCATTTGAAGTTAAACCCTAAAGCCAAACTGGAAGAAAATTACATTCGTCAAATGAATGCACGGGATAAGTGAGACCACTGCACGTCCTATGGTTTGCCAGGTGGCTTCTCAAGGCCTCTGTGCTATCTAGACTAGACTTAATTCAATTTCTTGCAATTTTTCTGCATGAAAACAATGCACTGGGGGTATAAGGAAAGGAAAAGTATGTTCAAAACTTCTAAATGATTTTTCTAATCAGTTAAGGTTAGGTTTATGACATTTCACATTCAGCTGGTAGATATTGGATTGAATTCACAAGGTCTTTGAGCGAGATGGGAATATTTGATTGAGTGATTTAGTTTATTTTACTTCGCATTTCTGCCATTTCTGGCTAATCGCGAAGATCAGGATGAGTGCTGATGTGATGAAATTGATGAAGGGACACTCACAAATAACACCCATGCCCAGACCGGGATTCGAATCAGGGACCTCTGGCGTCGTAGAACGCTATGCTAACCCCTCCGTTACGGAGGCCGGTGGGAATGTGTTTTGGATTTCCTTTAACTGAGACGCGCACATGCTTTTGCTTACATTAAAGTTCACCTTTTCACGTAAACGAGGAATTCATTTAATACCACTATATACGAAAAGAAACCTTGGCTGGCTCTTCATATTGTCCACCGAAGACAGAAAAGAAAAAGAAAACAACTTTCGAGTGTTTGGCTTTCCTTGCTTGCTCTGAGATCTGAATGATTTCGGTTTCGTATATGTAATGATAGTACTTTCAGTGCTTGAAGAGCGTCATTAGATATAACTAATTATGTTACAAATCATAAGCGTAACTTGGTGAGGGCAAGGGAGGAACTTGCCTCCCTCCCAAAATATTCAGGTATATTGAAATTTACAAGCTTGTGGACCTGAGGAGCAAAGTAGTAATATTTGAGATTTCGCAAACGTCACAGTTATTTAGCAATTAAACCTGGATGCTGTTTCTTATGTGATGGCAAACTTTTAGTCTCTATTACCTCAAAGTTAAGCTCCAGGTTTGATTTAAACCCCTCAAAATTAGGCCTAATTTCCTATTTTGATCTCTCAAAATCAGGGACCAAGTCTTGATTCCACCCCCCCTCAAAATCAGGCCGCCTCAGGTCTGATTTTATCCCCTCAAAATTAGGTCCAAGTCTGATTCTGCCCCTCAAAATTAGGTCCCAAGTTACGCCCATGTTACAAATAAATTAATTGTCAAATGTTTTAAAAATATTCCAGACTTAAACCTTACGAGTTAATCGGGAACCATCTCAACTCAGTATTTTTTAAAAATACAACACCTTATGGATGTCTGAGGAAATACCGAATACACGGTTTCTAAAAGGCATTGGATGTGGTACACATCTGCCATAAAATGTTTAAAGATATATTTATGCTTAGCTATGGGACTTTAAAATATAATGAACTGAACTGATGTGGACTCTATAAGTATGATATATTCAATAATATGGTTTCTATATCCGGTTTGTGAGAGACGATTATTCCTGGTTTGGATGGCTGAAGATAGAGGAGATGGGGGAATCCTCCTCACCCCCTCTAATCTCACCCTGCATGAAAAATCAATAGATATATCTTTGTTCGCAATTTTCACATTTCGAAATCCTGATATTCCATTTCGTTATATTCAAAATGAGCCCAGAACAAGGCCCAGAGCTTTATATTTCTCGGAATTGTTATCTGGTTAAAATATGTTTTTAAAATGACCATAAATACTAAGAAAAGTAATGAAATGAAAATTATTTATGCAAATTTCTAATTCAAAAAAACAGGAAATTCGTGTGCGTTCTAAAATGGAATATTTCCCATGGCTTCACATTATACCTAGGTACTACCTTTGAAGTAGTATATGCGTAGTTTATATATATATATGCATTTGTATGTATGTATATATATATATATATATATATATATATATATATGTGTGTGTGTGTGTGTATATATGGGAGGCTGAATTTTGTACCCCCCCAAATGAAAAACGTTCCTGCGCCACTGCTGCTTTATACTGCATATTCAAATGGATTTAATTTGAATTTTCTCCCCCCCCCCAAGAAGACCAAACTGCCTCAAATAATGCAGCTTCTATTTTTTATACATATTGCCGCCTCCTTGAGATTGCCGCCCCTGGGTACAGTACGATGATTCTGAAATTTATAATTTTGGAACAGGCTTCTTCATAGATAATATAATTATCTCGGCTCTTAAAACAGTATAATTTATTAATGATAGGATATCATATGCAGTTTTATAAGGTAGGTGATGTAAAATGATTTTAATAAACATCCATGCACCAACGGAAGATAAAGATGATTTTTATGCGGAGTTAGAACAAGTCTTTGATAATATTATTTGTAATAACGCATCTAGCTAAAACTTTAAAAACGTATTACCATAATGTTAAGTATTATTTTTGCGAGGTGAAAATTTCACATTTGATTATTTTTTTTTTGCATTGCCTTCTTGCGTACTCATTACATTAATCATATTTCATTCTTTAGTTTGATTAACATTTTCATATTTATGAGCATGGGCCAATAGAAATAATAATAATTATTATTATGGGATTCCTGATTTCAAGTTTTAATTACGATCCCCTGATCGACATCCGAACCGTGGTCTTAGAAACAAAAGTCATAACACATGTTAATTCGAAAATGTGAATCCAGAATCAGAAGAAAAACGATAAACATGTAATTTTGTGTATAGTGTGATCCACTACTATTGCTCGGCATTTCGGCAAATTGTCCATGACTATTATAATTAAATTTTCTCGTACATCCTATGTATTTTTAAGCGATAGATTTTTATATATGCTGGTGCAGGAGTTGTCAACAGCTTGTTTTGAGTTTTGTATTAGTTCTTGAAGCTCTTATTGGGTTAAATAAAGTGCACGAGCATGGTGATGGACTATTTGGACGGTGATACTCATGGATCCCACTGTACCAGATGCTCCAGGAAGGTCAATAAGGGTTCACGATTAATAAATTAAGGAAGGACAATAGCTTTTGACGTCATCAAGAACTTAGGAGAAATGACAAATGGTTCTGGGAGAAGGCACGTCAAGTCTGGCTGGTAACATACACAATGTATACAAAGTTTGCAAGTTTCACCTTTTCGATTATTGCAGTTGCTGAGAAATCGACACATGTTGAGATTGCTGCACAGGCTTCGTGGAATCCAATAACAACGATGCACTTCGGGTATTTCCCGCAGAGGAAAAAAAAAACACGCAAGTAGCATGTGGAGAATTCCCTCACAACTTCCACCAGAGTGGAAATTTTTACTTACAGGTTTCAGACGACGCGGGGGAAAAAAGAGACTGTAGCTTGACTGAAGAGAAGAGAAAGAAGGAGAAAGACAAAAAAAGGAGGGAACGAGATCCGAAGACACGTGCTCGGCGTAAGTGGAGAGATTTTCTCGTCGCCTACAGCCCTCTAGCTAGGCGCATTATTCTTTGTTTTTCAGAAGTTTCGCAAAGCCAACTTCCCTTCTCGTCCTGTCACACGGACTGGTGCTGCCACTTACTCCGTCGTGGTTCTTCTCGGAAACAGAATTTGAATTGCAAATATTCTAAACTGCAGAAGACTGACTGGGAAAAGACGATGCGATTAAAGGCAGGAAAAAGGCGAAAGGGTGGGGGTGGGGGGAGAGAGTGCGTTGTAGATGGAAAAGAATAACTTTTAAAAAGAAACAAAACATAGAGTTTGTTGAAGCGTGGCGTGAGGAGAGCGACTAACGATGCGGTGAAACGCTCTGCTTCTTGCGACGGTGCAAATGTATTGCCACAAAATCCGCATAAACATGGCGGAATTGTCTTCTGCCAAAGTGAAACAAGAGGTTCCTTAATTCCCTTAAGATTCGAGGCAGAGAGACAATATTTCCAGGAGCTAAAACATCGAAAGAGGAAGAAAAGGACGAAATCAGTGTATGGAAACTTGTGTAGTAATCGTACGTAGTAATGGCAAGGAGAGAATTGAATTCACTTCCAACCACCTTAGTACCCATTACCTGCCATAAACAGTTCAAAAATAATATCAATCACTTCTAATTTAAAAATCTTCTGTACATTTCTTTTATTACCAAAAAGTAAAAGTAGATAAAAATTGCTCTTTTAGCCCAAACGTGCAATTTTTGGCTTGTACTGAGGCCGTATCCGAAAGGTGCAAGACCATACTTGAAGCGAGCATCCTCCGAGAAGGGTCTTGGAGTGCGGTCTTCAACTCGTGGACTGGAAGTGAAAGTCTTTCGAATTGCACTTCGACTGCAGCGCCAATACAATCAGTAAATAAAACTGAGGACTCGTTGTTTTCCCTGCGTTTTAAACGCCTGTGTTTCACCATAGAAATCACATAACATTTTCAAATGTTCTTATACACATTAGAAGAATTTCAACCAACAACTTGCTGGCCTATAATGTGTATTTAACCTGAGTTGCTGGCTTTCTACCTCCGTAATTTCAAACAAATGAACAACGAGTGCAAAAGTCACGTGACCAAGTCTGCAACGATCCGTACTCCGAGCTATAGTCTCGATTGCTTGTGTACTTGGCGCTTTCGAACCGCACTAGGTGACGTCACTTGCGTCAAGATCATACTTCAAGCAGAGCTTATAGAAGAGAAAGTGTGTGCACTTCGTTTTCTTCCCGTAAGCCAAGTGAATAGAGCGGTGCCACACCGAAACACTGCAGCACCTTCGCTTGCGAGCGTCTTCTGCTTGCAGTGCGGCCGCGCTTTACGTAGAGAGTTGAGTTTTGTTGTGCTAGAATAACATTGTGTACTTTTATTAATGACAACGTTGTTACGTTACTGAGTTTAGTGTCGTTACATTTGTGATTGATCCGTTGTGACTAGTTTGTGTTGTGTTCAACTCATTATTATTGTGTTTGAGACAGCAGCGAGCGAAAACTACAAGATGCCTACGTGTTTCGTGCCCGGCTGTAGATCTGGATATGACCGCTGTTCTTCAGGCAGTAGACATTTTTTTAGGCCACCTAAAGACAGTAATGGTCTCTCAAAATGGGAGAGTGCCATCCCTAGAAAAGATAAAACACTAAGTCATAATTGCTATGTGTGTGATATTCATTTTTCCACTGACCTTTTAGTGAAAGTGGATTCGATCATAGTGGATGGCGATACAATAGAAATTCCACGACAAAGGTGGAAATTAAAACCAAAAGCAGTTCCTCATATATTTTCTAATCTCCCCAAATACCTCTCTAAGACAGTTAAGAAGCGAAAATCTCCCATGAAAAGGCAATCCTTGCGGACAGATGATAATAAAGTAAGTACTCGTCGCAATGTATCATTAAGCTTATCAGTAGAGGATGATTTGCTTCACACTGCGGATGCTAGCAATACAATAGCATTGCTAAAGAAAAAACTTAAGAATCAGAAACGCAATTTAATTAGAACGCAGAATAAACTAAAGGTTGCACAGGCTAAAATAAATTTGCTTGAAAAAGGCGTTAAAGATGCTAAATTAAAGACAACGGTCACACAGTCAAAACAGTTCGCGTCTCTTAGCAAAAATCAAAAAATTGTAATTGATACAATCTTAAAGAAATGCCAACTGAAAAGTAAGACAGGAATGAGATACAGCAGGGGTCAGAATTATTGGTTTTACATCTGACGGTAGCCAATCTAACAAAAAGTTATGGAAATGCTTAGGAATTTCCGGAAACAGAAAAAATCTTAAGTGCTCCATACCCAATTCAGCTGACTCTAGTAGAAAGCTTCGGTCATTTTCAGACGCACCACATATATTTAAATGCATAAGGAATAACTTCCATGGTAGGTGTACTATAATGGTGATATTGTTGATTATTCATTTTACAGAAAAGTGTATGAACATGATTCATCTACTGAACTTTCCGGTATGAAAGCTTGCTACAAAGTGACCTCTGCTCATTTGGATCCTAATTCATTCCAACGAATGAATGCAAGACTCGCAATGCAGCTGTTCAACAGATCTGTGGCTAATGGAATAAAATTTTATCGCAGTATTAATGCAGAGGGGTTAGAAGGCAGTTGAACAACGGAAAATTTCACAAGGGACCTAAACTGCCTGGTTGACGCATTAAATTCATTCACTCCTGCACAGGCACTATATAAAGGATCAGAAGCACATACAACTTTAATGAAATGGAATGCTGTCCTTAGAGATAATCAAAATTCCTTCGCTTCAGAAAAAACTCTGGAGTCCTTAAGAGTGACTTTAGAAAGTACTTTAGAAGTGTCCGAATATTTTACAAGTACGTTTTGACAGGAAAATTTAATCAAGATCCCCTAGAACGCCATTTGGTATATTGCGGTCGTTCACTTGTGATGATCATCCCTCCACAGTGGATTTTCTGCACTTACATACGCTGCAATCAATTTACGTACCATCAAAACTTGCTTTATTTTCGGGCGGAAACTGTGAATACAGGACTTAATCTCCTCTGACGTCTTTTGTTAATCAAATGCGAACTCTAGCAAGAGCAACAGAAAATAAAAATCTTTCGGTGAAGAAGCAAGCTGAAAATAAAATAAGGGAAAAATTTCCATTGTTGAAGATGAAATTCGAATACCGGACTGGGAAAACAACATACCGAACTTAAATGAACAAAGTGTTGGTAAAGAATACTTGGCATATCATTTGGCAGGATACATACTGCGGTATATTTCCAAAGTGACTGATTGTAAACTGTGTACAACTTTTCTGCACGGGGAACCAACTAATGTATCTGCCTCACTTACGTTAATCCAAGACTATGGTTCAGGCGACGGCTGTAAATACCTTACCTATGCATCGAAAAGTGTTTATGATGTGCTGTTACGAGTGGAAGAATTTGTTACAGAAAAAATATCATGTGCTAATAGTTTATGGGGTGATATATGTTTTGAGTGTTTGGACAATTTAAATATAATTGCTGTAAAAACTTCGCAATTAGGATGCTGTGAAGATCATGTGCTGCGTACGCTACCTAAACTCGTATTTCACTATCTGAAATGTCGATTTTTCTTCCGCACCAAGGACATAAGAAAGGAATTAAGCGCCTCGAAGACAGCAAAGTCATCTCGGAAATTCTCCAAACTATCCAGCTGCTGAGCTTTTCTCCAAACGTAAGTAACATGCATTTTTGTTTCTTATGTAGTTAGTTATGTAAGCAACGCGAGCATCTTCCGCGCCGTCTCAAACGTCACCACTGCCATCTAGGCGGTGGACCACGGCAACTCAGGGAGTGCGCACACTATTTCTTCTATACGCTCTGCTTCAAGTGTGTACTTCCTACCTTTCGAACACAGCCTGAGTGCCATACTTAGGTGGGCTCAAGGGTGAACGAACTTTCGAATATTATGAGATGGACTCTTCTGCGGTTTTATAAGCCAAGATTCTCTTTTCTTTCTCTATTCAGCTTATGTATTTCTTTTTTGTTCCTCCTTTGTATATCTTTCTTACTGTTTTCCTTTCCGTTTCTCTCTGTTTCTTTCTTTTTCGGTTTATCTCTTTCTTCCTTTTCTTTCGCAATCTCCTCTTTTCTTCTTCCTTCTTCGTCTCTTTCTCCATATTTTTCTTTTGTGTTTTCTTTCTACCTCACTTTCTTCCTTTCTCTCTCTGTTTATATCTCTTTCTCTTTCTTGCCATTTATATCTCTTTCTCTCCCTGTTCCTTTATTCTTCCATTTATCTTTTTAACTCTCTTGTTTTCTTTGTTTTTGTTACTTTCTGTCTCTTTCTCATTGCCTCTCTCTTTCTTACCCTTTTTCTTTCTTATTAGACTTTCCTCTTTCTTCCTTGTTCTCTCTTTGTTTCTGTCTTTTTCTGAATTATCTCCCTCTTCTTTATTGGCCTGCTTCTCAATTTCTTTTATTCTAAATATATTTCTTATCTCTCTCTCTCTCTCTCTCTTTGTTTTAGCAAGTTAGGGTTGCATGACTTTACAAACACTCATACAAGTTGGCAGAATGCAACTTTCACCACAGGAAGAAAAGATATAATTCTTGTCTGGAATTCCTACACACGACACACGTCTAACGGACGACACGAGCACATCCCACATGGCTACTGATTCTTCAGTCCATTTACATCACTTATCCTTCACGTAAAAGGTGTACTGTACAATCAAGAGATCTCGGAGGCCACCCTAAAAGAGTGCATTCATTGATTTTCAGCTTTCTAGTCGAATGTCATTCAGACAAGAAATAGTGGCATGGTAATATAGCAGTGTTCCTTCCTTCTGAAAAATGCACATTTTTTCTGTGGCGCAAGTTTCATGGTGTCAACACTTGAAGTTCAGCAGCAATGTTTTTAATGTTAAGTGTTCATGAAAAAATCTGTATATCATTCAAATTTCGTCAATATTTTAAGGTTAGTCATTCGCATTTGACGAGTGACACGAAGATGATGACAAGACAAGAAAATAGTCTGAGCAAGGGCTAGTTAACGAGGAACCAATTAGGACTGGGAGAATTCGTGACGTTGCAGTACTTCTTCAAGAGCAGGAGCAGGCTATAGTTCCACCCTCGAAACACATTGCAGAAACGGTTGATCGAATATTCCACAGAAGACTGTTCTAACCGTGGTGTTTACTTACCAACTTAATGGGAAACTTTATTATTCATATTCTGGCTAAGGAAATCAATATTTTACTTGATGTTAGTAGTATTGATCCCAGCCAAGCTTGGTCGCTATTTAATATTCACAGTTTATTTGCACGTACTTATAACTAATTTGCATGTACTTATAACTAATTTGCACGTACTTAGAACTAATTAGCATGTACTTAGAATACTTTACATTTATGTATTTGCTTAATTATAACTTTTATGAATATATAATTATTTATTTTATGAAAAATATGTATATAGAAGGTAATTAGAGGTACTAAACGCTATGCATATGGTTTTATATTCATTACTGCAAAGTATGTAATGTATAAAATGTTAATATTAATGTTTATAATATTGAAAATAAGAGTTTACGGTTTATGAACCGCTATGAACGGTGTTAATGGTACGAAAGAAGACGGTCCCGGTACTCGAACCCGCGATATGTAACGGTAATAAATGGTGAGGCCTATAGTGTACAATGTATGTAATAATGTATGTTATTATGTTATGAAAGACGATGGTACGACACGCTAGACAGAATACGGTCTTTGAATCTGAACTCCGCGCAGGTAGAGGAGAAAGGAATTTGGGGAGTGTGCGTTCAAGGTCAAATGACGTCAGAACGCCACAACAAAGAAAGAACGCGAGAACCTGATTCACCAATCAGAGAACGCGTCGGTAGGTTTTCAGAACAGGTTTTTCCAAGGTTAACCAGTACGCAAGAACAGGGGAAAGCTATGCAATACTGTAGGGCAGAGGAGGGATTGAACCAGACAACAAAGGATGTCTGGAAATGCGCAGCAAGGGTCAAATTTTTTGAAACTGTGCGTCGCTTGCATGCTACGACATGTTTCTGTCAAAGTAGGCCAAGGTTACCGAGAACACAAGAAAAAAGGATTTTGGATACCCAATTAGATTGGAGCGAGAACTTTAATTTGAACAAGGAGAACGAAGCGTAAGGGTTTATTATTTGTACTAGGAAGAAGGGAGAGCTATCAGGGACTGGGCCTACAGTTTTCACTATTTGTTTTTATCACGGGGTAACGAACCTAGGACCTTTTGATTATTGATTTAGGTAGTAAATTTATGTTACTGTGTGCTATTTAACATATTATTGAGGTTATTTTTACCAATCTTTGACTTTGTCAAATATTTTCCCAGCTTATCCTTATTTTTATGAAAATAACACAATTCAATCTGTTCAGGAAAGACTTTTAGTTACATTTTCGACACATAAAGTGTGTGTTCTCAACTTCTATCTGTTTATTTCACAAGTTTAGGCTTATTATTACTCAAATAACACAATTTAATCTGTTCAGGAAAGATTTTTAGTTACATTTTCCACACACAAAGTGTGTGTTCTCAATTTCTATTTGTTTATTTACACAAGTTTAGCCTAATATTTACTCAAATAACACGATTTGAACGTGTTTTTTTATTACATTTTACATTCACAAAGACATTTTTACAACATTTTAATTTATTATTTTACAACTTTATGTAAATTTTTTACCAAAATAACACTATTTATATTATTCAGGCAACATTTTTTATTAAATTTTGGACTCGCAAAGATATTTTTACAACTTTTTAACTTATTATTTTACAATTTTATATCTATTTTACCAAAATAACACTATTTATACTATTCAGGAAAGACTGTTAGTTATATTTTCGACACACAAAGTGTGTGTTCTCAACTTTTATTTGTTTATTTACACAAGTTTAGCCTAATATTTACTCAAATAACACGATTTGAACGTGTTTTTTATTACATTTTACACTCACAAACATATTTTTACAACATTTTAAATTATTATTTTTCATTTTTATACCTATTTTTACCAAAATAACACTATTTATATTATTCAGGCAACATTTTTTATTAAATTTTGGACTCGCAAAGATATTTTTACAACTTTTTAACTTATTATTTTACAATTTTATGTTAATTTTTTACCAAAATAACACTATTTATACTATTCAGGAAAGACTGTTAGTTATATTTTCGACACACAAATTGTGTGTTCTCAACTTTTATTTGTTTATTTACACAAGTTTAGCCTAATATTTACTCAAATAACACGATTTGAACGTGTTTTTTATTACATTTTACACTCACAAACATATTTTTACAACATCTTAATTACTATTTTACAATTTTATACCTATTTTTACCAAAATAACACTATTTATATTATTCAGGCAACATTTTTTATTAAATTTTGGACTCGCAAAGATATTTTTACAACTTTTTAATTTATTATTTTACAATTTTATACCTATTTTACCAAAATAACACAATTTATACTATTCAGGAAAGACTTTTATTTATATTTTCGACACACAAAGTGTGTGTTCTCAACTTTTATTTGTTTATTTCACAAGTTTAGCCTAATATTTACTCAAATAACACGATTTGAACGTGTTTTTTATTACATTTTTGGACACACACGCACTCACACACACACACACACATCCACACACACAGAGAGAGAGAGAGAGAGAGAGAGAGAGAAACAGAGAGAGATTTTTTCCAAGTTTAGGTTTCTTTCCACTAACACAAATTAGATTACGTTTAAATTAAATTTTGTACACATGAAGTGTGTTTCGTCAAGTTTTACCCTTTTATTTTACAAGTTTAGGCTTAATATTACTCAAATAACACAATTTAATCCAGTCAGGAAGGATTTGTTATTATATTTTGGATGCACAAAGAGATGTTTTCAACTTTTTTACTGATTTTGTGCAGGGTATGTATTATTTTTTTATTTTCTTTTGTATCATATATACATTTACAAGTTTTTAACTTAGAGTTTAGTATTTATTTAAATCTTTTCAAAAACACTAAGGAAAAAGTACTTTTAGCTAAAATGTAAGCCACAGAATATATTATTATTATTATTATTATTATTATTATTATTATTATTATTATTATTATTATTATTAGGGTTTACTGATTTCCACTATGCTATTTTTGGTTCTGTATTTCTATATGTATTTATTTAGGTCAGGTTATGCCTGCTACGTAGGAAAGTTTGTTTATTTTAGAGGTTGCTGAGTATTTTGTTACTCTTATACTAGGTAAAGTTTCCTAAATATATCAGGTAGGGCTCCATCCATATACTTTTGTTTTTGCTGTTTGGAGATGATGCGATCAGCATCACTCTCCATCTGCTTTTTATTTTATGTACCCAATATTATTTTGAGGCTTAGTGAATTCTAGAGCCTATTTATGCAGGAGAGATGGCTTGAAAATTTTGATCTCAGATAACCCACAACTATTTGTCAGAGTATTTTAAAAGATATTTTATATTTATTATGTGCCACTAGAATATCAAAGCTTGCTTAATTTTTATGTCTGTAACGCTGTTATTGTATTTCTAGCTAAGCCTTACTGGATAAAGTACACGAAATGTTTATCATTTCGACTATTTACCTTTATACGAGGCCAAATTTTTAGTGTAACGAAAATTATTGTGTGTCTATAAAGACTGAAATTCTTTTACCGATGGGTCCATAACTGGACGCTTACCAACATTGTCCTTTTTTTTTAAAAAAAAAATAAACATGTAACCATTTATCAATATATTGACAATTCACAGGACAAGACGAAGTTCACAGACGACTGACTATATGGACCATAGGTCCACTTGCTAAACTTTTTCTATGTTAGAAGAATAACTTAGCCTTATAGTCTTTTTCAAGGTATATTTGAAGTATTACTGGTTTTTTGGGTGCATCAACACTTGGGTTATTTCCATTTGGTTTATTATACGAGGCTACAATCACTATCTGAACACTGAAATCCTCTGATTGAAACTAAAAGCTTAGGCTGTAACAAGGGACTTAGTATGTATATCGACAATTTATAGGACAACACGAACCTTACAAAGGATTATAGGTGACGTAGGACCACACGCCATAGCTTTGTTAATCTGCAAGAAGCACTTACAGCTAATATTACGAGGAAATGAGTTTGATTTTTACTGTTTCACAAGAATGCTATCTTTTATACACCCAATATTTGCTTTTTCAAGTAACTACTTGTACCAGAAGCACTTACAGGGCAACTCTAACTACACTTCGACTTATTCTATATCAGGTGCTAAATTTATAAAGAACTATGATTGTGTATATTTCTGAGGAAGTATGCAAAAGCATATTACCCGATTAAAGTATCTGAAAAACAGATTTTTCTATGCAAGTATATTTTTATTGACTGGATTATTTAACAGATCAAACAGGAAGACTGCAAAATTCATTAAATGTAGTTCTATAGTATAGGTGGTTTCAGAGATATAAAAAGAACAAATATAAGATTTCGCTTTTTTTGCTTCTGAGGCTAATCGCGACGGTAAGGGTAAATGGCGAGGAAATGTAACGGAGGAGAAACAGTCCCAAAAGTTATGGGCTGCATGTAAGTTAATACCACAGAGATATTACAGTAGGTGTAGGTTCTACCACCAGAACATTTCTATTATAATAATACTGGTTATGCTGTACTGTTAGCTAATGATGCTATTTGAGAAACTTAAAAGCGTACTTGCGAAATTTTAGATAAATAATAATCTGTTAGACTGTAAACATATTTTATATCCATTCTGCAAAAGATCCGATGACAAAATTTAAAAATTGTTATCGCCCAGACAGGGACTCGAGCCCTGGACAGATAGGTTAAAAGCCTAACGCTATACCAACTAAACTATCTGGGCACAAGGTATTCTTTATTGAAAAGTTAGTTATGTTAAGAAATATATTGAAACACTTGAGAACACTTTTGGTCTGGTTCGACAGAGAAGGAGACAACATTTCCAAATTTTTACAGGCTGAGTGTATTTTTCCACTATAGAGGCCTTCACTATATGTAATTCGAAACGCTAAAGTTCAGCTAGCTTCCAAAATGGAGGTAAAGATTGTGTTTGGCGAGATGAACAAGTTACAATTATATCCAGTTACGGACAAATAAAGCTAAAACTCTCAGATTTACTGTACTAGCCAAGTTTTAGTAACATTTTCTTCACTTTAGTACAAATACCAAAGAAATAGGTATATTTTATTTATAATTTGACAAAATGTACTAGTATTTAATTCACAAAGTTAGGTGAAAACAGTATTTTTAAAATATATTGTTACTGCCTTCAAATTTTATGTTATTTAGCCACTAACAACTGGTTTACAGTGTTTGGCATCCTTTAAATAGGAAAAGAAGGAATTATTTGTTTAGTATTTTTACTACTTTATATTTATTTAAGAAAACAATTCTACAGTTTAATTTAATTTTAACAAATTGTTACTAATTTATATATCAAAGTTATGTTATTTAGAGTGTATGAAGGCGTATAAAGTTAATATTTGTACTTATCAGTTCAACTAACAATTATATTTTACACACAAAAGATAATGTTTACAGTTAAATTACTTGAATCAGAGAATAATATTTTACAGTAATTGATTCATTCAGCACTAGTCAGTACTTTTATGCATCAGAAAGTTTTCGTAATTTTCTATTACGCATGCTATTTTGGGCTATTCTTAAAATGTATTTCTAGGGCAAACTGGTTTAATTTTCTGCTTATAATGCACAATGCATTGTACATTTGTTATATTCTCTACTTACAATCCAAATATTATGCTTATTTAATGTATAACTAACTAACTCTCTAGCCTTCTTAAACCCGAATGTTCATGGCTGCAGCAACACATGCCTTTCATCTGTCCCTGTCCTGAGCAAGATCTATATACTCCTTTCCTTCCCTACCAATTTCCTTTAGGTCCATCTCTACATTATCCCTCCATCTTTGTTTTGGTCTTTCTATTGGTCTTTTTCCATCAAGTTTCCCAACAAGAATCCTGTATACTCTTCTTTCCTCTCCTATTTGTACCACATGATCTACACACCTAAGTCTTTTTGATTTAATCATTCTAATAATATCTGGACATGAATACAAATTATGTACTTCTAAATTATGTAACCTTCTCCACTCATCTGTCTCCTCATCTGTTTTAGGCCCAAATATTTTCCTAAGGATTTTATTTTCAAATACTCTCAATTTATGTTCCTTTTTCAATGTAAGGGACCAAGTTTATTTACTGTATTTAACTTTTATTTTTTGTAATTAACAAAAATTAAAAGCTTATACTGTAGTTATTATATCTTTTTCTATCAGCTTATTTTGAAATTAATATTATTAGGTATAGTCTTTGATTTATAACTATATTGCTTTTTTTATCAATTTATCTAAGAGTACACGCAGACAAACACATGTGTACACACTTTTATGTAAATAGATATGCCTGTTTTCAATATTTTAGTATGAAGATTGCACTTTAGCTATTCAAGCAAGGGTAGGAAAGGTAGGATTTCTGAGAATTTGTTGCAGGATTTTGTTGTCCAAGTATAGATTAGAACTGAGCTGGGAGACTGTTTTGAACCTTTTCATGAGAGTTTGCATGTGAACTGTATGCAAATTGAGCACTATTGACTGTCCATGCTGAGACTGTAGACAGTTTTCCCATTTCAAGTAGTTTTTATTGCTTGTATTTGTATATGTTTTGGGGACTTAGCAGTTTTATGTTATGAGGTAGTTTGTTATAGAATATTTTTTACTGGATTGTTTTGAGATATTGAGTGTCTGCTGTTTTACTTGTAAATATTTTCCTTCTTGTGTTGTGTATTTGACTATATTTTGTCCACGTTCGTAGTATTTAGAATAATTGTTATTGACATGTAGATGTAGGGAGAAATAATCCTTTGCAAGATGCCCTATACTTTAGTCTGAACATTATTCTTAGTGTTCACTTTTGAAGCCTTAGTATTCTGGTAGTATTATTAATGTAGAGGTAAATTAGGCTGAAATGTAGGCATTTTTCTGATAAATTATACTCACTTAGTTGTTTCAGCAGGTAGAAGTTGCATGATGGTTTACTGCTGATGATGTTAATTTGCTCTTCTTATGTACTACGTATGATGTAGCTTACTTGAGTAATTGGAATTTTCTACTGAAAAAAGGATTGCTTGTCTATTTTATTCCTATGTTGTTGAGTTTGTCCATAAGCAAGCCATGTTTTTTTACTCTATCCTATGTCTTGGAAGAATCTAGATATATTGTGTTTGCAGTTTTATGTTTCTCTAAGGTTTCAGCTATGTAGTTTTTTAAACTGTGCTATGGGTGTGACTATTGATTTCTCTTTCTGGATGCCATGTTGGTTTCTGTGTATTCCTCTTGCTGCTTGAATTTGACTTAGGTTGTTTGCTTTTTTTCTTAGATCTTTATTTGTTTATTTGTTCAGTTTGTTTTTATTTTTTTAATATTCTTTTACATAAAAAAATCAAAGTACATTGTTAAAGTCAAAGTGTGTTAAAATTCAATTTTTCAAAGTTAAAGTTTTAAAAATACAATTTTCTTAAATTAAAAGTTATAATAGTATATTTTTGTTAGTAGAAGTTTTTATACTAGGGCAAATTATTTTGTTGTTAATGTAAAATTTGTTAGTTAATGTAAAATTAAAGTAATTAAAAATCAATTTTTCAAATTTAAAGTTTTAAAAATACAATTTTCTAAAATTAAAAGTTATAATAGTACATTTTTGTTATTAGAAGTTTTTATACTAGAGCAAATAATTTTGTTGTTAAAGTAAAATATGTTAGTGAGTGTAAAATTAAAATAATTAAAATTCAAACTTGACGAAACACACTTCATGTGTACAAAATTTAATTTAAACGTAATCTAATTTGTGTTAGTGGAAAGAAACCTAAACTTGGAAAAAATCTCTCTCTGTTTCTCTCTCTCTCTCTCTCTCTCTCTCTGTGTGTGTGTGGATGTGTGTGTGTGTGTGTGAGTGCGTGTGTGTCCAAAAATGTAATAAAAAACACGTTCAAATCGTGTTATTTGAGTAAATATTAGGCTAAACTTGTGAAATAAACAAATAAAAGTTGAGAACACACACTTTGTGTGTCGAAAATATAAATAAAAGTCTTTCCTGAATAGTATAAATAGTGTTATTTTGGTAAAATAGGTATAAAATTGTAAAATAATAAATTAAAAAGTTGTAAAAATATCTTTGCGAGTCCAAAATTTAATAAAAAATGTTGCCTGAATAATATAAATAGTGTTATTTTGGTAAAAATAGGTATAAAATTGTAAAATAATAATTAAGATGTTGTAAAAATATGTTTGTGAGTGTAAAATGTAATAAAAAACACGTTCAAATCGTGTTATTTGAGTAAATATTAGGCTAAACTTGTGTAAATAAACAAATAAAAGTTGAGAACACACAATTTGTGTGTCGAAAATATAACTAACAGTCTTTCCTGAATAGTATAAATAGTGTTATTTTGGTAAAAAATTAACATAAAGGTAAAAAAAAAAAGGTAAAGTGTTCCCCTGTGCATAGCACCACGCCATGAAGGCGTATAGGGGGTGTGGGGGTAACGCCCCACACTTTCTTGATCCGGTCATGAGTGGGGGTGATGTGATCAGCATCACGCCCCTGACCGCCTTTACCCCCCAGGGTTTCCCCCAGGTACCCATGTTATTCGACGCTGGGTGGGCGCCGGGGCCGCTTTCACCGTTAGAAAAGTTCCAAAATTGTAAAATAATAAGTTAAAAAGTTGTAAAAATATCTTTGCGAGTCCAAAATTTAATAAAAAATGTTGCCTGAATAGTATAAATAGTGTTATTTTGGTAAAAATAGGTATAAAAATGAAAAATAATAATTTAAAATGTTGTAAAAATATGTTTGTGAGTGTAAAATGTAATAAAAAACACGTTCAAATCGTGTTATTTGAGTAAATATTAGGCTAAACTTGTGTAAATAAACAAATAAAAGTTGAGAACACACACTTTGTGTGTCGAAAATATAACTAACAGTCTTTCCTGAATAGTATAAATAGTGTTATTTTGGTAAAATAGATATAAAATTGTAAAATAATAAGTTAAAAAGTTGTAAAAATATCTTTGCGAGTCCAAAATTTAATAAAAAATGTTGCCTGAATAATATAAATAGTGTTATTTTGGTAAAAAATTTACATAAAGTTGTAAAATAATAAATTAAAATGTTGTAAAAATGTCTTTGTGAATGTAAAATGTAATAAAAAAACACGTTCAAATCGTGTTATTTGAGTAAATATTAGGCTAAACTTGTGTAAATAAACAAATAGAAATTGAGAACACACACTTTGTGTGTGGAAAATGTAACTAAAAATCTTTCCTGAACAGATTAAATTGTGTTATTTGAGTAATAATAAGCCTAAACTTGTGAAATAAACAGATAGAAGTTGAGAACACACACTTTATGTGTCGAAAATGTAACTAAAAGTCTTTCCTGAACAGATTGAATTGTGTTATTTTCATAAAAATAAGGATAAGCTGGGAAAATATTTGACAAAGTCAAAGATTGGTAAAAATAACCTCAATAATATGTTAAATAGCACACAGTAACATAAATTTACTACCTAAATCAATAATCAAAAGGTCCTAGGTTCGTTACCCCGTGATAAAAACAAATAGTGAAAACTGTAGGCCCAGTCCCTGATAGCTCTCCCTTCTTCCTAGTACAAATAATAAACCCTTACGCTTCGTTCTCCTTGTTCAAATTAAAGTTCTCGCTCCAATCTAATTGGGTATCCAAAATCTTTTTTTCTTGTGTTCTCGGTAACCTTGGCCTACTTTGACAGAAACATGTCGTAGCATGCAAGCGACGCACAGTTTCAAAAAATTTGACCCTTGCTGCGCATTTCCAGACATCCTTTGTTGTCTGGTTCAATCCCTCCTCTGCCCTACAGTATTGCATAGCTTTCCCCTGTTCTTGCGTACTGGTTAACCTTGGAAAAACCTGTTCTGAAAACCTACCGACGCGTTCTCTGATTGGTGAATCAGGTTCTCGCGTTCTTTCTTTGTTGTGGCGTTCTGACGTCATTTGACCTTGAACGCACACTCCCCAAATTCCTTTCTCCTCTACCTGCGCGGAGTTCAGATTCAAAGACCGTATTCTGTCTAGCGTGTCGTACCATCGTCTTTCATAACATAATAACATACATTATTACATACATTGTACACTATAGGCCTCACCATTTATTACCGTTACATATCGCGGGTTCGAGTACCGGGACCGTCTTCTTTCGTACCATTAACACCGTTCATAGCGGTTCATAAACCGTAAACTCTTATTTTCAATATTATAAACATTAATATTAACATTTTATACATTACATACTTTGCAGTAATGAATATAAAACCATATGCATAGCGTTTAGTACCTCTAATTACCTTCTATATACATATTTTTCATAAAATAAATAATTATATATTCATAAAAGTTATAATTAAGCAAATACATAAATGTAAAGTATTCTAAGTACATGCTAATTAGTTCTAAGTACGTGCAAATTAGTTATAAGTACATGCAAATTAGTTATAAGTACGTGCAAATAAACTGTGAATATTAAATAGCGACCGAGCTTGGCTGGGATCAATACTACTGATGTTCTACCACGGAGCCTGTTTTCTTTGAATTTGTGCTTTCATGAGCGGAAGTCGCTGCTCGATAAGTATACGTGTTGCAAATCAATACTTTTATTTTCATCATAGAAATACTAAGAAACTTTTAACATGGAAGATATCTTTTGTAGAATTCTTAGGTCGATGTCCTTCAACGCTTATTTCAAAAATCATGTCCTCTTCGATAAACTCACACAGATTTCTGGCAACTTGCTTTTGTTTTATTGTCCCTGCTTTTGTTCTAACCATTTAAGGACCCGTATCAGGCAATATTTCGCGCATGTTTTCTCAATTGAGTCACAATTTATCAAATATACGTTCCTTCATTAACACGGAAGTTTTTGTTTGTTGCTGGAGATTTTGTCTCGTGGTCTTGGCAACACTTATTGGCAGTCATTTGTCATCTGCAACATTTTTGGTGAAATGAATTACAACATTCTGCCACTTCATTTTAATAAAAAATAGTGATTGTGTGGTCACTATTAAGTCACCTGATTTAACAATTCAATTACGGTTTCTCATAAAAATCAGAAATTAGTAACCTGGCAGGTCGGTTGAGAGTCCTCTAAAAGTCGGCTGTCGCACATCTGTGGTCTACAGTTTGGTAAGAGGAATCGACAATACTAGATGGAGTTGCAATTTAACTATGTAATATTGTGTTGTTATAAAATGTGTGTTTAAAGCAAGTTGATGTTATGTCATATAAAATGTGGCGGGTTGTTTTTCTGAGTAATAGAGTTGTGGTTTACTGCAGCATTGTGCAAGAGCATCTCCTTCTGCTATACTTCTACTAAAGCATTTTCAGCTTTTTTTGTTTTGGTCACTCACAAACCTTGGCGTTATATTCAGAGGCCTGCATGTTTCAGGGGTTTGAGGAGTAATGGTGTTTTTTTTTAGTATATCCATTGTGCTGATAATGACGTCCGTTTTATTCCTCCACCCATAGTTCTTGCTCTACAGCTACCACGTCATTAATAAGAAGTACACGTACATTCACTTTGTCTTGTCTGCAATGTATTGTGTTTTGTGAACTTTCCGTTTAACAGTTCCGTGTTTTGTTGTTGTAAGTATGTAGGTGTAGCAACAATGTTTCCCTGATGCTATGTCAGGAATTTCAGAAGCAGGTAACATCATTGGCAGTGACCTGATGAATGTTTCCAGTATCTCTGCAAGAAATTTCACCCAGTATCCTTCACCAAGGTGAAAGAAGTTGTATTTTAGGCACAGATATAAGGAAGTTAATCAAGGGTGAAGGATTTTTCCAAAACAAAAGGGCTGTTTACTGAAGTGTACTGCTGACTTGCAACGTACCTGACAAGTGAACTGCGATGCTTGTATTTCCCATCTTATGGAGCCTCATTAATAGTTCCGATCCGATTTTAAACTATCGGCCCAGTGTCCAGTAGCCTATCTGTGCACAAAGTAAACTTTAAAATATGGTGTTGTATAGTTTGTAATGTACTCAGTAACATTATGTCATTATTTGTAATGTGGTGCATATGTTGTAATGTAGTGGCTATCTGCTTTCAATGACGCTTTTTGATGTTATTAGCTGTAAGAGAACTAAAAATATTTTCAAAGCAACAATTTAACTTCTTCAACTGTATGCTTTTCCGTGAAATAAACTTTTCACTCCAACTGGACACTTGGGCAAAGGTTATTATGTGAACACGTCCTAATATGAAAGAGAACAGGCATAGTAATAATGATGATGATGATGATGATGATGATGATGATGATGATGATGATGATGATGATGACTGTGACTATTGTAATGGCACTTCCTGAGATTCTGGCAACTAAATGTAACTTCAGTATGTGTTACCTGTGCGTTTGTTACTGATTTAGAGTGAACAAAAGTTACTTATCAGCATTGACATTAACCTTATACTCAATTTGATGATTATGATTGTGAAAAAACCTTACGTGATGGAGAGAAAATGATGTTATTTTCGAACTCAGCGTGGTCGAATTAGTAACTATCACCTAGTTTTCCAAACCCCAGGCATGAAGTTAAAAAGTGCAGGCCTGTGTTATCTGTTAAAGTTCTATTCCATTCTGTTCTTTTTAAAGTATAACACAGATTAACAACTGAACATTTTTGGCGAGTGAAATAATTTGAATGCAAAGCCTGAAGTAGACGATATTGTGTGTGTGACATGTACGATCCATGTTGTGGAAGTGCACGCAAGCAGCGCTTCAGTGGCAGAAACTTGCATTTCTCGGATTTCACGATTTGGAAGGCATGATATACCTATCCAGTCTGCAGATGTAACCGCAAATAGTTGCCACTCTTTAACATTATTATTTTAGGAATATGTGATTCTATTGTGACATATTGAGAGGGAAATTGGAATTAAAAATAATGGATTAAATGATGCTATCACAATAGCTACTGAATAAAGAAATTAAGGACGAATCCAAGGAATAGTTCCTAAGAACCGCTGCAGGGTAACAGCTAACTGGACTGTTGGTTGTCTTGGAAGAAAGAAACAGTAATTTTGGGCGAAGAGACAACTTTATCCCTTCCTTTACGGATTTTTCTTTCTCGTAGCTAAGGAACGAGACACCACCAGGGCAACGTGCCTGCCAGTACTCTCTGATAAGGTCTTCTAACGTAATTTATGCCTGCAGAACTTGCAGCCCACCACCTTGGCCAAGTAAACGGGTTCTTGAGATCCCGCAAGATGAGTCGATGGGGGACTCGGTACTCAGCGACATGTCTAGGAGTAAGGGGCGGTGACTGTAATGTGGTCTCACACCCAAGTCCCCACCACGGCTGTAGGGGCAACACTGGAGTAATGTAGTTTTTGTTTTAATTTCATTTTAGGCTATTCTGGAGTGGGCATACAGTTTAAACTGTAGAGACGATTTTGTGTGTGTAACGTAGGCTATACGATCCATGTTGTGAAAGTGCACGCAAGCAGCACTTCTGCGTCCGAAACTTGAACTACGCTCGTAATACTATACCAGAAGGCGATGGTAAGATAACAATAAACGCGATATACCTACGGAGTCTGCAGGCAAAACCACAAAACAGTTCCCACTTTTCAAACATGCTATTGTAGTAGTAGTTTAGAGAGTACTTCTCTGACACTATTGCCGTACAGTTTGACTGCAGAAATTGTGTGTTCAGGAGTAAGGGGTGTCACGCTCAAGTCCCTACTAAAGATGTAGGTGGCTACTCTGGAATAATAATTTGTGTTCGAGTTTTATTTTAGGATAATCGGGATACTATGTGCTTCCACCGGTATTAAACTCGGGAACCCTTGATTACAAAGCGACGACGTTACCACTGCACTATCAGAAAGGCTCTGAGCAATGTCCGCGTAATCAATTTCATTCTTGGCTTTGGGATTTGTAACTTTGTGTTGCCACATTGAATTATCAAACATTTATGGAATTATGACCAATGGCGTAGTCCAGATTATTTTTCGGGTTGGATCCAATTTTCATCCAACAATCATTACTTAACGTTCCCTAAGGAATTGGGATCGAATCCGGGCAGTGCAGCTCATTCATCATTCATCCTCACTTGTGGCTTACTCGCTGTTCATGGTGAGCTTAATGGCAACGTGCGAGAGGTGATAAATATACACATAAATGGCAAAACACAACACTTGAGTTTTATACCCTCCAAGAAAGGTTCAGCATAGTAGTATGGAACGATATACCTGTCTCTGCCTGGAGATGGAAGTTCAGCACTGAGCGATTATGGTCGTGACTGTACAATATCTCAAAAGAGTTTGACTTGCAACTCCCTCCAACGTTGCCTCGCTCAATCCTCGTTCTGTCCCTCTAAAAGTTCGTTCTAAAACTGGCTAATGACCTCTCTTGTCCCCCATATTTATTGTCATAGCTTTTACTAAGCAATCCGGAGTCAGTTACCTGTATCCTCTTCCTGGTTTCACCTGTTTACATGTTTACGCCGTTGGTGACCAGGAAGAGCTTAGGTAAAGTCTGGCACTGCATTCCCGATTGTCAAGTTCCTGTCTGGAAAATGATAACTACTGTCCGGGATTTGAGCTGTTTTAATCTAATGTATTTTCAATATATGAGGATTATTACGATAACTTCAAAACCGTTAAGGGACATTTACACTGGGCTTTGTGAGTTAAAAAATCACCGTTCTTTACCATATTTTTTGACACTTTACGTTGTCATTTGATTCTATAAAGGAAGCTTCAGAAATTATTTAATGAGGCAAGTGGGAGAGATTTTTATTTTTCAGAATATTAATTTCGGGAAAGAGATCATCATCCTAGTTTCGTGACTGGTGTCATTCTAATCGCTGGTTTGTGACCAATATGGGCCATGTGCAACGAATAATGGATTTCGATAATAGTGGTTAAACGTTAACATTATATCAGCCTATAAGAGAGGAACTTTTTTTTTTACTAGAGAAACTAAATTGTCTCTCATCGAAACATTAATATATACTATTTTTGATTATCTTCATGTACACGAATGTACAACGTAAAACATACACAGAATACAAAAGAATACCGAATTCCTGCATTCCTTATACTCTTTCGATCAGGAAAAATTAGCATGTCTTAACCTCACTCAACGCAAACAAAATTCTTAACTTTGCTTGAGTTTGTTGAGTTCTTTTAAGTTCACTTTATGCACAGATAGGCTAATGGAGACTGGGCCTTCAGTTTTAAGTGTGAGATCCGAACCACTATGTACCTACAGTAGATATGGATCCAGGACCCTGCCTCCCCGATGGTGTAGTGGTAACGTCGACGCCTAATAATCAAGGGGTACCGGGTTCGATATCCGGTGGAGGTAAATTGCACAGTGGTTCGGATCCCACTTTAAACTGTAGGTTCAATCCCGACTAACCTATATGTGCATAAAGTGGACTTAAAACAATTCAATTCAATTCAATCCAAGACCCCCTTGATTACAAAACGACGCCAGGCGGTATCTTTGAATAAATGCTGTTTATAGCTATGCAAAATATTAAAATTTCAAATAACCTAACAATGGCGGCGATTAGGGGGGGGGCGAGGGGCAACTTACCCCTAATTTTTGCCACTTTTACCCCCGTACTATGCTAAATCTCATCTACAAAGGTGTCTTTGCCCCCCCTGGTTTTGGAACTCAATCGCCGCCACTTATACCTAGATATCTCCAGAGAACCTGAATTCAGACATTCAGTACATTCATACAATACAAGAGAACGGCAAAAACTCGACATTCTACGGTCAGTTTCGAAGCCCTGTATTAGTTTTTCATGCATCTGTTATCCCAACTTAATTCTATCCAGTTATCCGCAAATGTTGCCACGAATACAGCAAGTGTGTTTCGCAAAATCGATGCTCCCAGCATGCTCGAGTTTGTTTTCATTTCCAGATCTTCCTTTGTTTCGGCTCCCGCGTAGGCCATTTTGCATTACCCGAGGCATTGCAAATGTCTGGGGACACTCTTGGCTCAAACACTACGTGCTCCCTGCCTCACCAGAAGGCTGTCCGATTGAATAAAAGGAAGCCGTGTATCGGTCGTGGCTGACCATTTAAAATCCTTACCCGGAGCTGCAGGCCCCGACGAAGCAGTCACGTAGATGCGTTAAGCGCCGAAATGAGTTCACCTTCGGCTGTTTGGCTGAGAAATGTTATGCTCGCTACCTTGAATAATTGTTACGCTACACATTTCTCCCCTTGGCGGGAGATGCAGGTGCGAGAGGTCCCCCAGTGCCCTTGCATGTGCGGTGAGAATAACGTATTTGGTTTAAGAAGGGAAGGAATTGTAAAACGTTAGTAAACTGTTCCTGGAGAGAGATACACTTTTTGCTCTTGAAGTGCGGATTTGAAACGCCCTACTACATTCAACTTAACAACGAAAGCATTTAACCTACACAATTATGGTTGTTTTTCAGAAATGACCACTTCAATCTCCTGATCTCACATTGCGCGCTCTCTTTTTGTAGACTTTTCTCCTGGTGTACATGTCTCCACTTTCCGTAGTTAGCAACGAACCGAAGATAGCACTGACGAAATATGACGCTTGACCGAGAAGGTGTTCGACTTACTTGCAATAAGCGAGACCCATCAACCGTCAACGCTCCCCTTTGTCTAGCATCAGATGCATCGATCCATAATCATCTAGGGTCCCTTGGAGGTACAAGGGTTTAGGTTAGGGTCCGGGCACATAAGCTTCAAGAAAAGCTTAATCCAAGAAAGGATCGGTACTGGGGTTCTGTTACACACCAAGGGATGGCGGAAGTTATGGTTTCCCAAAGTAGACTGTTGCTTCGAGTTTGCCGAACCCGGGGTAACAGACGAGTTCGCTTTCATGGACTAGACAAAGACATAAAACTTTCTTCTTAGACAGGAATCTTTCCCCAAAACGTTCTGGATATCATTTCAAATTCTAAATTCGATAACTTGCTCTCTTCGCTTGTCACTGCGCAGACAACTCTTCAGGAAACCTACCTATAAATCAGGGTTGTTAAAGGTCAAGGAATTTTAAATAAATTCAATTCTGGTCCAGGAGAGAAAATCATGAAGCGTAAATGGGTTCTGGACCGTCAATCACCTTTTTATCTGTAAAGTATTTCAATTCGGTCCAAGAACCTTTTTTCCCGATCATTTTAAATACGGTCCAGGAACCTTTTTTCGAACCAATTTAAATTCGGTCCAGGAACCTTTATTCCAGGATCAATTTAAATACGGTGCAGGAACAATTTTTCAGAATCAGTTTAAATAGGGTCCAAGTTCCGTATTGAAATTAAACAATACGCAACATGGATCGAATACGGACCTGACGATAAACAATTATCCACTTGTGAGCATCAAAGACTAATCCAGGTGCTGGCTGTCTCGAGAATCTAAGGTACAAGGTAGAAATGGGCGAAACGCAAACGCTGCAGTCACGTTACCACTCTCCATGTAGCCCCATTCTATCTCGCCCGTTCCTTCCCTTGGTTGTAGCAACACTTCCCGCCCCTGTTGTGTTGTGATATCTGCTGGGAACACAGCAGCCTCACGTTACCTCTTCGACGGCTCCTGTTGGATGCGGTTCCTGGATCGGATGCCGGAGCAATATGTGACGGGTTTGTTTGAACTCAATGTGACGCCACACTAATATAGTCCATTGCGTTATGTACAATGTACAGTAACTCTTCGACAAGGGAGTATTTGAACGTGACCCACGAGAGAACAACAGCGTTATGATTTGTTTCCTGGGATACGGTTTCTACAACCGCAGTGTGACATTCCAGTGTAAACGTACTCGCGGACATTTTTAGAAGGCAACTTTCAATCGGTCAATCCTGGTCTACGAATTGTAAATAAATTCAATCCCTGACTGGAAGTAAAAATCAGCAAACGTAAATGAGTTCTAGACAGTGTATAACCTTTTCATATTTAAAGCATTTCAATTCGGTCCAGGAACCTTTTTCCCGCATCAATTTAAATACGGTCCAGGGACCTTTTTCAGAAACAATTAAAATACGGTCCACGAACTTGGACCGAATTTAAATTGTGCGAGAAAAAAGGTTCCGGACCTACAGCGGAACCCAATAGAATTTATGGGTTCCTGGACATTTAACAACCCTGCTATAAATTCCTTTTCAAATCTTTCCTATCACTTGCGGTTTCTTTAAGTTTAGGAACCGACAGGACGTTGGTTTTCCCTCATCCTTTACCGTGGGGTTTTCCATACATCGATATCCTAGTGAAGTCTGCAATACATGACGCAGACGAGATTTACAGGCTTGCTTGGTTTATCCTCAGGACTTCCATTCTCTATGTTGTTTCATCTTTTTTTTCTCGACTATTGCGTTTCTGATATCTGTCAACATACTCTGCCCGCATATAAAACAGTACCTTCTTGTACCCTATTCGATGTTAAACGGCAACTAGCCCGTGCTTACATGATTAGAGGGACCTTCTCGAACCCTCCCAGATATTTGACTTTGAGGGGGAATCCCTAATTGTTAGGGACATTGAATTTTCGCGATGCGCGAAATCGCGAAATGTGAAAAAAAAAGATGCAATTTTGAACATTCTGCACGCAACTACACCCCCAATGATGAAATATGCATGAGTTTTATTCGCGAAGTAATGCGAAATGTGTACTTTTCCACGAAATTAACGCTTTTTCGCGAAATAACCGTGAAATATCATCAAATTAAGTAGAAAACACGCCAAAACCGGCAATCGAGGTTGTGCGCGCAAACTGTCGATTCGTAACGAAACGTTTGCCTAAAGTTTCCTACCACTTGCAGCTGAAGAACGTTTTATCTTCGATAACATCACATGTGGCCTCTAAATACTAAGTCTTGTCTAGCAAGAAAAGTAAACTATCCTTGCCCCACCCAATCGCTGCTACTGGCAATTACAGTTGAAATCTAAGTACTTGTGTATTTGTACAGTATATACAAATGAAGTAGTTTATCAATTTATAGCTCTTTTGTATGTTGTTTCCTCTCATGATCAAAAAGTGTGTAGGGGTCCCGGGTTCGAATCCTGGCTTGGGCATGGATCCATTCATCAATTTCATCATATCATCACTCATCCCCATCTTCGTAAATTAGCCAAAAGTGGCACAAAAGGCGAAGTAAAATAAATCAAATCACAAAAAGTCACACAAAAGTGTGCCAATTTTTTTTTTCACCGCTGGTATATACCGCTGATCTAACATTTTATTTACCGCTCTCCTCAGTTTTTATTTACCATAAATTTGTCTCCCTACTAATTGTGCCAGGCCCCACTTCTTGCGGTGGGCCTTTGGGGGCTGCATTTCTACTACATTTTTAACATTCAATTGCACCCTTCTATACATTCTATCACGGTAACGGTTGCACCCGTTAAACACTAACCTTATTTACAACTATAAATTGACTACACTGAACATTGCGAACGATATGCAGGACTGCATTCTTCTTCGGAGCTGTGAGTTCGTCTTCCAGAAAGTTAAAAATTCCTCCAACATCAGTTGCTCGACTTACGGATTGTCAAAATTTGGCTGAAGTCCAGTTGAGAGTTGAGATTGGAATGGTGGTAAAAGTAGGAGGAACGGTGTGGGGAGTGGGGGGGGAAGGAAGGAGGGTATTTGGAAGACATGGATGGAAAGTAGATTGTTTCTGAAGAGGCTGGAACTGTTGTTACCAGGAACGAATTGCTGGAGAAGATTGGATGCGGCAGGATCTATGGAATAAAATTCAATGCGTTTTGATATATGGATCCTGAAGTCCAAGAGGACCGGAATTTCATCACTATTGTGCGCTCAGCGTGGCATGTTTATCTTATTACTGTGAACGAGGGATTAAACGCTGTTCTTCGTTTCAAGGTATAGAGAGAGCATGTTTCTAGACTTCTAATATTTGTGCTTCGAGTTCAAGGATTCGAAGAAGAAACAAGTTTTGGCCAGTGGCGTCACCAGAGACCGGGTTGGCTCAAGGGTTGATGATATATTTCCAGTTCAGTTCTACTTCGGTGGTGGTGCCTGCTATGTTCATATCTTTCTCTATTTCCTTCTTATTCTCTTCCTTAATTTCTATGCCACATTTTCTTTTTTCTTCCCTTCTCTATGTTCTTGTAGTCCTTTATCTTTTCTATTTGTATTACTATCTCATTGATTTAAAAAAAGCATATGATTCGGTCAAAAGAGATAAATTATATAATATATTAGTCGAGTTTGGAATACCTAAGAAGCTTGTTAGTATGATAAAAGTATGCACCAGTAAAACAGAAAGTAAAATTCGTGTGGGTATTAATGTGTCTGACAAATTTACAATTCATGATGGGTTAAAACAAGGAGATGCATTGCCTCCATTCCTCTCTAATTTTGCCTTAGAATATGCTGTTAGGAAGGTAAAAGAAACTAAAGAAGGACTAAAATTAAATGGTATGACTCAGTTGTTAGCGTATGCAGATGATGTAGACTTATTAGGGGCTGATGTAAATACAATTAAGAATAATGCTAAAATATTTTTCAAAACTGCTAAAGAGATAGGTTTGGAAGTTAACAAAGAGAAAACTAAATATATGCTTACAGGCCGAAACCAAGTGTTAGGTAATAATCAAAATCTAATTATTGATAACAACTCGTTTGAACCAGTTTCCAAATTCAAATACTAAGGAGTAATACTAACAAATGAAAATTATATTAAAGAGGAAATAAAAAGTAGGCTTAATTCAGGAAATGCATGTTACTTCTCTCTTCATAAACTTTTGTCTTCTCGTTTAATATCTAAGAAACTAATAGTTAAAACATACAAAACAGTAATTTTGCCTGTAGTATTATATGGGTGTGACACTTGGTCCCTTACATTGAAAGAGGAACATAAATTGAGAGTATTTGAAAATAAGATCCTTAGGAAAATATTGTGGCCTAAAAGGGATGAGGAGACAGGTGAGTGGAGAAGGTTATATAATTTAGAACTACATAATTTGTATTCACGTCCAGATATTATTAGAATAATTAAATCAAGAAGACTTAGGTGGGCAGGTCATGTGGCACGAATGGGAGAGGAAAGAGTCGTTCAGATGATTCTTGTTGGGAAACCTGATGGTAAGAGACCTGTAGGAAGACCAAGACGAAGATGGAGGGACAACGTTGAGATGGACCTAAGGAAAATCGG
The DNA here is from genome assembly GCF_977018435.1 of Lepisma saccharinum. Classification (NCBI taxonomy): domain Eukaryota; kingdom Metazoa; phylum Arthropoda; class Insecta; order Zygentoma; family Lepismatidae; genus Lepisma; species Lepisma saccharinum. The sequence goes on along the minus strand of NC_139237.1, from coordinate 53,176,722 downwards.
TAGGGATGGAAAAGAGTATATAATATAAATCTTGCTCAGATGGACAGATGGAAAGCCTGTGTTGCTGCAGCCATGAACCTTCGGGTTTAGGAAGGCTAGAGAGTTAGTTAGTTAGTTAGTTATTACTATCTCTATTCTATCACTTTCTTCCCTTCTTTATTTATATATATTTCTTTCTTCTTCCTCTTTTCCTCTGTCTCGCTTTCTATATCCCCTTTCTCCCTTCCTCTCTGCATCTCCCTGTCTCCCCCATTTCTTCTTACCATAATCAACGATCAAAGTGTGCTTGAAGTTCACATTTATACTCAGAGAGGCTAATCGAGACTAAACATACGGTATACAGGGCCATGACACATAAGAGAAAAATTTACAATACACATATAGTATCTACAATTACAAGTGCATCACTTGTAGGTAAGGGAACATAAATTGAAACTCCTATAATGACGTCGAAGCAAATAAAGTGACATTTAAATTATAGCTAAGTAAGAATACAGCATAAAAAGAACTTTCAATGACCTTGCAAGGTCCTAGCAAAGCTTAAAAGGTTTACAAATCTTTCATTTTTCCAAAAATTCAATATATCTCCTAGATTTAGTCTAGGACGTGTCTCTCTAAAACAGCCAGATTGAACTATGTACACAGCACGTTCGATTTGCAAGACATCTTTCGAAAATGTAAAACGTCCAAACTCGGGACGAGACATTCAAACTTGAAGATCTCCAATTGCAGCCAATTTTAACATAGAAAGCGATCAGTGGCGGCGATTAGAGGTGGCGAGGGGGGACAGTTGCCCCTCCACTTTTTGCTACTTTTGTTCCCGTACAATGCTAAACCTTATCTACCAAGGAAAAGTAAACTGCCTTTGCCCCCCCCCCCACCCAGTTTTGGAACCTAATCGCCGCCACTGAAGGCGAGTATCTTCTCTGACTACCTCAAGTAGTGTTGCTCAGGTTATCTCTTCCCCCGCGTGCCTTCTTCATTGTATTGCGTAGCCAGTTCAACAATGATCCAAGCCATATAAACATATTTGCAAATGATTCACAATTCAGAAATATATTGCAAAAAAAAAAAAAAAAAAAAAGAAATTCTTACATATTATATTTACTTTTAGTTCATCTATGTTTTGATCGATTGATTGATTTGGTTTATTTTTATTTACTTCGCTTTTCTGCTACTTTTGACTAATCGCGAAGATGAGGGAGGATGAGTGATGATATGATGAAAGTGAAGAGAGAACACTCACAAAGAACACCTATACCCAGATCAGGATTCGAACCCGGGAACCCTGGTGTCGTAGAGAGCTGTACACTCCGCAACGGATGTACGCTATTCTTCTATGTGTTTTCTCCTATTAATACAACAATGCTAGATAGCTAAGTGTTGAATTTGGGATATTGTTAAATAAGTAAAAAGGTAATAAATTCATTGTGAATCTAAAGAAAACGCGATAAAGAATCTTACGTTATAACATAATTGCATAATATAACAAGCTTGCGCCGAGTCATTTGCGCCGAGGGTTCTTATCGGTTCATTTCCGCCGCGACATATGTCAAGACCTTCCTTGAGTTTTCCCACAATCCAGAGTACCATTACCGCCGCGCGCACGTGTGTTTATGACGTTGGCCAGCTCCAGCTGTGTTTATCTTCGATTGAAAAGGAAGGTGATTGGTAAGTGAATGTAAGAAGAAAGTATATATGATGGATATACATTGCCAAATTAGTATTTATGTAAATCTGAGACTTGAGAGAGACGACAAGATGGCTGCGAATATGGAAATGATAGAAACAACGCGTGGAAAGAATTCAAATAACGTTAGTATTGTTATTGTGCAAGTGTATCGAAATATTGTGTTTATATATACGTAGCTGTTACTTATATAATGTTTGCAAAAAATTACACTGTATTTATAATGTTTTTGACGATTTTATGTAGTGTATAATAATTAAGTGTAATAGACTGGCACATTTAAGTTGCTTCCAAAGTGTACATTTACGTAGTACTTGTATAATTCTTTCAATATTTTAACAATACTGTATTTACAATGTTTTCTTGACGATTGACGATAAATGATTAATAGTTAATAAGCTGATACGATTTATGTATTTTCTGTTGTGGAATAAAATTGATACAAGTAATCCTGTGTAACGTCTTTTGAAATAATTAAAGAAAAGTCATATTTGACTCTCTGGATAGGTTTAACATTTCAGTGTAAACACAGCTGTGCATCCTCATAAACACACGTTTCATTTTATGTTTTAAATCCACTTTATGCACTATGCACCATGTGGCCATAAACACACGTGCGCGCGGCGGTGATGGCACTCTGGATTGTGGGAAAACCAGCCGAGGAAGGTCTTGACATATGTCACGGCGGAAATGAACCGATAAGAAGCCTTGGCGCAAAGGACACGACACCCATCCATCATTTGGAGATTCGATTTCTAAAATTATTTACCAACATATAGGGTCACCTGTCTAAGACGAAAAACGCTTGTAGTCTAAGATTTGGATACTAAAACTACTGTTCAATATGTCACAGTTTTTCACACCAGACCCGATACTAGACAACTTAACAGAATATTACTGAAAAAAAACACAAAGTTTTATTCGTCCAATTGAATTTTTGGCTTGCACGAAGGCAATTCCAATCCTCTGGAATTTTGGTTCCATGAGAATCCTGAGATTTTACGCTGCAAGCATTCTTGCTACTATCTCTTATAATTAATATGGTAATGTCAAATGATGTCATGCAAGACATATTACAGGTTTATCTCACTTACCCTAGCACTTGTTCCTGGTTCTTTTTCGTCTCCCAAATCCGCATTAAAAAGAAATAAAAGTACAAAGGGAAAAACCTAGCCACACGCAGCCAGCATAGAAGCATTTCTCACTAGTAAGAAAAGCTATTATTCACACCTCACTGTTTATCACCGAGCTCTTTGCTTGCCTCGAGGTAGGTAGGCCATGTTATCAGCTCTGGGTTTGAGGTTAAAAAAAAGTCTCGAGCTCAGAGCGCAGAGTGCAATATGTCACAAAATGGCTCACTGAGGGACACCATTCTACTTTATATGTAGGCTTCACATGCTCTCGGATTATACAAGGGCAACTTTTAAATCTCCAGGATTTTCTTACATGTTAAAATATTTGTTTCTGTGTGAACCGAAACTTATATTAGATCAATTTGAATATGCCTTAAATTCGTAATTCACGTTTTGTTTTGGGTTAAAGAAACAAGTCAGTAAGTAATAGATTCTGTAAATAAATATACACAATAATACCACAATAATCATGGAATGTGAATGGTTATGTCTTCTTTTTTATCAGCCATTGTTTTCTTTTTGCCAAGTTTTAATTCTTACCACATTTTAAAGGAGAGCTGACAAAAGTATGGGATCATAATTCTCACCAATGTTCCTTGGTTAGAAATTTGATCAAGATAATAAAAAACTAATAATGAATCATGCAATTAGTGACACAAATATTTCTCTCAAGTTCATCATCAGTCGTTGTTGTCGCATTTCGCAACATTTTGTTTGGATGTCCATATTTTCTCGTTTTTCAACTGAATCAATGGAACCATAAATTGAAATTACTGTAATTTAACAATTGTCCAAGCTTTATATAGGAACTTCGGAATATGTTCATTAACTCTATTTTTTTTAACCTCACCAAATATTCATTTGTGTGTAAGATAATCTTTATTCTATAGATGGCAATCTTCTGGCTCATACATAATTGCACTTTTTACTGTCACAGTTAAGGAATGTTTTATTTGTCCTAAAGTTTACGTTGCTACACTCCGTTACCATGCCACCTGTTATCGAAAAGTGCCACAAAATTACCTTCAGTACAGCCGATCTCCGTGGCGGAGTGGTTAGCACAGCACACTAGGAAGACAGGCAGCATACCATTGCTCATCCTCATCGTCGCGATTAGCCTAAAATGGCAGAGAAGCGACGCTAAATACAAAAAAATCAAGCCTTTAATGCAGTCTTCAACATTAGCAAAATGTCGACGTGGTTCGTCATAGATTTTTGATCACAGTAGGAAATATTACAACCGAGGACATAACGTACCACAACTCTGGCAATAAAGGAGTGAAGGATTACTCCTAGATAAGTTCCATATGATAGGTCTTGACCTAGATAGACTGATATAACTGTGTTTACGGTACAGTTATGCGCCATAGAGCGTCGTCTTTTACGAGAATTGCAACATAAAAGAAGCAAAAATGGGTTCGCAATTGAAAATGATGGAAAGAATGGACAACGTTCAACTAATTCAAGACATCTATTGTTCTCCCCCCCCCCCCCGTCATTTTCAGCAGCTACAGTTCTCCCAAAAACCTATTCCCATTCGGAATGCCACTGTGGATATTCCCCATGTGCATCTTCGCCTCAGATTACGCTTTTTAAGCTGTCATCCGGATCGTAAATTGGCGAAAACTGGAATCCAATTTGCTTGCAGGAAAACGCCGGAGATACGATCTGAAATGACGTTCTCGCAACCCCTCTCTTTCCCTCAGTGGTTGGATGCCCTGATGAATAATATGAGAGGAGGGAGGAAGAATCAGCCGAATACCGCAAAAATTCTGTCTTCATCTTGCTTCTTTATGTCCCTCTTCGACTCTTGCTGCAAGAGGACACTTTGCACTCGAATCGCCTCCGGAGTGGTCGATGGAAAAGAACGTTGCTCATGAAATGGGAGGAGAATTACTGAAAGTTTTCACTGTCACTCCTTGCCAAAGTCAAAGAGATGGAAATTGATAAAGAAGAACAGCAGAAAAGAAGAAAACGAACTCATATTCTTCCAATAATGGAGCGAACCTAGCAATGAACAAGTTAGAGTCGCCTTGACTGTGTAATCGCGATATGTTCCATGGGAACTTACCAAAAACTGGCGAGCAGACATTTCATTGGTTGTAGGTTCTTGAACGAACAGGTACATCAGGTTAATTTACATTATAGTAAGCCAGGGTGAACAAAAATCATGATTTTTTCATTTAAAAAAAAAATTTATGTTTTTTTTAGAATTTAAATCGGATTTGTTTTTATTTAAATCGATTTTTTTTTTATTTTAGAAACAAACATGCTTAAAATTGCATGTATGGTGTTTGGCATCATACATATGGATATATGTTTTCTTTTTAAGGATAGGATTTTTCTGGTAAACGGTCCTGTAAAATATTTGAACAGTTTGATTGAAGCAAATAAAAATTATATGTATAAATTTCAACGCACTGAAGCAGGCCCGTACCTAGGATTTTTTAGGGTGGGGGCAAGCCCGAAACCTTCGTTATATATAATTATATATATATAATTGGCATGAAATATGTCAATTATTAAATAATTAATTAAAATCATTAATTTATTTATATATTTATAAACATATATAAACAAATTAATTTGCTACATTTATAAACTAGCAAATTAATTCCTTTAACGACTGGTTCAAAATGTCAAGAAATTGGAAGATAGGTTTTTAATAAGTGTTAGATATTATTTGATTATGCTTTTTATTAAAAATTATAATTAAATTTTCATACTTTTATTGTGTTATGTTTTTATAATAGTGTAAATCTATTAATGGCCTCTCGAAAGGAAATATTTCCTTATCAGAGTTGTAGCTAGAGATTTCAGCGCCCAGGAGGAGAATGATTTTTGCACCCCCTGCACCGAATTTGCACCCCCCTACCTAGATGTAGCTGACATACTCAGACATTGTAGAAATTTTATGTACTTTCTTTTCCGTTGAATCCGATGAAAAGAAAACTTAGCATTCAAGAAATGTGGCTAATAAAAGGACAGTCGCTTTGTGCATCCCATACCATCTTCATTGAAGCAGCGTGTGTTATTATTCAAACATGCAAAATCTATTGCAAATTAAAGATAACTAGGTGGAGGGACAAAAAATGAGAAACTTTAGGATGGCATCAGTTTCCTATTAAATTAACATGTAAGTGCTGTTTTATTCCTGACGAAGCAGGTGAGAAATGTAGGAGAAATGACAGGTCGGTCTAATTTCTATATTCCAGGGACCTAGAGTGACAATGGCAACCACCTTCGCAGCTACGGCTCCATTTCTTACTAGTCCAATTTGATATAATTTTAAAATCTTATCTATGACTGTAGAAGTACGATTTACCCCATGCTGTTACCAGCCCTAAAGACACAGAGAGAGAGAGAGGGAGAATATGAGATACATGCAACATTCACACACAGGCTGACATCATTCTTTGTTATTCCTTCTCTGTATGTATTTATGATGTTATTCTTAGTAAATATGTTTGAAGTTCAAACTAATTGCATATCTTTGTTGTTATAACACAAACTCCTACCCTCAGAAAATTTTAATTGGGGAAAACTTTTAATAGAACAAGATCGTTGGTGGGAAGGTGGGAGATCCCCCTTCCGCCATGGGAATTCGTATCCTGGATGTGACCACCAACGCTATGAAATTATCCTTATAATGAAGAACATGTCTGAATGTGAATTAACCACAAAGAGAGGACATTTTCTCATCAAGACTGCAGTTCGAAAAAAAGTCAAAACAGGGAATAAATATGATGAACTGTCCTGACCAAATTGGAATATTTAGTAGCTTCGCATACATTGTTATAAAACTAAAATTTATTTATTTATTTCCCTTTAACAGAGACAAGTCTCCAATTACAGAAGGCAATATCAAAATATTACATACACCAAATGATTTGAGATCTTGTTATATTGAAGTGTCATTTTTTGAAGTGGGAAACTTTTATACATTTCTGTTGTTGGGATTTTGTATAAGAGTAAACGTCTATTACGTAAATGACCCTGTCTCACATTAAACCATATTCTCTCTAGTATAGAACTACTATCAATATGTCCATTTCTTATTTTATACAGAAACATTTGTTGGGAAATTTCACGTCTATTTGACAGGCTTACAAAATCAAATTCATTTAACAAATCATTGTATGGTATTTTAAGGATTATTAGCGATATTCGATACTTCTTATAATATAAAAATTTGAGGAATTTCTTCTGTATACGTTCAATCATATTTTTCTGGAAGTCACAGGTTGGCGCCCATACGGAACAAGCATATTCTAATTTGCTTCTAACTAAACATTTGTAGAGCATACACAAAAAGCATATATCATTTAAACTTTTAGCATTTCTTATTAGAAATCCAAGATTTCTGTAGGCATGCTGGGCAATGCAAGAAATATGCTCAGTAAAAGTCATATTATGGGTAATAATTACTCCTAGGTCTTTAAAATATTTAGCAAAACCATCAGAAATATCTTTTCCAGATTTGAGAGAATTTTCTTCAAAATTCATTGTGCTGTTACAAGCACCATTATTACTTTTCTTATTTCTAATAAAACTCCACTAAATTACTAAATATAGTAATCTGCAGACTTCTGGCGTCTGCCTCTCTCCAGCGACAACCCATTTATACAAGAAGAAAATCTAAATTCTTGGAAAATCTTAAAAATTATCCATGTTCCTTTTGTAGGTTTGCATCAAAATATTTCATGGCTCGAGAGGGGGGGCATGGCCCCCTTGCCCCCCCTGGGTACGGGCCTGCACTGAAGTGAAGAGCGATCAAGGTCACGCTCACGCGCAAGCGCAATTGCCCATTCGAAACATTACCAAGGAAATCGTGCTCGGATAATTACGTCACATGCGACGTTGCCACATGAAACATGTAAATCCGTTTCATTCCTTTAATCTGTAGGGATAATGCAGTGATAACAGAAACTCACTGTAAAATCACTAAAATGCAATTAAGAGTATTTCAGCTGCTCTTCGTGACCTGATGGCATTTCTCGTCAACAGTTGTTTCCATTTAGACACCAGGAGATTCTTGTAATTCCATGAACCGTAAACTAATTCAATAATGACAAAGATGGCGGACAGCGAAAATCGGTCGTCACTGGACCGGAAGGGGACGAAGACAAAGACGTTTTTTAAGCGTTGGGCTACGAAATTGCATAACGTCCGAGCGCCCAAAGGATCTTTTCGCTTGATCTGCGAGGAAGAATTTCCCGGCGAAAAAACATTTGTTCCTCTTTTGTCTCCTGCCACATTTTATCAGAGAAGCTTCCGCGGAAATTTTGGACCGGCCCTTTGTGGGTTAAAGTGAGGTATCCCGGGCGGGAGATCAAAGAAGAAAAAAATCCTGGGCGCTTTTCTCTTCAACTTCACCAGCTTTCACCTTCTCGGTAAATGGCAACTTACATGGGTGGTTCAATAAAGAATCTCCTGGAACTATTTCAATATATCCAGACACATGATAGTTTTTGTGAAGTATGATACATGTCTGTGTACTTAAACATGGGCGCCAGCATAAAATTTTCTAATAGGTTAGGGGCTGGTGCTCGAAAAATTAAACGTTGTGTTCTTCTGATTTGAGATAAACCTGCAATGAAAATTATATGACGCTATGTTTGTGTCATCGTAAAATAAGAGCGCCAGAACACACACACACACATACACACACACAGGGGGGGGGGGGAGTGAGTGAGGAAAAATGAATGATTGAAAGAGACAGAATGAAAAATAGCTCTGTAGAGAATCAAGGATTGTTTCACTTATAGTTTATGCTTACATAGGCTAATCGGGACTAGGAAAGTTGATTATAATCATTGTTCAGTGTTCCTCCACCACGGATCGAACTCGGAACTCTTGGTTACAAAGCAAAGGCGTTACCACTACGGCACGCCAGAGGGAAATATAAATAAATAAATACAATAATTTAGAGAGGGGGAGGTATACAGCTTAAAGAAACTGTAGCAAGAAATAAAAGCAGAAAAATAATGTAAACATGACAAATACATTAATAATAAATAAACATTTTGCCATAATGAAGGGGCAAGACCTTTCCTTTACCTTATACATTGCGTTCAGTTTGGCTCGGGGCCGAGATAGCGCGTGACTGCAGACGGCGAGGCATGGTGCAGATACCGGCATTTTCGATCTGTAACGTCCCGCTTACTTTTGCACACATATCGTTAGCAGACAATTATATTTATATTGCATAACGAGTACTAACCTGTGTTATAAGAGTTGTTGAAATTGGTGGCCAACTGATTCACACATTCCCGGCATCTTTTGATGAAATTCTGATTGACATATTTGTTGTTTGCAACTTGTTTTCTTGTCATTGTTAACGCTGAGTAAAAAATACCCACAAGAAAAATTACTTCTTATGTCCGAATTTTATTTGTTTTAAAGCAAGTAATTCGTAATACATTCATTGATGAATATAATTTTATTAATTTCGAACATTTGAATTGAATCACACAATTAATAAAAACGAGAAAAAATAAAATGTTGAAATAAAAAACTGAAACGTACGAGCGAGCGTTGGGTGAAGTTTACCCTGGCAGTATTTCTACGGCCCTGCGAGTGGAACTAACAGCCGATTCAAGGCCCCGACACTATAACTAACTAACTAACTCTAACTCTCTAGCCTTCTTGAACCCGAAGGTTCATGGCTGCAGCAACACAGGCCTTCCATCTGTCCTTATCCTGAGCAAGATCTATATACTCTTTTCCATTCCTACCAATTTCCTTTAGGTCCATCTCAACATTATCCCTCCATCTTCGTCTTGGTCTTCCTACCGGTCTCTTACCATAAGGTTTCCCAACAAGAATCCTGTAAACTCTTCTTTCCTCTCCCATTCGTGCCACCTAAGTCTTCTTGATTTAATCATTCTAATAATATCTGGACATGAATACAAATTATGTCCTTCTAAATTATGTAACTTTCTCCACTCACCTGTCTCCTCATCCCTTTTAGGTTCAAAGATTTTCCTAAGGATCTTATTTTCAAATACTCTCAATTTATGTTCCTCTTTCAATGTAAGGGACCAAGTTTCGCATGCATATAATATTACAGGCAAAATTACTGTATTGTATATTTTAACTATTACTTTCTTAGATATTAAACGAGAAGACAAAAGTTTATGAAGAGAAAACTAACATGCATTTCCTGAATTAAGCCTGCTTTTTATTTCCTCTTTAATATCATTTTCGTTTGTTAGTATTACTCCTAAGTACTTGAATTTGGAAACTGGTTCAAAGGAGTTGTTATCAATAATTAGATTTTGATTATTACCTAACACTTGGTTTCGGCCTGTAAGCATATATTTAGTTTTCTCCTTGCTAACTTCCAAACCTATCTCTTTAGCGGCTTTGAAAAATATTTTAGAATTATTGTTAATTGTATTTACATCATCCTCCAGTAAGTCTACATCATCTGCATATGCTAACAGCTGGGTCACACCGTTTAATTTTAGTCCTTCGTTAAAGGTCCCGACTCCAGGGTTAATTGTAAAGATACTGAAAAGGGTAGCCTCAGACAATATTACGTTACGTTGAACATGCCTATAAAACATCAACAGATAAGGCAGATTTAGACTTGTGTTGGTGCAGGCAGATGTCGGTTTAAAGCCCCACAACGCCGTCAACGTCTCTACCATCTGTGGGGGCCTCTTTTTCAGTTGGAGAGGGACGCAAGGCCATTTGCACTTTACGACCTTGCGCCGAAGAACCAACTGCAATCGATTTAACATATCGATTGCCGGTGCATTCGACTGCACTGTGTATAAAAAGATTCACACTTACAGAACGAATCTTGTACCTTAGTTTCGAATCCGGAAAGATTAAACACACTCGAATCTAAAAGTGAATTCACACCGAAGCGACAAGCTACAGGCGACATGGGTCGCTTGGGAACGAGCCAATCCGCGGCCGGCAAGACAGGCCGCACAAACCTGCGTTCGACTGGTGAAATCCTCAAGCGACACGGGGCCCTTGTCGCTTCGGTGTGAATTCTCCCTCAGTCCTTTTACATAGAAGTACATAGAATATCACTTAATCTAACCTACAAGCACTGACGTACGCAGAGAGGGCTGATGGGACTATAGCCCCCTCTGGAATTTTGACAAAATCAACAATTTTCAAATAATAGTAGCGAAGAACTCGAGAAAAACCAGGGTGGTAAATGCAAACCCACTTAAAATGACCCAAGATAACCATTTTTGAGAATGGAGTGTACGAAATATTATTGTGTAGCATTCACCTTTACAATTATAGCTCCACTCGAAAAGAAATCCTGCGTACGCCAACGCCTGTAAGACGAATTATTGACAGACCAAAAATGAATAATCGAGCGCTGGCGTTTATGGAACAGACCAAAGTTGAACCACAGAGTAATTTAGGTTAGGTTAGGTTAGGCTTGGTTAAATTACCCCTTGGTTGAACATTATCGTGTGATATAAAGTATGGAAGGAGTACAAAGAGAGGGTGTGATGAACTTAACAGGTTAGTCACACTCAACTTGTGATATGGTGAGAGAGCTATGCCTGCTGTTTAGAAATTATTTGATCTATTTTTATAAGACTTTGTCACAGTGGCGGCGATTAGATGGGGCGTGAGGGGCAGTTGCCCCCCACTTTTTGCCACTTTTGCCCCCGCACTATGCTAAACCTTATGTACCAAGGGAAAGTAAATCCAATCGCCGCCACTGCTTTGTCAGTATATACGTCATCCTCCTTCTTACTTGCACTATTATTATTTTTATTTTATAATCGTCTTGAAAAGTATGTCTACAAAGGTATGGTATTCAAAGTTAATAGGTTTTGACAGCAGCCAATGGGAGCGCTGGGGATGAATAAAATTCAAGGGCAGAAAGAGCACGATACTTGGTAGAATGGGTAGAATAATCATACTGAGTAAGATTTGGTTTATTACGGGCGTTTTTAAAGCGGTGGCAAACAAAACGTGCACCACCTACATGCACAGGTAGCCTCTGTAAAGAATGAGTACTAAGAGACTATGCAGAGTGTCCCAAAATAGTGTTTACGCTCTATGAATGTACATAACAGAGAAACTATTAAAGTTAACTTGACTGAACTTTTTGTATTTGAAGCTGCAATATCTCCATTGAGTGTGTGTGTGAGCGTCTGTAGGCATTCTGTTGTTCTTGGTTCCATCACAGCCCACCAGACGGTAGACATAAATTTACCCAAAGTAACAGGGGTGAGCAAATTTTCTTTTGAGCAATGTAAGAAGTGTCAAATAACCACCCAGATCTTCCAATTTAACACCGTTAGATTTCTACCTCTGAGAAACTGAAGAGCGATGTGTACCCTACAAAGCCAAGGTCACTGGATGACATGAAACATGCGATTGACACTACCTGTGCTTCCCTTTCTGTGGAAACGATATATGCTGCTTGTTGATTTGTCGATCTGTTCTAGAGCATTGCTACAATGTATTGCTGCCAAAGAACATCTATAGCTTCAAGGTATATGACACGCAAAAAAGTTCATACTTGCTGTTATTAGTGTTCCCACTATTAACGTTCAAAGACTGTAAACACTATTTTGAGACAATATGCATGCACAAGTGTCGACATGCGGAGACTATAGAGAAATATGTTGTTGAATTCCATGTCAAAACTGACAACACCATGGATGCAGAGTAGAGGGAAATATGCATGTGAATTTTCGACTTCTTTGAATACGTATCAAGTACATATTAAGATCCAGGAGGCACGAATTATTAGGAGTAATTTTTCAAAAATCAAATTTTGACTCAATTACTGAGGACAATGTAGTCTTGTAATTTGATTATTTTATTTCGAATCCTTCTGCCGGAGCTAGTGGTTCTCATAACACCTCAACCTGTAGGTCCAGCCCCGATTAGCATTTTTGTGCATAAACCGAAACAAAGAACTACATCAAACTACTCGAGTAAAAAAAAAACAAGAACAAAAAAAAACAATCCTGTACCTACACAGTGGCATCGCAGTAAGTGTCCAGCGGTAGTTATCCTCCGTGTAGCAACAGCAAAACGCATCGAGCATTGGACCTCCGTGAAGAGGTATAAAACTAATTCTAACAGCCTGCTGAACCATTAGACTACTATCGCACCGGGAAAGAGGGGAGGGTGGAACTTCGGCTAGGCTCCAGCACAGGCTTTCTACTGGGAGTAAACTACACGGCCGGTAAGTGTGTGGCCGCATTTGTCCGCTTTTATGCACGTATGCTTTTCTGGAGCGGTCCTACAGTTTTACTTAATACAGAACAACAGGAATTCCCACATTTAGCGTTCAGCGAACTCGGGAACTCATGGTTATAAAATAATATCAGCAACTGATACGTTAACGTTTAGTACTGCAAAACGAATCTGCTAATTATATCCCGAACTATCCTATCTGATATTACAACTAATTACGTATGTTTCTTCAAGAAATGAGATACCATCTTAGACGTAGGAACCAAACCCGCACGGTAGATGTTTTGAGACGCAATAAATAATAATAATAATTCTGTTTCTGGAGCTTCCAGGCTTAAATTATACAATATGCAGGGTTACTGGAAATAGATCACTGTATGGCGAAGAGAAAGTTGTTACGTTGGCATGTATGTACGTATTCGTAAAGTCGAAAAACAAAGATGAGAGCATAAAGGATTCGAAATAATCATTCTTAAAGGTACCATGCCTGCATTCGAGTAAAATATACTAATAGGAAAAGAACTGAATGCCCTGGAAAGTGAGATATTGGCCAACCTCTATTTCATTTATTAGAAAGTTTACTTTTAGTAGTGTTTAAGTGGGGCTGTATGAAATGTTTAAGGTACGTAAGACTGTATTTTTTACGTAAAATATTTATTACATAAAAGTTAAAAATCGTACTTGATGCCGAATTTTAAAAATATCGTGCATGCAATAACAGTGTAGGTATTATCTCTCGTACATCGTGAGAGGTAAATAGTTATTTTGTGCTGGCACACATCAACGTCACGTCCACCAACGTCTACGATTGCTTAGGAGTGGAAGGGTTGGAGGTTTCTAGTGCACTCTAAATTGGAACAACATCAATTTGCATCAAAATACTTTCCATCTCCCAATCAGATCAATGTACTCCTTCGTCGCCACGATCCGTATGGAAAAGTGTCGGACAAGCGACGCAGAATAATATAAATACGTACACAATACGATACACCTTTCTGTCTGTAATAAGATGCAATATTTCGAAGCAATTAATTACAAATCCTGGAGGAAAGATGGCCTCTTGTAGAACAACTGGCTACGGAGTTCGAATCTTCGACCTTTCGATTACATACAAACATTAGAAACAAAAATAAGAACTCGTTTGTAACGGTTACTTTTTTTGGCATTATTGACAATAAAACACACACACAATAAATTTCCACATTCGTAAAATGAAGATTGAAATTCGTACACAAATATAGATGTCAATTTCACCTCGTAGAACTAATCAGATTTTCCTTTTTCGAATCCTGCTGCCGGAGCTTGTGGTTCTGATAACACCTCAACCTGTAGGTCCAGTCCCGATTAGCAGTTTTGTGCATAAACCGAAACAAAGAACTACATCAAACTACTCAAGTAAAAAAAAAAGGCCTGTAGCTACACAGTGGCAACGCAGTAAGTGTCCAGCGATAGTATCCCCCGTGTAGCAACAGCAAAACGATCGAGCATTGGACCTCCGTGAAGAGGTATAAATCTAATTCTAACAGCCTGCTGAACCATTAGCCTACTATCGCACCGGGAAAGGGGGGAGGGTGGAACTTCGGCTAGGCTCCAGCACAGGCTTTCTACTGGGAGTAAACTACACGGCCGGTAAATGTGTGGTCGCATTTGTCCGCTTTTATGCACATATGCTTCTCGTGACCGGTTCGAGAGTTCTACTTGGTACTTGATACTTGACACTTCCTTCTATCTCGCTGGTTTCGAACGCGGGAACTCCTGATTAGATGGAGTACGTAGCTTCAAGCACAAATCGAAAACTCTAACTGTTATTTAAAAGAAAAATCCGTTTGTTCTGCTGATGACGGGCTTTAGATGAAATCTTATGGTGACAACATTCTTGATGTTGAGGGTTCGAACTCCGTGTCTGTTTTTCATCCCCCCCCCCCATTTCCCTCTTGGTGTAAGTGATCAAGTCATTTAAGTAAACCATCCACCCAACTGTAAGATCATTACTGGTTAACCTATCATATGTTTTAAGCTAATACTCCCCTTTTAACTTAAGACTCGGGGTACACAATATTCCTCAAGAATCTAAGGCAACATATTTAGAATTAGTGCTCGATGAAGGTCTTACATTAAAAACATATTAACGCTATTTAATGTAGCAGTAAGATCAATGCTAACTTACACATGCGTTTTGTGGGAACACAGTACATCATCTTACAAGAAATCGCTGGAACGTAACACAATAAAACCTTAAGAATAATATCTAATGCTGATATATGTTTCTAATATACAAATCAGGGAAATGATACATCAGGAAACGCTACATGAATATATGATAAGAGAAAAGATCAAATTCTGGAATAAACATCATCATCCTAATCCTACTGTACGTAATATAGGACAACGGGATCCGTTGAGAAGAACTCACAAAATGCCACGAATTAATTACTGTAATTAATATTGCAGTTAGATATAGATAGATAGAACAAGATAGGTGTGAAAACAAGCAAATTAAGCAA
Organism: Lepisma saccharinum; assembly: GCF_977018435.1. Lineage (NCBI taxonomy): Eukaryota > Metazoa > Arthropoda > Insecta > Zygentoma > Lepismatidae > Lepisma > Lepisma saccharinum. The sequence goes on along the minus strand of NC_139237.1, from coordinate 53,161,198 downwards.
CAAAAATCAAGCCGTACTGGTGACCATCTGACCATCTCTCTCTCTCTCTCTCTCTCTCTCTAAAAAACGACAAAATAAAAGTAGATGGTCTAGTAGCTACCTACCCTAGTTCAACATACAGGGTGTCTCATAAGTAATAGCGCAAACTGACACAGGTGAAAGGAAGCGATAATAGAAGCAAAAAAGTCTCATTAAACATGGATCTGCAAACGAGCCGTTTTCGTGATAATCGCGAATATGTGATTACAAGCCGTCACTGACTTCATTGTTTGTAAACGTCGTCCTAGTTGGTAAAATGCTAATAATGTTTGCGAATATATACACCCTGTATAAGTAAATCCAACTCCATAGACACAATATCATATTCTCACTTTGCACGACAGTTGTGAAAAATGAATAACTGTGCCAAAGTAATGAAGAAAAGACGAACACATATAAAGAGCCGAATTAACAAATAAGAAGGCATGGCAACAAATCTTGCGGAAACTTCAATATGTAAAGGAAACCGCCAAGATTGCAGATGAGATGAGATGATGTAATTTCTACATAGGTACACCGAACACGGGAGACAATGTTAAGACCACACTCGCTCAGCTGTTTCTCTTCTACCCTAAACACACAGCCTACAATTTTCGAATCCATATGGTATTTCTTTCTATTGGAGTACGCTTGTATTCTTTATAAAAGTCCATCAATTTCACCTCATCATAATTCATCCTCATCATAGCGAATAGACTGTGGATGAAGAAAATTGACGTAAAATAATTTAAATGAATAAATAGAAAATTATTACCTTACATGAAAGTAAAACCGGTATTCTGCACCCTGGCATGACGTTGGTTCAATCATTGCGATTCTGTGTAGTTGCGTAGCTACAGTCGGTAATTGTTGAACGTGCAACGCAAGCATTGTTATGTTCTAACATTGCTTTCATTATTTGGGTCTGTAGTTGACTGTAGTTCATGATAATCAATCGTTACACTCAGGGGTGCCCACAAGGGGGGGGGGGGGTGATTCATGACGCGCCTGCGTTATGAGAATTTTTGGGGGGGACAAAATTTTATAGTTTAGATACCAATTCTATATATCTGGATGCAAAAAAAGGGGGGATAGTTTCGTGTGATTGACTTGTTAATGATTTTTAGTAATAGTTATTATGTACAGTTGTTCTTCCTGCCTGTGGGTGTTCGCAGCGATCGAGTTGAAATGAAACACTACCTCTTATGCCTTTAGAATCGGTTTCGAAGGGGGTTCGTGCTGTTCGCAGTAATACAAGGTTAGTCAAGCATATAAGCTGTTAGGAATAAGGTTTAGTACACTAACAATGGCAGTGAACCTGCACAATGAGTGTCACAAGAATAATTAAAAATATACTATCTTCGTGTATGGCTGATGAGTGGTTAATGTCTTACCTTTATTCAACACTGTGAGTGAGTCCGATATTTTAAAAGTGGTGCAAGATGAGGAAATTATCAATAAGTCTGCTGCAACAACTTTGCAACGTCAGAAGTTATTAGCATTCATGTAAAATGTTATTTCAATCAATATCAAAGTACGTAATATGCAATACACATGTAAATGTCTATATTGTAAACAATACCTAAAGTAACATACATTGCTTTCATATGTCTGTATTATATTGTTCCGCAATTTTTGTCTGATCAAAATATTTTGAGTTACTAATTGGGGATAAAGGGGGGGATGTTCTCCCTTTTGGGGGGGACTGCGTCATAGACCTTGCGGGGGGGGCACCCCTGGTTACACTGATATTTCTTATGCTCAATTAGACATCAAAGGGGGGGGGGGGGCTCAAAATTCAGAAATTTTAATTAAATACACTGATAGACAATGAAATTTGTACAGAAACTAAAACAGCTGTCCTTTATAGACTTTGAGGTAAAAGACATTAACGTTTGATCATGGGCTCTTGTTTTCATGTTATACAGCTGTATATGTTGTACATTGAATGCCATACATGTGTTTGATGTTTAGCAATTGCGATAACAGCACAAACCGTTAATCTTTATCCAAGTGGTAAAATAGAAAGTCAAACATTATTTTAATTCATACTAAGTTATGCCATTTTTAGTTAACGACAGTGTTTCTGCGAAAAACCTGAAAAAGACGTATTTCACAGTTTTAATCTGTGAGACTACGAATAACAGAGTGAATGAAAATAAATGGTGAATACAGTTCGTTTACTATTACTTGTGCCGTTGGGTGTACTTAGCGAATTGTCATCACCATTTTCCACAATGTAATGATTATGAATTCAAATAAAAATATCAATAAGCAGAGGACAAAATTTGCTCCACATCAACAGAATTCCATTCTTTAAAACAATACAGAACGTAGAACAAGTTACTATTTGACCCAAGTAACTGATTTACTTCTTGAACCAAGTAACTGTAACTTAGATACTTTTGAATCAAGTAATTGTAACTGTAAACTCAGTTACTATTTGAACCAATTAACTGTAACTGAATAACGTTTTGAACCAATGTCAGTTACTTTTTGAACCAATTAACTGTAACTCAATTACTTTTTGAACCAAGTAACTTTAACTCAGTTACTTTTTGAACCAATTAACTGTAACTCAATTACTTTTTGAACCAAGTAACTGTAACTCAGTTACTTTTTGAAGCAATTAACTGTAACTCAATTACTTTTTGAACCGAGTAACTGTAACTCAGTTACTTTTTGAACCAATTAACTGTAACTCAATTACTTTTTGAACCAAGTAACTGTAACTCAGTTACTTTTTGAACCAATTAAGTGTAACTCAATTACTTTTTCGAACCAAGTAACTGTAACTCAGTTACTTTTAAAAAGCAACTTTCCCAACATGCCTAATTTACACGTGAATCCAGCCATGAATGACCCCCGGAAGGCAAAATGTCGCACATTGAGTGAGTATTGCACAATTTCTTCACCGAAACGGGATTTTCCCTTTAAGTAATACGAGGCCTTCCCTTCCCCTTTACCCCATCTAAACCGTACAGACCTCCTCATTGGCGCAGCAAGGTGGAAACAGAGAGCGGACGACAGCTGATAAGGGTTATTGAGTTTAACCCTGGACTCGGGAGGGGAAATATGGTTCCCCGATAACCGGTGCGCCATAGTTGAAAGAGAACGTGAGCTGCATTGGTGGGGTCTTAACTCGGGGTAATCCTACGCGAACCAAGTGACTGATGTTACTTTAATCTTGCCTGGCACACTGGATCACCGGTTCTAATCCTGTCACGGAATCTGGTTTTCAACTTCAACGTTGAGTTGGGAAACTGGGATCGTTGTATCGGAATCCAACGTTGGGCCAAGAAACTTAAAATCCATGTCTTTTTTCCTCAGCTTCTTTCGCCTTTCAGGATAACGATCAAGGCTGCCTCTTCATGACTATATCCCATCACTTAGCAATATCTACAGAGCGAGGGTTGAATTAGAAAGACACCCGTAAGACCCACAGCGTGATGAGCATGTTTACCAACAAGAGACCAAACTTAAGAGAACATGGTTTTAACGTTAAACATGAAAAATGGCATTGATTTTGAAGGAAATAGGCATCTGTCTACATTATTGGGCTTAATAAACGGTGGTTTAGTGTCATGGTTAACGAACACGTTATGTAGGCGTGACAAAGAGCATGCATGCCAACAGACTGGCCGATGTTCTTTACCGTTTGAAGATAATTGAATCTCTGCCCAGCAGAAATAAGCTAGCAAAAGAGTCAGTGTCACATAAGCACGTGCAGCAGGGAAATCCTCTGGGATAACAAACAAAATATCTTGATAGCAATGAACAGCCGTGTGGCAAAAGTACAATGCCATCCATTGAAGTGTAGACCTCCGTGTCGGTGCTTGCGCTATCGGCAAGCGAGTCGCTCGGCGTCATAGAGTGTCCATGAAGCAAACGCACAACAGTTTCCGTAATTATTTTAAAAAGAGATTTACTTACACCAGATTTATAAAAATAGGTGTACCACAGTACAAACTTTCACAGCGTATAGAGGTCGCTAGGGCGAAACATTTTCCATAATAATGATATTTCTTTGATGCCTCGTTTGGACACAACCAATCTTAGAAATGAGGAATTTTATCATCAGTGTAACCACGTTACAAACTAGGACGCAATTGAATTGCCAGTAATGCATAGCGTTAAGGCTCTAAGAATGGAATGGATTGACTTATACACGTCATTACAAACAAAATGGGTGACTTAACTCTGAATAACCTGCTTGTTACGACTGAAGAAGTGGCATTGTAAAGTATGTAGCCTACCTTTTCAATATCATACCAAAGCCTCCACACTTTATTTCGCACGTCTATTTAATTAAATTTGTTTCGCTGAATTTACCTCATGACTGACTGATTGTTTGGTCTCTTCAATTGGTGTTGACTGTTTTACTGGTGTTTTTCTTGCAGTATGAATTCTGCAACCGTCTAGTCCTGTCGCTTGGAGTCAATTTTGAGTTGTCTGTGGCCCTTAGAAGGGCCGAAGGGTTGCTTGCAAGCTGGGAATGGGCTTTCTTTATGCATGAATAATCATAGGGAAAATTCCTGGGTTTAGGTTCGTAAAAACCACGCTCTAGAAGCTAGCACCATCTATTAGAGAGTTCAGTAAAGACCAGAGGCGGTGTCGACCTAGTACGCACTTACGTATGCAGATTCTCTCAAAACGAGTCTTGCCTTTGAGTTGAATAGTGACTTACTGGTGCGTTGTTTAACTCATACTTCTCTCCAGAGACACCTAGCGGCGGAAATGGCAAATTGCCTCCGTGTTTATTCCTTCCCTTTTCCTGGGAAGGTTTCTTAGTAGCGAGACAAATCGTCTACAAGTTCTCGTCCATTTTCTCGACAGGCCTACCAACTGCGTGTCTTGTACAGAGACCAACCTCATTTAAGAGAATAATTGAGATAGTTACGGGAAGCCTATCCAGCATTGGTCTGCGTTGGGGGCAGATAGTCGCAGATGCTACATGCTTAAATTGAAGTCTTTAAATGGAAAGGGGACATGGAGATGGGTGTTCAGATGGAAAAAATGCGAGGGCGAGCTGTGTTCGTTCAGGGTTGGCTGGCACGTGAAATTATTGGTGGGCCCGATTTCTACGAACTCGGTAATAACCAGTGTAGGCGACTTCATATGACTTCTTGGAGTTGGTAAAATATCTCACTGTCTTATATGTACAGTCATAAAGTACACATCTGCAGGTATTATTTTATTTGAATTAAGTATACTAAATACGCACTATATACAGAGCATTCCCTGACATTCGCTACGAGACTCGGCGGCAAGTGGCCCGGCATCAGCGCTTGTCTTTCCCGGTGAACGGGTCCACGACAATCGCTAGAGTCGGCTATTAAAATTACAGTTTTCATATTGTGTACTAACCTTGACTACAGAAGGTGTTGAAAATGATGTCCCTCTGCTGCAACACATTCCTGGCATCTCCGAAGGAAATTGGCATTTACACGTGCAAGTTGGTCTATTGTAATTCTCCCGATTTCTCGTACAATACTCTCTTTTAACTCACGGATGGTGTGCGGATTGTCTTTGTATACTTAATTCTTTAGATTTCCTCATTTTTTTCAACTTTTATTCAGAACTGACCCTGTTACTCTAAACTTTTTTTACGAGGTTTAATATAGTGGTCCTATGTGGAACGGGAACACCAGGAAATTTCGTTGCAAAACGCCGTCGCACTTCTCCACAATTCCTCTTTTCGAAGTAACAGTCGACAAGATAAATCCTTCGTTGTAATGTAAACTTTTGTGGTGCCATATTAAGCCACAATTTTCAACACTCGGACACGACACAACGCAACGTCCGAGGGAGGATTATACTGACGTCAGTCTGCAACGTCAGCAGGAAGGGAAAGAGTGCGAAAGCAGGAGAGCGAAAAAAACAGACTGTAGCGTGCGACTGTCGCGGACCCGTTCACCGGGAAAGAGAAGCGCTGACGCCGGGGCCGCTTACCGCCGAGTCTCGTAGCGAATGTCAGGGAACGCTCTCTCTCTCTCTCTCTCTCTCTCTCTCTCTCTCTCTCTATATATATATATATATATATATATATATATATATAATACATATACATACATGCTGCGAAATAAAAAAGCTTGGGAACCCCTGCACAATGCTTTTAGAGTACACAGGAGTCGGGGGTCTGGAGATTGGCCCTTACACATCCCCTATCCTGATCATACAGGATAGGGGATGTAGGTACTGTAGGTGATCTCTTCAGCACCAGTCTCCAGTCACCATAACCTTTCCCAACTCAGACACTCGTTGATCAGATACTGAGTGAGCCCCAAAGCCACTTTATACAGGGGCATTGTTGAGAAACATTCCGCTTGAGGTCATCCACCTCGGGATTGAACCCAGGCTTCCCAGGTGGCTGTCATTGGCCTACAGAGTATATCTCCGTGGATCATCATACGTAAGACAAATGCAATATTAAATTAATTGTACCAGAACGGCACCGATAATTGTTTAGAAAGTAGCATTTTCGCACCTGATAATAAGAGAAATACAGAAGAATGTTTGCAAATAAGTTTCAAAGCATGCTTGTGCAACTTCAGTCAGGGCAAGAGCAGGTGATGAAGGTCTGGCGAGGACGCTGGGCATTCCTGTTGTTGCGTAATTTCTTCAAGAGCATTTTGAACCCCAAAATACGTACATTTGAAAAACGGTTCATTAAAAAATAAGAAAATAACATGAAAAATCATTCAAAAGAATGTTGTACAAAAAGATTTACTTAAAATTAGTAGGAAACTATTCTCGACAAAGCGGTCAATATTTGCTGCCACACTTGATGACCCAACATGGATGTTGTCGTATCGCCATATCTAGCAGTTTGACACAGTCCAGAAAAAGTTTCATGCTAAATGATGGTAATCTGGAACGTAATTCCATCTCGATTCCACGGTAAAATTGTCAGAAATATTAATTCTCTTTATTAAACCTTGTAGGTAGGCTGATTTATGCCTATACGTTCTACAAGTCCAATAAACATGAACTCTATATACCCGAACACACATACACTTATTATGTGGTGTATTTAGGTAGGTATTTATTCTTTTATACAGGGTGAGCTTCCCCGATGGCGCAGTGGTAGCGTCGTTACCTTGTAATCAAGGGATCCCGGGTTCGATGCACATAGTGATCTCACTTTAAACTGTAGGTCCAGTCCCGATTAGCCTTACTGTCTGTGCATAAAGTGGACTTAAAACACCAAATCAATTAATATTATACAGGTTGGCACAAGAAGTGATCCACATTTTGTTTTGTTTTTCGGATCTGATATGAAGAATGACGTCATGTGTGTCAACAGCATTTGTAGTAGCCATTGGAATAGGCGCGTGATGTAATGTGAAGCGTAATTCATGATGCTGCCGCTAGGGGCTAGAGAAGACAACATGGGAGACAAAGGAAGACTTACAACGTAACAGCGATGAACAACTGTGCTTTTTTTTTTTTAAAAAAAAAGTATTGTTATGTTTCAGTGGCGTTTTCGTGCATATTTCAAAACTCTGTGGGCCCCCTCTAGAAAAACGACCCACAAACTGCATGAAAAGTTTCGAATAGAAGGAACAGTATTGGAATCGAAGCGCGATTGCCCCAAAACCTGAGAATATTGAAGCTGTTCGAGTCGCTATACAAAGAAGTCCAGGCAAATGGGCTAGAAAAGCAACAATACGACTAGGAATATCAAGACGCTCTGTTCAACGTCTCCAAATGTATCTTTGGTTTTTGAGTTGGTGTTTTTAAGTCCACTTTATGCACAGTAAGGCTAATCGGGTCTGAACCTACAGTTTAAAGTGGGATCCGAACCACTATGTGCCTCCACCGAGTATCGAAACCCGGGACTCCTTTATTACAAGACGATGACTTCAAAAATATATGTATATAGATAGATGAAAAGATAGGTAGTTGATAAGTCTAATATGTCAGCACTAATCCTATAAAAAGAAATCACCCTATCTTTGTGGAAATATAATTCTGTAAAATTTTTCCTTTGACGTTCCTCAGATCATATTGTAGATAATTTCGAACTGACAATTCATTGTATTGATAAATTATTTGCCTCACTATGATAATCATCATTTTCTACAATCACAGTAAGAATTCTTTAAAAGACACGTTCTTCCCACATTATTTAACTGATCCGTTGCTTATCGTAAGTAAATAATGCATATTAAACACATCTATCATGATTTCTTTGAATTCCCAGCTTTTACACACGTAAATGACATTTGAAATCTGCTCGGAAGGCAAAGGAGAAATCTGGCTAAATAAACGGCCGAAATCAACATTTCGAGAACTGGCAACGCTGTGCATACAAAACAGTTGAGCGTTCTGGGGGAAAAAAACAGAGGCTAAACAAAGGCACATGCAAGACAAGGAAAGCTTAAGAGAGAAGAGGAAGAAAAAACGTAATTTTTTAGACAAACGATTACATATATATCTCTGAAATGTATATCCACCTTTGTTTGTATAATCTAAGCCAGCATTGTTTGAACCGGTACTCGTGGAAAACTGCGAATATCGTTCGTGCTGTTATATTAGAATGTGACACTGTTCAAAAAGACTGAAACAAATCCAAAACGAATCTTTTGACAGCAGAGTGACTGAAGCTGGAATTATGTACGTTCAAAGTTTCTTTTTTTGTGTTATGTCGGATTCCAAATCGCCACTGTTGGAGAAAATGATGGTACACCTCCACCCCGGGAAAAAGCAAGCCTTCTCTCTGCAAATAAGGTATTTTCGAGATAGCTTTCAAAAGTTTTCTTATGTTATGCAATGCACATTTTAAAAATGTTTACCACAATTGGATTGAACCTTAACTTACGATGGGGTGATTGAAAAGTTCGTGGCATAAGATTTGAGGAATCAATTTACGGAAGTTGAGTTATTTCTTCCCCCGTCCCAACTCCTTTCATTTTTACATGAACATACTCGAATTTTGATAAAATATATTGATACAATCTGTACGGAGAACCTCCAGGAAGTTGCATATATGCAAAAGATGATTATTTACGACAAAATGGCGAGCCAAATCATCTTTTCATCAAACCGGAAAAGCGAAGAAGATGTTTTGATTTATTTGTTTACTCTCGTTTAATTGTATTACAACTTCAAGTACTCTGATAATCATATTTTCTTCACAAGACGAACTAGCGTACAATCGAATAGGAGAGGAAGGAAGTAAACAAAAATAGTCCCAATTCATTTTGAAACTTATCGGTTGTGGTAGATTCATGATGATTTATATCTAGGATATTGAGTGTTTAGAGTAATAATATTTTAAAAGACATATTATGTAACATTCTTGTTTACTGAGTTTTTGTACAATTTTCTAACCTACTTCCGTCTTATTGATTCATTGTATAGTCAATTTTTTTTGCTATAGTCAAACCCAGATATTTCTGCCGCGATCGGCGCAGTAGAACGGGAGAACCAGTGTTGCTAATCTGCTCGATAGAAAAATCACTACAGTGCGCCGAGGCACAGCTGTTCGTAGAACAAGGAAATTAGCGAACTCAGCTCTAACGTTGAGTTTTAAACGCCATGCATTATATCCAGGGCTGGGATTTATATGTGCTAACAAGTGGCTTTGTAATATGTACATACATATGGACTAAAACTACTAAATGTGGACTAATCCTTGCGTACAATTACCCAAAATGATGTAAAGAAGACTTCTTCATAGTGATTTCAAATAAAATTAAACAATTTATTATCCATTGCATTAATGAACCTGGTGGCATTTTAACTGTTCACTCCCAATAAGCCCGTCGACACTGGTACTGGAACTGCAACAACATGTGATGCACGACTGACACTACCACTGGTTTGAGAACTAATAACACTGTTCTAAACACGTTTTGTTACAGAAATGAGAGTACCCAATCTTTACTAATATGATGATGCTGAATACGGAAGTGTTTAAAGTGAGGGAAACAGTTATGCTTTCCCCCAGTTAAGAGAATTATCATAAAGCATCACCAGCATTAAGTTAATTTGCATCTGTCTTTCACGACATCTCTCATCTATGTTTTCAGGCTATAAGTTTAAAATTTGAATTGTATTAATTCTTTCCAAGTGGCCCTTGGCCTCTTTTTGCGGGCGCTCTTAATATATTTATTAAGTTATGCCCACATTGATTATGATTAATTGTTATGTAACATGAATTATGCTATCTTGAAAATAAGAGCCAACGCATTGCTTATGGGTAACATGAATTATGCCGTAACTCAAATTTAGAGCCAATCTTAGAAAATGAAATTCGTATTGGTGTTCAGGAGGTCAATTTCAGTAAGAAAGAGCTACTTTCCTTTCTATACCAGAAAAAAGTGAAAATTTGTAGGACAGTGTAACTTGCGAACGTGTTAAACAGCGATAATTGGACCACAAACACTCTTCCTTAAGCAGTATTATTGCCTCTCTGTGATGGCCGACAGTCGGCTGCCTTTGTTGCACATTTACATACGATGCCGGTGTAACGGGGAATTTGGACTCCGTAGAAAAGTGACTGTACAGTCAATTTTCTACGCAGTCCAAATTCCCCGTTTTCGTGACGGGGAATCTGGACTCCGTAGAAAAATGACTGTACAGTCAATTTTCTACAGAGAAAAATGACTGCCCTTTTCAGTTCCCGTCAATTAAGCAGGGGGTAAAATATCCCCGTAGAAAAATGACTGCCTCTCAATTCCCACTTAAAAGAGGGGGTACAAATTCCCCGTAGAAAAGTGACTGCCCAATTAAATCATGCTTATATTAGGAGGGGGTACAATTTCCCCGTAGAAAAGTGACTGCCCCTTTAAATCCTGCTTATATTAGGAGGGGGTACAATTTTCCCGTAGAAAAGTGACTGCCCTATTAAATCCTGCTAATATTAGAAGGGGGTACAATTTCCCCGGAGAAAAGTGACTGCCCCCTTATATCCTGCTTATATTAGGAGGGGGTACAAATTCCCCGTAGAAAAGTGACTGACCCCTTAAATACTGCTTATATTAGGAGGGGGTACAATTTCCCCGTAGAAAAGTGACTGCCCCCTTATATCCTGCTTATATTAGGAGGGGGTACAATTTCCCCGTAGAAAAGTGACTGCCCTATTAAATCCTGCTAATATTAGAAGGGGGTACAATTTCCCCGGAGAAAAGTGACTGCCCCCTTATATCCTGCTTATATTAGGAGGGGGTACAAATTCCCCGTAGAAAAGTGACTGCCCCCTTAAATCCTGCTTATATTAGGAGGGGGTTAAATTTCCCCGTAGAAAAGTGACTGCCCCTCAAATTCTGCTTACATTAGGAGGGGGTATAATTTCCCCGTAGAAAAGTGACTGCCCTATTAAATCCTGCTAATATTAGAAGGGGGTACAATTTCCCCGTAGAAAAGTGACTGCCCTCTTATATCCTGCTAATATTAGGAGGGGGTACAAATTCCCCGTAGAAAAGTGACTGCCCCCTTTATTCCTGCTTATATTAGGAGGGGGTATAATTTCCCCGTAGAAAAGTGACTGCCCCTTTAAATCCTGCTTATATTAGGAGGGGGTAAAATTTCCCCGTAGAAAAGTGACTGCCCTATTAAATCCTGCTAATATGAGAAGGGGGTACAATTTCCCCGTAGAAAAGTGACTGCCCTATTAAATCCTGCTAATATTAGAAGGGGGTACAATTTCCCCGTAGAAAAGTGACTGCCCCCTTATATCCTGCTTATATTAGGAGGGGGTACAAATTCCCCGTAGAAAAGTGACTGCCCCCTTAAATACTGCTTATATTAGGAGGGGGTATAATTTCCCCGTAGAAAAGTGACTGCCCGTTAAAATCCTGCTTATATTAGAAGGGGGTATAATTTCCCCGTAGAAAAGTGACTGCCCCCTTATATCCTGCTTATATTAGGAGGGGGTACAAATTCCCCGTAGAAAAGTGACTGCCCTATTAAATCCTGCTAATATGAGAAGGGGGTACAATTTCCCCGTAGAAAAGTGACTGCCCCCTTATATCCAGCTTATATTAGGAGGGGGTACAAATTCTCCGTAGAAAAGTGACTGCCCCCTTAAACCCTGCTTATATTAGGAGGGGGTACAATTTCCCCGTAGAAAAGTGACTGCCCCTTTAAATCCTGCTTATATTAGGAGGGGGTATAATTTCCCCGTAGAAAAGTGACTGCCCTTTTATATCCTGCTAATATGAGAAGGGGGTACAATTTCCCCGTAGAAAAGTGACTGCCCTATTAAATCCTGCTAATATGAGAAGGGGGTACAATTTCCCCGTAGAAAAGTGACTGCCCCCTTATATCCTGCTTATATTAGGAGGGGGTACAAATTCCCCGTAGAAAAGTGACTGCCCTATTAAATCCTGCTAATATGAGAAGGGGCTACAATTTCCCCGTAGAAAAGTGACTGCCCTATTAAATTCTGCTAATATGAGAAGGGGCTACAATTTTCCCTTAGAAAAGTGACTGCCCCCTTATATCCTGCTTATATTAGGAGGGGGTACTAATTCCCCGTAGAAAAGTGACTGCCCCCTTAAATCCTGCTTATATTAGGAGGGGGTATAATTTCCCCGTAGAAAATTGACTGCCCTTTTAAATCCTGCTTATATTAGGAGGGGGTATAATTTCCCCGTAGAAAAGTGACTGCCCCCTTATATCCTGCTTATATTAGGAGGGGGTACAAATTCCCCGTAGAAAAGTGACTGCCCCCTTAAATCCTGCTAATATGAGAAGGGGGTACAATTTCCCCGTAGAAAAGTGACTGCCCCCTTATATCCTGCTTATATTAGGAGGGGGTACAAATTCCCCGTAAAAAAGTGACTGCTCCCTTAAATCCTGCTTATATTAGGAGGGGGTATAATTTCCCCGTAGAAAAGTGAATGCCCGTTAAAATCCTGCTTATATTAGGAGGGGGTATAATTTCCCCGTAGAAAAGTGACTGCCCTATTAAATCCTGCTAATATGAGAAGGGGGTACAATTTCCCCGTAGAAAAGTGACTGCCCCCTTATATCCAGCTTATATTAGGAGGGGGTACAAATTCCCCGTAGAAAAGTGACTGCCCTATTAAATCCTGCTAATATTAGAAGGGGGTACAATTTCCCCGGAGAAAAGTGACTGCCCCCTTATATCCTGCTTATATTAGGAGGGGGTACAAATTCCCCGTAGAAAAGTGACTGCCCCCTTAAATCCTGCTTATATTAGGAGGGGGTAAAATTTCCCCGTAGAAAAGTGACTGTCCCTTAAATCCTGCTTACATTAGGAGGGGGTATAATTTCCCCGTAGAAAAGTGACTGCCCTATTAAATCCTGCTAATATTAGAAGGGGGTACAATTTCCCCGTAGAAAAGTGACTGCCCCCTTATATCCTCCTAATATTAGGAGGGGGTACAAATTCCCCGTAGAAAAGTGACTGCCCCCTTTATTCCTGCTTATATTAGGAGGGGGTATAATTTCCCCGTAGAAAAGTGACTGCCCCTTTAAATCCTGCTTATATTAGGAGGGGGTATAATTTCCCCGTAGAAAAGTGACTGCCCTATTAAATCCTGCTAATATGAGAAGGAGGTACAATTTCCCCGTAGAAAAGTGACTGCCCTATTAAATCCTGCTAATATTAGAAGGGGGTACAATTTCCCCGTAGAAAAGTGACTGCCCCCTTATATCCTGCTTATATTAGGAGGGGGTACAAATTCCCCGTAGAAAAGTGACTGCCCCCTTAAATACTGCTTATATTAGGAGGGGGTATAATTTCCCGGTAGAAAAGTGACTGCCCGTTAAAATCCTGCTTATATTAGGAGGGGGTATAATTTCCCCGTAGAAAAGTGACTGCCTATTAAATCCTGCTAATATGAGAAGGGGGTACAATTTCCCCGTAGAAAAGTGACTGCCCCCTTATATCCTGCTTATATTGGGAGGGGGTACAAATTCCCCGTAGAAAAGTGACTGCCACCTTAAATCCTGCTTATATTAAGAGGGGTATAATTTCCCCGTAGAAAAGTGACTGTCCCTTTAAATCCTGCTTATATTAGGAGGGGGTATAATTTCCCCGTAGAAAAGTGACTGCCCCTTTAAATCCTGCTTATATTAGTAGGGGGTATAATTTCCCCGTAGAAAAGTGACTGCCTCCTTAAATCCTGCTTATATTAGGAGGGGGTATAATTTCCCCGTTGAAAAGTGACTGCCCCTTTAAATCCTGCTTATATTAGGAGGGGGTATAATTTCCCCGTAGAAAAGTGACTGCCCCCTTAAATCCTGCTTATATTAGGAGGGGGTATAATTTCCCCGTAGAAAAGTGACTGCCCCCTTAAATCCTGCTTATATTAGGAGGGGGTATAATTTCCCCGTAGAAAAGTGACTGCCCCTTTAAATCCTGCGTATATTAGGAGGGGGTACAATTTCCCCGTAGAAAAGTGACTGCCCCCTTAAATCCTGCTTATATTAGGAGGTGGTACAATTTCCCCGTAGAAAAGTGACTGCCCCTTAAATCCTGCTAATATTAGGAGGGGGTACAAATTCCCTGTAGAAAAGTAACTGCCTCCTTAAATTCTACTTATATTGGGAGGGGTATAATTTCCCCGTAGAAAAGTGACTGCCCCCTTAAATCCTGCTTATATTATCGGGGGGTACAATTTCCCCATAGAAAAGTGACTGCCCCCTTAAATCCTGCTTATATTAGGAGGGGGTATAATTTCCCCGTAAAAAAGTGACTGCCCCATTAAATCCTGCTAACATTAGAAGGGGGTACAATTTCCCCGTAGAAAAGTGACTGCCCCTTTTATCTTTAATAC